>NC_057799.1:532275832-532622799 GCF_018294505.1 Triticum aestivum
GGGCTTCGCAACCAGCGTCCAGCAGGTCTACGCACTGGAGCAGTGCGAGGGCGACCTCTCCAACGTCGACTGCAGCAACTGCATCACCCAGGCCGTGCAGCGCGTCGCGGTCGAGTGCGGCGGCGCTCCCTCCAGCCAGGTCTACCTCAACAAGTGCTACATTACCTACAGCTACTACTCCCATGGCGGCGGCCTCGGAGGTACCTTCCCTTCTTCCTTGCTTCGCGAATTTGTGCCTCCACATTCAGTGCCAGCCACATCTAGAATATTGATTTGCTTACTTTTGTAGTGATCCAATCTAAAATCTGAATAGCGAATATTAGATTGGTTGGGTTTACTAGTAATTTGGGCAAGTGTGGTATTAGATCGCATGTGAGACTTTGCCGGCTTCCTCCCCTAGTCCCCTTCCCAGCGCAGCTTGAAGCCAATGCATCTACAGTTTTGGTTCTTGTCAGTGTTGTCTGCAATAGCTGTTTGGTGTTGGTTCTGCAGTACTTTCAGTTATGCAGCAGTTCCTTCGTTGTACTATGAATCTGCAGTAGTTCTTTCTTTCCAACACAAGATCAAAAGATTAAGATTACAGATGTATGTTCATGAATGATCCGTTACAGGAGTTCTTTCTACAGTAATTTCAGTGTTTCATAGTTTAAGATTACAGATGTATGTTCATGAATGATGAGTAGTTTCAGTTATTTCCCAACTTGAAAGAAAGCGGAATAGGAAGTAGTAGGACAATACGAGTCATCCTGCACTAGTACAAGTACATGAACAAGTAGTATTATACGAGTCAGTGTATTACATATTGTGTTGATTTTGAAATTTGATGCTCTCTAATGTTCCTATATTTCCGTTGATCAGAAACCTTTGCTATAAGTTTCTCCGAATTAAGCGCTTCTCCATTCTCAGTATAGAGCGACACCTTTGTTGTGTCATGATGCAACAAAATAGCATGTTATAATGAGCATCAAATACCTGCACGGGGTACAGAGAATATACACAATGGTTCTAATATGTGTTGGTTCAGGCATGCCTCTGGCTGAACATAATGTATAGAAATATCCATAAGTATTTGAATCTGGCTGAACATAATCTGCTACTATTGGACATGGCCGTCGCCCCTTGTGATGATGTTGTTGTTCCCTACGCCTCCCCGTTTAACACATCACCTCTGTTTTGAATTGCTTTATGTTGCACTGTGTAAACATTTGGTTCAAAAAACCTATAATCTTCTGGACTGCTTAAACATTTGCTAAAATCTGGTCCGGCCTCATGTACCCAATGGGTCAATGAGGCCGTGAAATTCTGATAAAATGGGCCGGCCCATGGCCTCACATATTGACCTTGGGCCATGGGGCCGGGGCCAGGGCCGGGTCGACCCATTCCCATCTTGAGTAGGTAGGAGTTATGAGCGTATCTTTGCCATGTCAAAGTGGAACTCTGATGCAGACAGTGGCATGATCTTGTTCCTTTCTTGGTTGGTCAGCTTAAGGTTTGAGGGACAGGAACTCTACCTTCTCACTTAGTTCTACTTCAACAGGTTTTCGTAGCTTGTTCATGCCTGCTCTTTGTTTTTCATGCTGACTGTTGTTGTTCTATGTGTAGATAACATGCTGGATGTTGAATGTTGTTCATGCTCTGTTTGATTTGTCTGAATGTTGTTCATGCTGAGTTGTTCTCTGTGTAGATAACATGCTGAATGTTGAATGTTGTTCATGCTCTGAATACGACAAAATGATTGAGTATCTTCTTTGTGTAGATAACATGTTGAATGTTGTTCATGCGACTGTGTGTATGCAGAAACGGTGAGGATGATAAGGTGAAGACAAAGTGCTGCTATGCTCATGGCAAGAGATGTGGACATGTTAACTTTTGCTGACTTGAATCCGTCCGCCGCTCCTCTAGGCTCTGCACCATGCCGAGACTTCCGCGTCCCAACTCTCCCTTCTCCCTGGTGGGCTCTCATCCAACTGGAGACAGCCGCGTCCCCGATGGCTGCTGCTGGACCTGACCCCTCCTCGTTGCCTGGGCGCATCCCCGATGGTTGCTTTCTACATTGAGTTGCATTGATTTTTTAAAAACTTTACATTTTCTGAATTAGTTTAATCATTGTTGTTGCTTCTTCGGTTCTATTATTTTTGTCAGGGGAGTTGGAGGTTGGGTTGTTGATGTATGGAAGACTCATTTCCAGGTTCCAGCCTTGATTTGTCTCCTCCAAGAAGGAATACACCAGGAGAAACAGGTAATAGTTTTCATGATTGCTCACGTGTCCACTGGAATTTGTTATTCCTTTTTCATCATCAGGATGACAACAAGTCTTCTTCCCCTACAGTTTTATAATATTCAGTTCAATGGAAACATGTTTATTATTATATCTTATATTAAAGGATGCTGTCCTTTTAACATGTTTATTATTTCTTGTAGCCGCTGGCCTTGTCCTTCTCGAGGAGGAGCAGGAGGGGCGCACCTAGCCACCACGGTCGCCGCCGTTAAGGGCTTCTTCCACCTGGACCTCGAAATCAACGCCGCCGACGTCCAGCCACCCAAGGTGAAGGTGCCCCCAACGCCCCTCCGTCCCCTCTCCCCTCCCTATTTCATTTGATCTAGCAGCCATGGATTTGGGTTCCTCAAGGTTGCCTAATTACTTTACTTTGTATAGATCCAACAATTTTGTTTGCTACAGAATAGCACCACCCTAGTTAGTCTACAATTTTGCTTACGGTGATGCCCCTGCACAGGATGTGCAGCAAGCCTTCCAATCTTCTTGTTTTGTTTCTGTTGGTGTGTGTGTGTGCAAAATGATAGGTGCCTGCCATGTGGTTTATAAACACACAGTTATAACAGTAAGATGATATTCAGGCCCTGTTTGAAGTCACTCCAGCTCCTAAAAATACAAGGAGTTGCGAAGCATCTGTTTCCCAGCTTAGTGCTTTTTAACTCCATCTCCGGGAGCGGAGTGGTGGAGTGGTGGGTCTCCGAACAGGGCCTCAAATTGCTTAAGATGTGCTTTCAGTCCTAACTAGACAATCTCCTGCTTTACATGTAGTTGCTTTGCATATCCTGTAAATAATTTCTTGGCACGCCCATTCTGCCATGTCAACGATGATGATCTAATTATGATTTCTGCCAATGGATGGATCCACATGATGCGACGGACCTGCTGCTGCCGGCTGTCTTCCCCGACCACTTCTGTGAGCTGCTCCTGCCGCTGACCCTCTTCAACTTCGCCCGTTGCCCGCTGTTGCTGCTGGTGAGACAATTTCCTTGATCTGTCGCTTCTTCCTCCTGTCAACTACATATGTGATGATTCTCTAACTGCTCTAGTTTGGGTGTAGCTGCTACTGTATTTTGATCTGTTGCCGGCTTCATATGTTAGCTTCACATTTTGATCTGTTGAACTGTCCCAGATTATGTCAATTTGTTACCAACAAGTTAGAGTTAAAGCAACTCATTTGGCTTTTGCTCACTATTTTACTATCCTGTGTTGCTCATACTGTAGGTACAACTTGTTGCTGAACTGAAGATGCTATTTGCTTCACATTTTTATTTGTTGAACTATCCCAGATTATTTGAATTTAATATGAACCTAAGAGTTAAATAAATTGTATGGGCGGCATTAACATAGGTGCTCTAGACCTGCTCTTCTCCTGTTCAGAGGCATCTTGTATTCTTTTCTGTAAAATCTCCTATCATAAGCGAAAAAGTTTTAGGCATTGAGCCATTGTATTGTGATCTTTAAATACATTTTTTGTTCTGTCCCTTGCATAGCTAATTTGCCTTTTGTTGTGAGATGGCAACTGATATATCCACCTTTTGCTACAAGATGGCAACTGATTTATCCACCTTTTGCTGTGAGATAACAACTAATTTGCTTTTTACTAGCTGTTTTATTTGCTTGGTTGGTTGATCCCTAGCATGAGCTTGGTTTCCTTGAACTTCAATGTTTTATTTGCTTGCGTCTCAGTCTCTCTCCCTCCCTGCAGGTGCCACTTGACGCAAGTGTGGAGCCTACGCCTCCTTGCTGAAGCTTCTTGCTCTACACCAGCTTACGTTGCTTTCGCTTACGTTGCTTTCGTTGCTGCGAATGTGGTTAAGATGGCGTTCTACACCAGCTTCTTATGTTGCATATGAATGGGGCGAGTAGATAGAACTGGAGTGAGCAGATCACTATATGACTAAGAAAATTAGAAAGTGCATGTAGGAAAATATCATAGCTCTTACTCACTTTGCAAAAATAACATGTACTTCTAGCAATTGTGCCAAGACATTAGCATTGCTTGTTTGAGAGCTTATTCCAATTACTTGGTACTGGTTTGACTGATACTTGCTGTTCGTCGATAATTATACCTCTTTTGCTAGTTCTACTGTGATTCATGTACACATGTTGGCTAGAAATTGCTCTGATTATACATATATTTTTATTATATTATACATTAATGTATTATGTTATTATTTGTGTGCGTGATGCTTTGAGCCTATTTTTCCCTTTCCTCCTTGATTGATCAATTCATGTAATGTTATGTTCTTGTAGGAAGGCAAGTTGTCACATCAGGAGCACATCAGAGGGAGCAATGAAGTTTGTACTATTTGGTTCTTACAATTAGGACAGTACCGGATGTGCTAATACGACTTGAACAATGTGATGTAGTTGTAAGTTAAGGCAAATTGTGTGGATGATGTATTCCTGTGTAATTAAATGTTGTATTCCATGTGTACATGCCGCTTTAAATGACATCAAGATTATGAAAATTGTGTACATGCTACTTCATATGGGTTGAATATGACAGAAAATAGTATTGGGCCTGAATCGGCCATGGCCCAAACAAAGTTGGTCTGGAGTTGTTTATTTAATGCAAAAAACTCGTTAGAGAAGGGTGAAAATAATAAGAAATTGACTATTAAAAGGCCACGACCCAGAATAAAAAGGCCAAAATGTTGGACCTGGCCTATGTAGCTAGAGAAAATTAACAAAAAAATATAATATTAAAAAGGATGAATTGTTGGGCTTGGCCCATGTAAAACACCGAACTGGACCGGGCTGATTCTTATCAACGACCTTTTCATTTGGTCGCAATTTTGCCACGTCAGCTTGCCACGTCGGATCGTAGATAGCTAGCGATCAAAACAGAAGGTCGTAGGATCAACGACCTTGTGTTTTGGTTGTTGCCTTCAACGACCTTATCACAAAGAAGGTCGTTAATTTTCATTAAAGATGGTCAGCTTTTGACCATCTGTTTTTGGTCACAAAAAGGTCGCAAATGAAAAACAATGACCATTCAGCGACCAATAGTGATGGTCGCAAGTTAACATATTTCTTGTAGTGTAAGTTGTCATCGGTGCAAACAATAAAAATTGCTCTTTAAATATGTATGATCTATTAGTGTGAGGAAAATAAACTTTATACGAACTTGAGATAGGGAAGAAATAAAAGTGACGGACTGCATAATAAAGTTTTCTATCACAAGGGGCAATATAAAGTGGCGCGCCGTTGCATTAGGATTTCGTGCATCCAACCAGAAAGTGCATGACAACCTCTGCTTCCCTCTTCGAAGGGCCTATCGTTTACTTTTTAGTACTTACCTTTATGCAAGAGTCATGGTGATCTTCACCATTCCCTATATTTTGCCTTTTTCTTTTGGCAAGTGTCATGTGTTGGGGAAAGATCTAGATACATATATCCACTCGGATGTAGGTGATCATGACTTGTTATTGTTGACATTACCCTTGAGGTAAACCATTGGGAGGCGAAACTATAATCCCCTATCTTTCTATGTGTCTGACTGAAGCTTTGAACTCATAAGTATCGCGTGAGTGTTAGCAATTATGAAGGACTAAAAGATGATTGAGTATGTGGACTTGCTAGACAAGCTCTTATATTGACTCTTTCCAATGTATGATAAATTGCAATTGCTTCAATGACCGAGATCATAGTTTGATAGTTTTCAATATAGTTTTCGATTCATACTTTACCTTGTGAACAAATTATCACTTCAGCATAAGAAGTTATATGGCAACATTTTGTTGTTTTAAAAGATGATCATGATGCCTTCATGTCCGTATTTTAATTTATCGACACCTCTATCTCTAAACATCTGGACATGATTATCGATCTTGGCTTTCGCTTGAGGACAAGCGAGGTCTAAGCTTGGGGTAGTTGATACGTCCATTTTGCATCATGTTTTTATATTGATATTTATTGCATTATGGACTGTTATTTCACGTTATGGTACAATACTTATGCATTTTCTCTCTTATTTTACAAGATTTACCTGAAGAGGGAGAATGCCGGCAGTTAGAATTCTGGACCTGAAAGGAGCAAATCTGAGATACATATTCTGCACAACTCCAAATGTCCTAAAGTTTTACTGAGAATTGTTTTGGAATATATAAAAAATATTGGGCGAAGAAACTACAGAAGGGGACCCACCTGGTGCTCACAAGCCTGGGGGCACACCCTACCCCCAGGGCGCGCCCTCAGGGCTTGTGGGCCCCCCTGGCCATCGCCTGGTGCCCATCTTCTGCTATATGGAGGATTTTTACCTAGAAAAATCATAACAGAGCTTTTGGGACGAAGCACCGCCATCTCAAGGCAGAACCTGGGCAGGAGGAATCTAGAGCTCCGGTAGAGCAATTCTGCCAGGGAAACTTCCCTCCCGGAGGGGGAAATCGAAGCCATCGCCATCACCAATGATCCTCTCATCGTGGGAGGGTCAATCTTCATCGATATCTTTACCAGCACCATCTCCTCTCAAACCCTAGTTCATCTATTGTATTCAATCTTTTCCTCAGAACCTCAGATTGGTACCTGTAGGTTGCTAGTAGTGTTGATTACTTCTTGTAATTTGCTAGTTGGTTTAATTGGTGGAAGATCATATGTTCAGATCCTTAATGATATTTATTAATTATTACCCTTCTCATCTTGAACATGAACATGCTTTGTGAGCAGTTACATTTCTTAGGACATGGGAGAAGTCTTGTTATAAGTAATCATGTGAATTTGGTATTCGTTCGATATTTTGATGAGATGTATGTTGTCTTTCCGCTAGTGGTGTTATGTGAACATCGACTACATGACACTTCACCATGATTTGGGCCTAGGGGAAGGCATTGGGAAGTATTAAGTAGATGATGGGTTGCTAGAGTGACAGAAGCTTAAACCCTAGTTTATGTGTTGCTTCGTAAGGGGTTGATTTGGGTCCACATGTTTCATGCTAGGGTTAGATTTATCTTAATTCTTCTTTTGTAGTTGCGGATGCTTGCGAGAGGGGTTAATCATAAGTGGGATTCTCGTCCAAGTAAGGACAGCACCCAAGCACCGGTCCACCCACATATCAAATTATCAAAGTAGCGAACACGAATCATATGAGCATGATGAAAACTAACTTGACAGTAATTCCCGTGTGTCCTCGGGAGCGCTTTGCTTTATATAAGAGTTCATCCAGGCTTGTCCTTTTGTATAAAAATGATTGGGCCACCTTTCTGCACCTTTGTTACACTTTTTTACTTGTTACCCGTTATGAATTATCTTGTCACAAAACTATCTGTTACCGATAATTTCAGTGCCTGCAGAAAACACCTTGCTGAAACCACTTGTCATTTCCTTCTGCTCCTCATTGAGTTCGACACTCTTACTTATCGAAAGGACTACGATAGATCCCATATACTCGTGGGTCATCAGAAACCAAAGATGGCAATACTTGAAACTATGCATTATGCCTAGCTAGGGGCATAAAACAATAGCGCTTGTTGGAAGGCAACCCAATAGTTATCTTATTTTTCTTGTTTATTTTCTGTTTTCTTGTGTTCACATAGTTATGCTACTGTTATGATTGTGTTTTTATGTTTTGATTAGTGTTTGGGCCAAGTAAAGCCTTTAGGATGGTTTGGATGATAGTTGACTTGATTCTGTGGGAAAACGGAAATTTTTGCGCCCAGTTCTGGAATTTTTTTTAATTCACATAAGCGTGTTTGTGCTCTGATTTTTTCCATGTAATTAACATACAAATTTCCCACGTATTTCTATTTTTCAGAATTTTTAGAGTTACATAAGTATGAGCTTAATTCAGGTTTCTACAGACTGTTCTGTTTTTGACAGATTCTGTTTTCGTTGCATTGTGTGCTTATTTTGATGATTCTATGGATTGTATAAGGGGGTATAAGCCATGGTAAAGTTAGAATACATAAGGTATAATGTAATAACAAAATATGAATGGGTTTGCAACAGTACTTAAAGTAGTGATTTGTCTTCTTATACTAACGGATCTCACGAAGGTTTTGTTAAGTTTTGTGTGATTGAAGTTTTCAAGTTTTGGGTGAGATCACGATGGATGAAGGAAAAAGGAGTGGCAAGAAACTAAGCTTGGGGATTCCCGAGGCACCCCAAGGTAATATTCTAGGACTCCCAAGCAACTAAGCTTGGGTATGCCCTGGAAGGCATCACCTCTTTTCTTCTAACGACCATCGGTAATTTAACTTGGAGCTATATTTTTATTCGTCACATATCATGAGTTTTGCTTGGAGCATCATGTATGTTATCAGGCTTTCCTTTGTTTGCTTTTAAGTTTGTCACAATCATCCTTACTGAACACACCTATTTGAGAGAGCCATATGTTATCATGATTTGTTAGAATTGCTCTACGTGCTTCACTTTTTTTAGTTAGGCAATTGCTCTATGTGCTTCACTTAAATCTATTAGAGCACGGTGGTGATTATTTTTTGAAGGAATACTTGCACTCTCATTCTTCACTTATATTATTTTAAGAGTTGATATGATTATGTTTTACAGAAATGCACTCTCATGCCTCACTTATATTATTTTGAGAGTTGATATGATTTTTTTAAGAAATATTTATGCTCTCATGCTTCACTTAAATCTTTTTTAGGGTTGATAATATCAATGGTAATTTGCACGAGATATGAATTTGGTCCCAAAGTGATGAATATTCAAGAGGGATATAATAAAAACTTTCATGAAAGATCATTGGATATTATGAGTTTGATTCCTTGCAATAGTTTTTGCGATATGGAGATAATAATATGTGATTCCTGTTAGTGAATAATTGTGCTTTAGTAAGAATATCGGTGTTAAGGTTTGTGATTCCCTATGCAAGCACGAAAGTTAATAGTTATGCAACAAAGTTACATCTTGCTTGTGGTGCATTATTTAGTGTTAGTTATGTTCAATGCATGTTTATGATCGTTTTTGTTTTTTGGTTGGCCCCTTCTCAATCTATTTGCTAGCCTTCATCTGTACTAAGCGGGAATGCTACTTGTGCATCCAACTCCTTAAACCAAAGTTGTGCCAAATGAGTCCACCATACCAACCTATATGCGGTGTTTCCTTACTATTCCAAGTAAATTTGTATGTGCCAACTCTAATATTCAAAATATATTTCCGTTTTGTGTGCCCGTACCGCTCATGAAGCAGCAGGGGGTTGCCAATATTTTCCATGCTAGGTATTTTATTCTCACGATGAGTGTTTATTCACTTGCCATTGCACGAGAGTGTGGCAGGTAATAGGGATGCCCAGTCCCGAAATGATTTTTTTAATATAATGTTAATAATATATTCGTTGCAAAGTGTTGGTATGGAAGGCACCCGTGGATATGGCTAGCCATGGATTGTGTAAGAATGGTGGAAAAGAAATAAACTTTATTTTTTGTTTGGGAACTGCCTTTGATTTATCTAGCATGGAAGATATTGGGAATTCTCGGTCTTTCTTGTTGACAGGAAAAGCATGCCTCTCAAGATAATTTTATCTCTCAATTTAAGCCATGAGCTCTGGAACCTCTACAAATCTCTGCTTCCTTTTGCGAAGGGCCTATCTATTTACTTTTATGCAATTTTTATTTTTATTTGAGCCTCGTTCTTCTCTTATAAAGCACTAACTAGGGAACATTGTTGTCATACTTGTGCATTGGATATAGCTAATATTTGAGTGTGCTTCATGAATGGATCAATGATTGAGCATAATGGGCTAGTGATAACTTTCTTTAGCGTTGATATTTTGAAAGACATGGTTGCTTGTTAGTATGTTTGAGTATTGATGCCTTCATGTCAAATTATAGACTATTGCTTTGAATCATTCAAGTCCATATGTCCATGCTATGAAAGAAAAGATTGTATGATGAATATGATAGGTAGCATTCCACATAAAAAAAATATTTTTATCATTTACGTACTCGAGGACAAGCAGGAATTAAGCTTGGGGATGCTTGATACATCTCCAACGTATCTATAATTTTTTTATTGTTCCATACTATTATAGTATCAAACTTGGATGTTTTATATGCATTTACAAGCAACTTTATATCATTTTTTGGGACTAACCTACTAACTTAGTGCTGAGTGCCAGTTGTCGTTTTTGCTTGTTTTTTACTTTGCAGAATATCAATACCAACCGAAGTACAATTGCCACAGAAATTTTTGGAGATTTGTTTCAGGCGATAAGAGACCTTGGAAGCTTCTGGAGGGGATGAGAAGACGAAGCCGTGGACCACTAGGCACCAGGGCGCGCCCTGGTACATAGTGGGTCCCACGAGTCTCCGTTTGACCTAACTCCGCCTCTATAAATTCCCAAAAAATCAGATAACTACGAGGGAGTCCACGAAATACTTTTTTCGCCGCTGCAAGCCTGTGTTCTCGAGAAATCCCATCTGGGGACCCTTTCCGGCACTCTGCCGGAGGGGAAATCAATCACGGAGGGGCTCTACATCAACCTTGCCTCCCCCTCCCCCGATGATGCGTGAGTAGTTTACCACAGACCTATGGGTCCGTAGTTAGTAGCTAGATGGCTTCTTCGCTCTAGATGTTCTTCAATACAATGTTCTCCTTGATGTTCTATCCGATGTAATTCTTTTTTGCGGTGTGTTTGTTGGGATATAATGAATTATGAGTTTATGATCAGATCTATCCATGAATATTAAATTTTTTCTGAACTATTTTATGCATGATTGTTATAGCTTCGTATTTCTTCTCCGATCTATTAATTTGGTTTGGCCAACTAGATTGATTTATCTTGCCATGGGAAGAGGTGCTTTGTGATGGGTTCAATCTTGCGGTGCTCAATCCCAATGATCGAAAGGGACATGACACGTATGTATCGTTGCTATTAAGGGTAAAAACATGGGGTTTATTCATGCATGAGTTTATATTGTCTACATCATGTCATCTTGCTTAAGGCATTACTCCGTTTTTTCTAAACTTAATACACTAGATGCATGCTGGAAAGCGGTCGATGTGTGGAGTAATAGTAGTACATGCAGAATCATTTCGGTCTACTAATCTTGGACGTGATGCCTATATACATGATCATTGCCTTCGATATCATCATAATTATTTGCTTTTCTATCACTTGCCCAAGAGTAATTTGTCTACCCACCGTATGCTATTTTCTCGAGAGAAGCCTCAAGTGAAAACTACGGCCCCCGGATCTATCTCTTATCATATAAAAAATCCTAAAAATACTTGCTACAATTTTTATTTATTTTATTTATGTTTTTTGCTATCTATTTATATATCACCATACAATTTAATCTGGAAATTAACCATCAAGGGATTGACAACCCACTAGTACGCGTCGGTGCTATACAAACGGTTTTTAACCCCTTTCCATGACAGCATTTGGAACCGTCGCCTAGTGAGTGTGGGCGATAGGGGGTCCTTCCCACACGACCCAGAAACCGTCGGGGATAGGGAGCCTTGATGCATACAGTTGTCTCTATATAATCATTTCCGATATCTCGAATATCCCAAACGCTTCATCCTTGCTACTCGTTTGTGCTCGGATTGCCATCGCAGTCGGAGTTTTGTGGTTTTACCTAAAACCAGGCAGATTGTAGGCACGGGAGCTTTCCAGGCAGATTCTAGGCACGGGAGATTTACGATGCCTGGCACATCACAAACAGTTCATGATTATAAACCGTGTATGATAGGTAGACAATCACACACATTTAGTTTTCCCGCACCATATGTGATAGTGTCTGACACCACACACGCTTTGCAAACGGCAACTATCTGCATTGTTACACACATTTCCTCTCCGTGAACCGTGTCGGATTATGATGTATATCACACACGCTGTGCTTTATTAACTATGTGCGCTGCAATGACCTGCACACTGTAATTTCGCCCTAATTTAATTGCTGCTGTTTAAACTTGAAAGTAGGCTATAGCTTTATTCATATCCATCAGGTTCAAACAACCAATGCATTATTCGATTCACAGGTACATATGTTTATGAATTACATAAGCACCAAATAAAGAATGATGAACCAGGGTTCTATATTTGTACTATTACAGATGGTAAAGAAAGAGGTGACAGACATTCCGGTTGCTGAACAAGGTGAAGCGGAATGGCCCTATTATGCTCTCCTGGATGCAGAAGGCATGCAGGACTCTAGTCCAACCCCGTGTGATGGCCGGCCACCAATCATGTACTTTGAGAGGTAATCTTGAGTAAACTGCTTCAGGATCCACTGCGAAAGAAAAAAGATTCAGACATTGTCATCTAACACAACTCATTACGGGCAGTAAAAAGAAGGCTACAGGGTTCTTACTTGCCATCCTGCAGTTCACTGTTGTCTTGCATAAAGTGTAAACAAATAGTCCGATTGACATCTTTTGACCCATTTTAATAACAATCTTTATCAGTTTCCTCACTTGATGCTGGTTCATGAATATCTCATTGCCCCATACATAGAAAGGGTCGAAGTGTGGATCTTTGGCAATGATATATGTACCTAAAAGCACCAAGTAATATTAGAAGCTAAACAACAATTGAAAAATGATGTAGTACAACACTCCCTCCATCCCACTACATAATATTTTATTACATGTATATCTAGACATCATCAGAACATTAAGGTAACACTCTTCCTTGTTGCTATCTAGCCTGGGATTGCATATTTAGTCATTCAGTACAATGCATGTTGCTATGTAGCCTCAGTTATATTAAATATGGCCCTAGTTAACCTACTGATAAATGGGTTACATATATATTCAGTGAAATATCTGATTCGACGATTAATCCCTTATCAGCCCCTGGCTATATGGTACCAGCTACCGATATCCTGAACAGTGAGTACATATAAGCAATGGGATGAAACTAACCTCGATGGAAAACAACATTGTTCTCAATATTGTCCTGCATGAGTACATATAAAGGCATGTTAAGCACAACAGGCTAAACATCAACCAAATATATCCATGGTAGACAACATAATCTACAAATGATAGCTTCAGTGTGCAGGCTTAAGCACGCTAGTTAAGCAAAACAAGAAGTGGAAAGGTGTATTAACTGCATCAGACATAACATTTAAAAACAAGAAAATAGTCATTCAAACTGGTATTGTGCATGTCTAAAGTACACTAGTTATTGTTAAAAAAACAAAAAGGCATGTTAAATGCAATATCCTTCACAACAACCAAATAACGTAATTCAAGTGGTATTGTTGAAACTGTTATTGATTGAATTGAACTGCACGGCAAATAGTTGCACATATAGAGCATCACATTGCGAAGAACTGAAATAAACAAGTCATAACGCCATCTCTAGCCGATCCTTAAAAAGTTAAAGGACTAAAACCCTTAGTGGATAAATATATATACTCCAGCAATTTTTGGCCTTTTCTAGTCGATCCCCTAAACTTAAGGTTGTAAACTTCAATTTGATCAAGTTCAAAGCAGGTTCAACCGAAAGTAGCATGCATTCAAACATAAACATAGATAGCTTTGCATAACTGAACATAAAACATAAATTTAAACTAAGCTAAACTACTTTCGGTCGAAGTAGAGGTCGAGCCAATCCTTCCTCGTCATGTACGGTGTGCCGCTGTCGGTGTACAAAAGTAGGGGCGCTCCTTTTACCCCTTTACTTGTGCACGGACAGTCGGAGCCGCGCCCACGGCCACACTAAGCAGGGCAGGGGAGGGAAGCCGGAGAGAAGCCAAAGGCACAAGACGATCAAAGGCAACGCCAAGACCATAAAACGCAGGAGAGCACAGGGGCGAGGTGGACTCCCCCGGTAAGATCCTTGCCGGGGGGACCTCCGCGGCCCCGGCAAGAGCCTTGCCGGGGCAACTTGCCCAACACCAACAGAGCGAGCCACCCTTGAGCCCACGGGTTCCAACCCAACCAACTACGTTGGGACCAGGGCTCGGGAGGCACCTCCGTGGTGGCATGCAGATCTTTGTCAAGACCATAGACACACAAGATCAGATGAGGATTAGAAGACGAAGACCCTCGGCGGGATCCTCGCCAGGGAGATCCACAAGACCCCCGGCAATTGTCTTGCCGGGGACGACTGCTACACCACGGCAAGACCCTTGCCGGGCCCCCGGCAAGGCCCTTGCCGAGGACGCCAGCAGGGCCACTGCCAGACCCGCACCAGCCAAAACTCCGCCGCCGTTCGCATGCAGCTGCCAGCCCAACCAGCTGGGCAGGCACCTGCGTGGCAACATGCAGCTTCCAGGTCAAATCAGCACACGCCTACGTGATGGCATGCAGATCTTCGTGATGGCCCTACTACCGCGCCACCGCAGCTGCTTGCCTGCCTACATGGCACTGCATGCATCGCTAGCCTGGGCGCGTGTCGAAGCGAGGCGGAGCGGCGATGGACGGGACATGCCTCGTTGCCGTCCCCGATAAAGCTAATGGACACCTAAGTAGCGCATTTAATGCACTTTGTCCCGTAATGCCATGCGATAAGCTCGCGCACTGTAGGCCTTTCCACCTCCTGTGTGCCACTGTGGCACCCCTTTTTCCTATAAAAGGAGGCCCGAGGCGACCAGGGAAGGGATTCGGCTTTTTGGAACTACGCAGCCACCGTAGCTAGTTTGAAAGCTCAAGAACACTCAATACATCCAACAAAGCAGGACTAGGGTTTTACGCATCCTCGCGGCCCGAACCTGGTAAACGATCCGTGTGCTTGCTCCTAAACCTGCTCTTCTCACGACCCCGCGCCCGCCGACTGTAGAAGGGATCCCAGTGATCCCATAGGTGTCGTTCCCACCGACATCTTTGGCGCGCCAGGTAGGGGACCGCAGTTGTGAGAATCTGGTTTAGCGGCCGGCTTGGCAGTTTCTCGTGGCCATGGCTTCCATAGAAGAACACGGCCAAGAGAACGACGCCGCCTGCAAGCGCGAAGGACGCCGGTGCGGCGACAGGAAAGTTAATCATACGAAACTTTAAGCAATTTCCTTTTTATATATGAGGTTATTGTCCTCGAATGCCCTGCCCTATGTATGAAAGCCTGCACGTGAAGGGGCCCTTCTGCAATTGGCAAAGCCCTTGTTCTATTTCGAGTCTGCTCAACAGCTCAAGCGGCCGCGTCGAGAGTGGCAGGTTAGCCTTCCGCAACTGGAAACGCTGTCCATTCTGACTCGAGTCAAGCTTGACAGCTCGAGCGGCCGCGTTGAGAGCGGTAAGGTGGTTCGTTCGGCAGTAAGCACACCCGGCAGGCCATTGGGGATCCGTCCTCAAGGTGCCGCCCTGGGTTTACGCGCCGGCAAGCCTACACGTTTAACGTAGGGTAAACATACAAAGGGAAGATCGAACAGGAAGATAACATGCATCGTACCAAAAGTGCTACAGAGTTATATTACATCAATTGTTGCTGTGGTTCTAACTAAAGATAAAAACTGTCTTGGTCATGAACCTGCAGCGACAGTGGGAGACGCGATGCCTAATCTCGGCGCTGGCCCTCTATCCTCTCGATTCCCGATGCGGCTAGTGATGGGCTTGATACGCTCCTTGAGCGCCGCGAGGTCCACACCCGCCGGCAAGCTGTCCAGCGCGGCGCCGAAGTCGAGGTTGGGGTTCCAGTATGCCATCTTGGTGAGAACCTTGGTCATGGCACCCTGGCAAAGCCTCCGGGCCTCATCGCCCAGCGAGGCCGCCCGGTTGGCGTGAGGCCACTCCAAGGTGCTGACAACCCTCTCAAAGAACAGGGTCAGGCTGCAGTTGGCGCTCAAGTTCGGCTCCGGGGCGTACCTCACATCCGGCATCCCCATGGTAACCAGCTGCGCGGTGGCCTTGTCGGCAACGGTGGCGAGGCGATTGAGCCAGCGGTTCTCGCCCTCCACGTGCTCCTTGTGGGCGAGGGCGTCGTCCTTCCGCAACTGCTTCTCGGTCTCCAGACTCTTGGTCAGGGTCCCCTCCCGGGCCTTGGCCTCCGACAGCATCCCCTCGAGACCCTCCAGCTTCAGCTTGAGGTCTCTGATGGAGTTGTTGGCTTCGGAGAGCTCTCCAGCCCTGCTGAGGACCGCGCCCTGCGCCTCAATCAGGGCATCGTTGAGTGTGTCCTCCTCCTTGGACAGCTTCAGGGACTGGACCTTCAGCTCGTCCCGCTCCACCTCCAGCTCCTTCACCCTATCGGCGTGAACCCGAGCCTGGGCATCGAGTGCCTCCTTGTGCCTCTGCTCCAGCTCGTGGGTCCGCTGCACGACGAGCTTCTCCACCTCTTCATCCTTGCCGCGGAGCATTACAGCGAGCTTCTCCTCACGTGCGGCAAGGTCCTCCTCCAGGGAGTTCAGCGCGGCCTGGTGTTGGGCTCGAGCGGCCTCGGCTGCCGCGGCCAAGTTCTCCGCCGTCTCCTGGGCCTTCTCGATATCGGCCTACTTCATGGTGAGCTCCACGTCACACTTGGCCAGCTCGCCCTGGGCGGCCTTCAGCTCCTCGCAAGCTTGGCAGAACCAAGTCTGTGTCTCGGTGATGCGTACCTTGAGCTCCGCCTCCGCCTTGTCCACGGTTGCCACCCTGGACTTGGCCTTGTCCAGGCGGGCGTGGTGGAGCGCATGGAGCTTTCAAAAGGTGGCGCCCATGGCCTGGAGAAGCCGCTCCTCCTGAGAACCATCGCCGCCGGCGCTCGGCTCGTCAACAACCTCGAGCTCGGCGGCGGAAAGCACCTAATTGTCGAACACCTCGCCCTCGACAGGTGCCCTGGTGCTCGACGTTCCTGGGAGGTGGACAAAAAGGTCGTCGCTCACCTTCAGATACCTGCCAGAGCCAGAGGCAGTGGAGGAGGAAGGCTGGTCATCAACCACCTCCTACTCGGCGGCGGACCTGCCGCCCCCCCGGCAGGCCCCTTGCTGGCCTCCCCGGCAGGCCCTTTGCCAGGCTCCCCGGCGGACCCCTTGGCGGCGTCCTCAGCAGCGCCCTTGGCGGCCTCCTCGGCGGCGATCTTCTCGGCCTCCGCCGTGGCATCCTTGGCGACATCCTCGATGACGGTGTCGATGTCCTCTGGGTCTAGCAAAGGGGGATCTAGATACCGAGAAGGGGATGAGGCGAGGCCAAGACCAGGGGTCAGAAAGAAGAAAAAGCAAACAGGAACGGAAGGCGAGTGGCTTACCCGTGTCGGGCTGGGAAGCAGAGGTCCCCTCCCCACCATCATTTGGCGCCGAGGCAAAGCCACCAGCACCCGAGTTCGCCTCCTCCTCCTCCGTGTGCATGGGCTCGGTGCTTGGCGCCCTTGCCAGGGACGCCCCTCGGGGCGGCGTATTGGGGGTAGCCCTCTGTGGCTCCTCCTGCTGCTGTTCTCCTCCTGCAATCACGTCAAGGTCAGCCCCAACTGATCGTACCCCCAACACACGTTAGCAAAGGGCGAGTGATGAACTCACGCTGGGGGCTGGGCCGGGCGCTGTTGTCCGGACTGCTCAACACCACCAGCGGTGTGCCTGAAGCGCCTGCCGGGGGCTGGCCGCTCGTCGAGGTCCTGGCCCTCTTCACTCTCTGGGCCAGCGTATTCACGTCCCTGCCAAAATGAAAATAATTCAAGATAAGTGGCACAGTTTGAGGAAACAAAGATGACAGGAGGGGGAAGGGAACAAGAAGCTTACGCCTCCTCCTCCTCCTCCTCTGCTGCCTTCCTCTTCCTCCTTGAGCTGAGCGACCCGAAGTCAAAGGTGACCTCCGCGTCAACGTCTGCCGGAGGAGGGGAAGGAGGTGCCGTCTGCGCGCACTTAGATGAAGAAGAGGCAGATGCTTTCTTCTTCGCCACCGCGGCCTTCACCACCTTATTCGCCGCCGCGGCCCTCATTTGGCGCGCGGACGTCTCTTGGGCATGCCGCAGTTGCGCGGCCCTGCCAGGCCGGACCGGCTCACCGGAGGTGGCCCGCCGCAGAACCCACCCTCTCCCCGTGGCTGGAGGGTCGATGGCGTCGGCCTCCTCCTCCTCATCCTCCACCCCGACGACTCGTCAGGCACATCCTCGATGAGAGGGGCCCCGGTGCCGGCGCTGCTGGCCTCCCCAGCAGACTCCGCCCACTAGGCGAGCTCCTTCTCCTCCGCCTCCGCCGCGGCCTTGTCCTCCATGCCGCCGGCGCTCCCGGCCTCCCTGGCGAGCTCCGCCTCCGCCGCCCTGGCGGCAATGTAGTCCAGCTCCGCCTGGGTGGTGTCCTAGACGAGCCGCGGCTCGGCGCTGACGTACTTCTCCTCCAGGGTGTCGAAAAACTCCTGCACCTGATCCTCCGGCGGCTCGTCCCAACTTGGGACGAGGTCGTGCGCGTTGAACTCCGGCATCATGGTGATGATGTCGTTCCGGCGCGAGTTGGTGCTCAGCGGGACCACCCCTACCAGCAACTTGAACAAGGGCCCCCTGGCGACCTTGCCGGCCTTGACGGCGGCCCTCGCGGCCTTACCGTACGAGTCGACCTCGCCGTCGTGGTTCACGTCCAGCTGGACGAGCCGCTGGCAGAAGTGGGCATGCCCCATCACCATGAGGTTGTGGTCCAGGCCGGGGCGGAGCCTCATGATGTCGGCGGCGTTCGTGAAGAGCCAGGCCGGCCTCCCCTTGTTGTGCAGCGGAGCGATTCGGCGATGGATGAAATCCGCCCCGATCATCTCAAGGGTGAGCCCGGCCTCGGTGAGACGAAGAATCCTGGTGGTGGCGACCATGAGCTTCTTGTCGTCGATGTCGACATCGCTCCAGTCACTCATGCGGACCGGCGGTGCGTGGCGGACCCGAAAAATCCGGCGGATCCTTCTCTTCAATCCAGCACCACCGGCCCCGCCACTCCTCCCACCTCTCCCTCTGGGTGCCGTCCGGGTATGTCCCTTTCTCCTGGGTCCTTGGGATCCAGGCAACACAACCGGAAATGGCGCCCCCCTTCTGGAGGCGGGGGAAGAAGTAGTGGCGGAAGAGTGCCGTGTTGGGATGCACCCCGGCAAAACCCTCGCAGAGGTGCGCGAAATGAGCCATGCACGCCACGTGTTTGGAGTAAAATCCAAAAGGTGAAAGCCGTAGGTGTGCATGATGTCGCTGAAGAAATCGGAGAAAGGGGCCAGTGCCCGCAGGAGAAGTAATCAACGAAGAATGGGTACCGATTCGGGACGGCTTCGGCGAAGACGGCGGGGATGACGCGCGTGGCCGGGTGCCCCGTCGTCTCGCTTCCCGTCTTACACCCCCACAGGTGCTTGAAGTAGTTACGGAGTTCGACCGCGTCGACCGTCGACGGGAAGTAGGCGTGCTGCGTCCGCCGCACCGCCAGCTCGCTCTCCGGCTGCTCTGACGCCTCGGCATCCTTGGTCACTCCCTTGCCCTTGGTGGATTTGGGGGCCATGGCGGCTGCAAGAGGCGAAGGAGGAAGGGCGGCGGAGATGCGGCGGCAGGGAGCAGAGGCGAAAGCTTGCAAAGGAAGGAGAAGGGAGCGGCGGTTCCGAGATTGTGGAAAGCACGGAGGGTAAATGAGCAGCGCGCCCGCGGTTATTCCTTTTTACGAGGAAGACACGGGATGCCTCTTTTCCCATAAACTGCGACGTGACGCATGCGTGCGGGAGCCGCCCCACGCATGACCCCCACGTCACGCCTGACCCTCCACGTCGCGCGCAGGTCGTGGGGAAGCGTGCCGGACGAATAAATTACTGCGGTAAAATCCCGCCCCGACTGCCCACGCACAGTTTTGGGCCTGGCCCAACAACGTGTTGCGCTTATGTGTGGCCCAGGGCCGGGGGCTCATGTCCGTGTACAAAAGTAGGGGCGCTCCTTTTTACCCCTTTACTTGTGCACGGACAGTTGGAGCCAAGCCCACGGCCACACTAAGCAGGGCAGGGGAGGGAAGCCGGAGAGAAGCCAAAGGCACAAGACGATCACAGGCAACGCCAAGACTAGAAAACGCAGGAGAGCAAAGGGGCGAGGTGGACTCCCCCAGCAAGATCCTTGGCGGGGCGGCCTCCGCGGCCCCGGCAAGAGCCTTGCCGGGGCAACTTGCCCAACACCAACAGAGCGAGCCACCCTTGAGCCCACGGGTTCCAACCCAACCAACTACGTTGGGACCAGGGCTCGGGAGGCACCTCCGTGGTGGCATGCAGATATTTGTCAAGACCATAGACACACAAGATCAGATGAGGATTAGAAGACGACGGCCCTCGCCGGGATCCTCGCCAGGGAGATCCACAAGACCCCCGGCAAGCGTCTTGCCGAGGACGACTGCGACACCACGGCAAGACCCTTGCCGGGCCCCCGGCAAGGCCCTTGCCGAGGACGCCAGCAGGGCCACTGCCAGACCCGCACCAGCCAAGATTCCGCCGCCGTTCGCATGCAGCTGCCAACCCAACCAGCTGGGCAGGCACCTGCGTGGCAACATGCAGCTTCCAGGTCAAATCAGCACGCACCTACGTGGTGGCATGCAGATCTTCGTGAAGGCCGTACCACCGCGCCACCTCAGCTGCTTGCCTGCCTACATGGCGCTGCATGCATCGCTGGCTTGGGCGCGTGTTGAAGCGAGGCGGAGCGGCGACGGACGGGACGGGCCTCGTTCCTGTCCCCGATAAAGCTAATGGACACCTAAGTAGCGCATTTAGTGCACTTTGTCCCGTAATGCCATGCGATAAGCTCGCGAACTGTAGGCCTTTCCTCCTCCTGTGTGCCACTGTGGCCACCCCTTTTTCCTATAAAAGGAGGCCTGAGGCGACCAGGGAAGGGATTCGGCTTTTTGGAACTACGCAGCCACCGTAGCTAGTTTGAAAGCTCAAGAACACTCAATACATCCACCAAAGCAGGACTAGGGTTTTACGCATTCTCGTGGCCTGAACCTGGGTAAATGATCCGTGTGCTTGCTCCTAAACCTGCTCTTCTCACGACCCCGCACCCGCCGACCATAGAAGGGATCCCAGTGATCCCATAGGTGTCGTTCCCACCGAAAGCCGCGAGCCGGGTCCGGCCGGTTCCGTCATCGGGGTCGTTGGGGAAGGCACTCCTCCACTCGTCGACGTCGATCTCCTCATCCTCGGGGCTCACCTCGACGCCCTTCGCGCTGCCATCACCGTCACTTTCGACCTCGTCATCGGAGGAGAGTGCAATAACCTCGCACCCTCCGCGCCGCCGTCCTCGCCGCCTTCGACCTCGTCATCGGAGGAGAGCAAGATAACCTCGCCGCCCTTCGCGCTGGCAAAGATCTCCCGCTCCGCCTCCACGAGCTCCGGGTGCTGCCGGCGGAGCTCTTGCATGTAGGCCTCGTCGGCGGCCTCGGCCTCGAGGCGCTCCCATGCCTCGCGGTCCTCCCGCGCCATAGCCGAGCTCACCACCCTGGCTCCGGCGGAACGAGGCCGACCAGACGTGTGCCGAAGGGGAAATTGAGCCTAGTCTCTGCGCTGTGGTAGCGAACCTGCCAGCGATCATACTCCATGGCCGCGATCTTGGCCATGTGGAAGCTACCGAGCCACCGGCGGGTATGGGTCTCCCGATCTGTAATCTCGGCGACCCATGTCCCCCACCACCGCTGCCCGACCCCGAGGTAGGACCTCGTCGGCTGCCGGGTCCGAGGGAGGATGGGGAAGTCCTCGAACCGTCGTAGGGGCGTGGCGGCGGGCGGATCGGGGGACCGGCAACGATGGATCGAGCCCGTGGTGGACAACGGGGACACCTCGGCGGCCACCTTGCCGACGTCATGCGAAAAGGCCGCGATAAACCTCTTTTTGGCCATTGCCTCCCCGAGCACCCCGGCACACAGGCAGAGGTTGAGGATGGAGGCGCTGGCGATGGCAGCGACCTACCAATGGTTTCGAGGGTTGTGTGTGTCTGTGTGAGCGGAGGTTTTGGGGAGTGTGTGGTGTGTGTGGAGGGGGCGGGGGGGGGGGGCAAGGTGGTGTTTGAGGAAATACTGGGACAACTGAAAATTTGGATCAAGGGCGAGCAGATATTTTTGAGATTGGGAGGGATGAAGAGGCGGGAATAAAATGTTGGGGATACTTAAAATTTGAATCAAGGGACTGAAGCAGAGCGGGAGTAACAGACATCGCACACAGTCCGCACATACTAATCGTGTCCTATCAAACATTAAAATCTTCCAGGCGGTAGATAGTTTCGAGATTACGAGGCAGTAATATTTTCGAGATTGTGAGGGATGTAGAGGCGGGAGTATTTGGGGAGCGAGCTAGTGTGCTTGACATGCCGGCTGTGGACTGTAGCCGATGCACCTTCTCGCGTAAGCCATAGGCGTACTATACACCGACGGTGCTCCAGGATATTTTGTACTACATCTCACATGGTTGGTGATAATAAGCTGTGAGGGATCTACATGATTTTTCATCTTGATTTGAATTACATAATGGGGTCACAGCGGCAATGGACGGTGTTTGAATTGCTAGACCTTTTATCTGCAGTGAACATGCAACTATATGTGTGTCGTAAAAGGATTGGAATTATTCAGGGTTCGTTTGGACATTTTATACTTTAAACTGGTTTTCCAGCCATTTCAGGTGCACAATTCAAAATTAAACTACATGCACATGCTTCGGTGCATATAAATTGGTTGAAAAAACAAATCTGTGTCCTTGGGTGCATGCTTACGTCCCATGCAAGAGATGGGAATGAATTTCAAACACCAGGGCACTGTTGATTGGCGGTAAAACATTGAGATACCTGGTTTTTAAATTCTAGTAAATCCAAAACTCGTCTGAAATTCATGAAACTTGGCATGGTATCATGGAGTGGCATCAACATGCCGTGGTAAAAAATTTGTCCCATTTGGGGGAAGATTTGGGTATAAGCTTCTCACAAACGAGAGCTTCTCACAACAAGTGTGATGGTTTCGGTACGGAACATGCCACCTTTGGGGACGAAACGATATCCGTTGCCTCTTATTGCTTTCAAAAACTTTCTAGTGCCAACATAGAACAACAGGAGTGTTGTGTTAAGTTTTGGAATTTTTGGGGTTCGTTTGGACATTTTTATACATTAACTGGGTTTTCTAGGCATTTTATGTGCATAATTCAAATTTGAAATACCTGCACATGCTCCACTGCATACAAATTGGTTGAAAAATCAAATCTGTGTCCTTGGGTGCATGCTTAGGTCCCATGCAAGAGATGGGAATGAATTTCAAACACCAGGGCACTGTTGCCGGAAAAACATTGAGATAGCTGGTTTTTAAATTCTAGTAAATCCAAAACTTGTCTTAAATTCATGAAACTTGGCATGGTATCATGGAGCGGCATCAACATGCCGTGGTAAAAAATGTGTCCCATTTGGGGACAGGTTTGGGTATAAGCTTCTCACAAACCAGAGCTTCTCACAACAAGCGTGATGGTTTCGGTACGGAACGTGCCACCTTTGGAGACGAAACGATATCCGTTGCCTCTTATTGCTTTCAAAAAAATTCTAGTGCCAACATAGAAAAACACTAGTGTTGTGTTCAGTTTTGGAATTTTTCGGGGTTCGTTTGGGCATTTTTATACATTAACTGGGTTTTCTAGGCATTTTATGTGCATAATTCAAATTTGAAATACATGCACATGCTCTAGTGCATACAAATTGGTTGAAAAAACAAATCTGTGTCCTTGGGTGCATGCTTAGGTCCCATGCAAGAAAAGGGAATGAATTTCAAACACCAGGGCACTGTTGATTGCCGGCAAAACGTTGAGATAGCTGGTTTTTAAATTCTAGTAAATCCAAAACTCGTCTGAAATTCATGAAACTTGGCATGCTATCATGGAGCGGCATCAACATGTCGTGGTAAAAATTTTGTCCCATTTGGGGCAGGTTTGGTATAAGCTTCTTAAAGGAAATATGCCCTAGAGGAAATAATAAAGTTGTTATTTATATTTCCTTATATCATGATAAATGTTTATTATTCATGCTAGAAATGTATTAACCGGAAACTTAGTACATGTGTGAATACATAGACAAAACAAAGTATCCCTAGTATGCATCTACTTGACTAGCTCATTTATCAAAGATGGTTATGTTTCCTAGCTATAGACATGTGTTGTCATTTGATGAACGAGATCCATCCGTTAGCTTAGCAATATGATCGTTTAGTTTGTTGCTATTGCTTTCTTCATGACATATACATGTTCCTATAACTATGAGATTATGCAACTCCCGAATACCAGAGGAACACTTAGTGTGCTAACAAACGTCACAGCGTAACTGGGTGATTATTAAGATGCTCTAGAGGTGTCTCCGATGGTGTTTGTTGAGTTGGCATACATCGAGATTAGGATTTGTCACTCCGATTATCGGAGAGGTATCTCTGGGCCCTCTCGGTAATGCACATCACTATAAGACTTGCAAGCAATGTGACTAATGAGTTAGTTACGGGATGATGCATTACGGAACGAGTAAAGAGACTTGCCGGTAACGAGATTGAACTAGGTATGGTGATACCGATGATCGAATCTCGGGCAAGTAACATACCGATGACAAAGGGAACAACGTATGTTGTTATGAGGTTTAACCGATAAAGATCTTCATATAATATGTAGGAGGCAATATGAGCATCTAGGTTCCGCTATTGATTATTTACCGGAGATGTGTCTCGGTCTTGTCTACATAGTACTCGAACCCGTAGGGCCCATACGCTTAACGTTCGATGACGATTCGTATTATGATTTATGTGATTTGATGTACCGAAGGTTGTTCAGAGTCCCAGATGAGATCACGGACATGACGAGGAGTCTCGAAATGGTCGAGACATAAAGATTGATATATCGGACCATGTTATTCGGACACCGGAAGTGTTCTGGATAGTTTCGGATAAAACCGGAGTGCCAGAGGGGTTACCGGAACCCCCCGGGGAAGTGATGGGCCTTAGTGGGCCTTATGGGAGAGAGAGAGGGCAGCAGCGAGGAGGTGGCGCCCCCCCCCCCCAAAGGGAGTTCGAATAGGACTAGGGTAGGGGGCGCGACCCCTCTTTCCCTCTCCCTCACCCTCTCCTTCCTTCTTCCCCCCTTCCACCAAGTGGAATCCTACTAGGACTTGGAGTCCTAGTAGGACTCCTCTCCTTGGGGGCACGCCTCTAGGGGCCGGCCGGCCTCCTCCCTCCCTCCTTTATATACGGGGGAGGGGGCACCCCATAGACACACAAGTTGATCTTTAGCCGTGTGCGGTGCCCCCCTCCATGGTTTTACACCTCGGTCATATCGTCGTAGTGCTTAGGCGAAGCCCTGCGCCGGTAACTTCATCATCACCGTCACCACGCCGTCGTGCTGACAAAACTCTCACCTGCCTCAACTGGATCAAGACTTTGAGGGACGTCACCGAGATGAACATGTGCAGATCGCGGAGGTGCCATGCGTTCGGTACTTGGATCGGTTGGATCGCGAAGACGTTCGACTACATCAACCGCGTTACTAAACGCTTTCGCTTTCGGTCTACGAGGGTACGTAGACACACTCTCCCCGCTCGTTGCTATGCTTCTCCTAGATAGATCTTGTGTGATCGTAGGAATTTATCGAAATACTACGTTCCCCAATAGTGGTATCAAAGCCAAGTTTATGCATAGATGTTATATGCACGAGTAGAACACAAAGAGTTGTGGGCGATAATAGTCATACTGCTTACCAGCATGTCATACTTTGATTCGGCGGTATTGTTGGATGAAGCGGCCCAGACCGACATTACATGACCGCGTTCATGAGACTGGTTTTACCGTCGTGCTTCGCACACAAGTGGCTAGTGGGTGTCTGTTTCTCCAACTTTAGTTGAATCGAGTGTGACTATGCCCGGTCCTTGTTGAAGGTTAAAACAACACACTTGACGAAAAATCGTTGTGGTTTTGATGCGTAGGTAAGAACGGTTCTTGCTAAGCCCATAGCAGCCACGTAAAACTTGCAACAACAAAGTAGAGGACGTCTAACTTGTTTTTGCAGGGCTTGCTATGATGTGATGTGGTCAAAACATGATGATATATAAGTTGTTGTATGAGATGATCATGTTTTGTAACAGTTATCGGCAACTGGCAGGAGCGATATGGTTGTCGCTTCATTGTATGAAATGCAACCGCCATGTAATTGCTTTACTTTATCAGTAAGCGGTAGTGATAGTCGTAGAAGCAATAGTTGGCGAGATGACAACGATGCTTCGACGGAGATCAAGGTGTCAAGCCGGTGACGATGGTTATCATGACAGTGCTTTGGAGATGGAGATCAAAGGCACAAGATGATGATGACCATATCATATCACTTATATTGATTTCATGTGATGTTTATCGTTTATGCATCTTATTTTGCTTAGTACGGCGGTAGCATTATAAGATGATCTCTCACTAAATTTCAAGGTACAAGTGTTCTCCCTGAGTATGCACCGTTGCTACAGTTCGTCGTGCCGAGACACCACGTGATGATCGGGTGTGATAAGCTCTACGTTCACATTCAACTGGTGCAAGCAAGTTTTGCACACGCAGAATACTCGGGTTAAACTTGACGAGCCTAGCATATGCAGATATGGCCTCGGAACACTGAGACCGAAAGGTCGAGCGTGAATCATATAGTAGATATGATCAACATAGTAATGTTCACCATTGAAAACTACTCCATCTCATGTGATGATTAGACATGGTTTAGTTGATATGGATCACTTGATCACTTAGATGATTAGAGGGATGTATATCTAAGTGGGAGTTCTTACGTAATATGATTAATTGAACTTTAATTTATCATGAACTTAGTACCTGATAGTATTTTGCATGTCTATGTTGTTGTTGATAAATGCCCCATGCTACTATTCCATTGAATTTTAATGCGTTCCTAGAGAAAGCTAAGTTGAAAGATGATGGTAGCAACTACACGGACTGGGTCTGTAACTTGAGGATTACCTCATTGTTGCACAGAAGAACTACGTCCTGGATGCACCGCTAGGTGCAAGACCCGCTGCAGGAGCAACGCCGGACGTTATGAACGCCTGGCAGAGAAAAGTTGATGGCTACTCAATAATTCAGTGTGCCATGCTTTACGGCTTAGAACCGGGACTTCAACGACATTTTGAACGTCATGGAGCATATGAGATGTTCCAGGAGTTGAAGTTAATATTTCAAGCAAATGCCCGGATTGAGAGATATGAAGTCTCCAATAAGTTCTACAGCTGCAAAATGGAGGAGAATAGTTCTGTCAGTGAACATATACTCAAAATGTCTGGGTATCATAATCACTTGACTCAACTGGGAGTTAATCTTCCGGTTGATAGTGTCATTGACAGAGTTCTTCAATCACTGCCACCAAGTTACAAAAGCTTCGTGATGAACTACACTATGCAAGGGATGGATAAGACAATTCCCGAGCTCTTCGCAATGCTAAAGGCTGCGGAGGTAGAAATCAAGAAGGAGCATCAAGTGTTGATGGTTAACAAGACCACTAGTTTCAAGAAAAAGGGCAAAGGGAAGAAGGGTAACTTCAAGAAGAACGGCAAGCAAGTTGCTGCTCAAGTGAAGAAGCCGAAGTCTGGACCTAAGTCTGAGACTGAGTGCTTCTACTGCAAAGGGACTGGTCACTGGAAGCGGAACTGCCCCAAGTATTTGGCGGATAAGAAGGATGGCAAAGTGAAAGGTATATTTGATATACATGTTATTGATGTGTACCTTACTAATGCTCGTAGTAGCGCATGGGTATTTGATACTGGTTCTGTGTCTCATATTTGCAACTCGAAACAGGGGCTACGGATTAAGCGAAGATTGGCTAAGGACGAGGTGACGATGCGCGTGGGAAATGGTTCCAAAGTCGATGTGATCGCCGTCGGCATGCTACCTCTACATCTACCTTTGGGGTTAGTTTTAGACCTGAATAATTGTTATTTGGTGCCAGTGTTAAGCATGAACATTATATCTAGATCTTGTTTGATGCGAGACGGTTATTCATTTAAATCGGAGAATAATGGTTGTTCTATTTATATGAGTAATATCTTTTATGGTCATGCACCCTTGATGAGTGGTCTATTTTTACTGAATCTGGATAGTAGTGATACACATATTCATAGTGTTGAAGCCAAAAGATATAAGTTTAATAATGATAGTGCAACTTATTTGTGGCACCGCCATTTAGGTCATATTAGTGTAAAGCGCATGAAGAAACTCCATGTTGATGGGCTTTTGGAATCACTTGATGCTTGCGAACCATGCCTCATGGGCAAGATGACTAAGACTCCGTTCTCCGGAACTATGGAGCGAGCAACGGACTTGTTGGAAATAATACATAGTGATGTATGCGGTCCGATGAGTGTTGAGGCTCGCGCCGGGTATCGTTATTTTCTGACCTTCACAGATGATTTGAGAAGATATGGGTATATCTACTTAATGAAACATAAGTCTGAAACATTTGAAAAGTTCAAAGAATTTCAGAGTGAAGTGGAAAATCATCGTAACAAGAAAATAAAGTTTCTACGATCAGACCATGGAGGTGAATATTTGAGTTACGAGTTTGGTCTTCATTTGAAACAATGCGGAATAGTTTCGCAACTCACGCCATCCAGAACACCAGAGCGTAATGGTGTGTCCGAACGTCGTAACCGCACTTTATTAGATATGGTGTGATCTATGATGCTCTTACTGATTTACCACTATCGTTTTGGGGTTATGCTTTAGAGACGGCTGCATTCACATTAAATAGGGCACCATCTAAATCCGTTGAGACGACACCATATGAACTGCGGTTTGGCAAGAAACCCAAGTTGTCGTTTCTTAAAGTTTGGGGCTCCGATGCTTATGTGAAAAAGCTTCAACCTGATAAGCTCGAACCCAAATCGGAGAAATGTGTCTTGATAGGATACCCAAAGGAGACTGTTGGGTACACCTTCTATCACAGATCCAAAGGCAAAATATTCATTGCTAAGAATGGATCCTTTATAGAGAAGGAGTTTCTCTCGAAAGAAGTGAGTGGGAGGAAAGTAGAACTTGATGAGGTAATTGTACCTGCTCCCTCATTGGAAAGTAGTTCATCACAGAAATCAGTTCTAGTGATTCCTACACCAATTAGTGAGGAAGCTAATGATGATGATCATGAAGCTTCTGATCAAGTTACTACCAAACATCGTAGGTCAACCAGAGTAAGATCCGCACCAGAGTGGTACGGTAATCCTGTTATGGACGTCATGTTACTTGACCATGACGAACCTACGAACTATGAGGAAGCGATGATGAGCCCAGATTCCGTGAAATGGCTTGAGACCATGAAATTTGAGATGGGATCCATGTATGAGAACAAAGTGTGGACTTTGGTTGACTTGCCAGATGATTGGCAAGCCATAGAAAATAAATGGTTCTTCAAGAAGAAGACCGACGCTGACGGTAATGTTACTGTCTACAAAGCTCGACTTGTTGCAAAAGGTTTTCGACAAGTTCAAGGAGTTGACTACAATGAGACTTTCTCACCCGTAGTGATGCTTAAGTCTGTCTGAATCATGTTAGCAATTGCCGCATTTTATGATTATGAAATTTGGCAAATGGACGTCAAAACTGCATTCCTGAATGGATTTCTAGAAGTAGAGTTGTATATGATGCAACCAGAAGGTTTTGTCGATCCAAAGGGTGCTAACAAAGTGTGCAAACTCCAGCGATCCATTTATGGACTGGTGCAAGCCTCTCGGAGTTGGAATAAACGTTTTGATAGTGTGATCAAAGCATATGGTTTTATATAGATTTTTGGAGAAGCCTGTATTTACAAGAAAGTGAGTGGGAGCTCTGTAGCATTTCTAATATTATATGTGGGTGACATATTGTTGATTGGAAATGATATAGAATATCTGGATAGCATAAAAGGATGCTTGAATAAGAGTTTTTCTATGAAAGACCTCGGTGAAGCTGCTTACATATTGGGCATCAAGATCTATAGAGATAGATCAAGACGCTTAATTGGACTTTCACAAAGCACATACCTTGCTAAGATTTTGAATAAGTCCAAAATGGATCAGTCAAAGAAAGGGTTCTTGCCTGTGTTACAAGGTGTGAAGTTGAGTGAGACTCAATGCCCGACCACTGCAGAAGATAGAGAGAAAATGAAAGTCATTCCCTATGCCTGAGCCATAGGTTCTATCATGTATGCAATGTTGTGTACCAGACCTGATGTGTGCCTTGCTATAAGTATAGAAGGGAGGTACCAAAGTAATCTAGAAGTGGATCACTGGACAGCGGTCAAGAACATCCTGAAATACCTGAAAAGGACTAAGGATATGTTTCTTGTTTATGGAGGTGACAAAGAGCTTGCCCTAAATGGTTACGTCGATGCAAGCTTTGACACTGATCCGGATGACTCTAAGTCACAAACGGATACTTATTTATATTAAATGGTGCAGCTATCAGTCGGTGCAGTTCCAAACAGAGCGTCGTGGCGGGATCTACGTGTGAAGCGGAGTACATAGCTGCTTCGGAAGCAGCAAATGAAGGAGTCTGGATGAAGGAGTTCATATCCGATCTAGGTGTCATACCTAGTGCATCGGGTCCAATGAAAATCTTTTGTGACAATACTGGTGCAATTGCCTTGGCAAAGGAATCCAGATTTCACAAGAAAACCAAGCACATCAAGAGATGCTTCAATTCCATCCGTCATCAAGTGTCGAAAGGGGACATAGAGATTTGCAAGATACATACGGATCTGAATGTTGCAGACCCGTTGACTAAGCCTCTCTCACGAGCAAAACATGATCAGCACCAAGACTCCATGGGTGTTAGAATCATTACTATGTAATCTAGATTATTGACTCTAGTGCAAGTGGGAGACTGAAGGAAATATGCCCTAGAGGCAATAATAAAGTTGTTATTTATATTTCCTTATATCATGATAAATGTTTATTATTCATGCTAGTATTGTATTAACCGCAAACTTAGTACATGTGTGAATACATAGACAAAACAAAGTATCCCTAGTATGCCTCTACTTGACTAGCTTGTTTATCAAAGATGGTTATGTTTCCTAGCCATAGAAATGTGTTGTCATTTGATGAACGGGATCACATCATTAGAGAATGATGTGATGGACAAGACCCATCCGTTAGCTTAGCACTATGATTGTTTAGTTTGTTGCTATTGCTTTCTTGATGACTTATACATGTTCCTATAACTATGAGATTATGCAACTCCCGAATACCGGAGGAACACTTAGTGTGCTATCAAACTTCACAACGTAACTGGGTGATTATAAAGATGCTCTATAGGTGTCTCCGATGGTGTTTGTTGAGTTGGCATAGATCGAGATTAGGATTGGTCACTCCGATTATCGGAGAGGTATCTCTAGGCCCTCTCGGTAATGCACATCACTATAAGCCTTGCAAGCAATGTGACTAATGAGTTAGTTATGGGATGATGCACTATGGAACGATTAAAGAGGCTTGCCGTAACGAGATTGAACTAGGTATGGTGATACCGACGATCGAATCTCGGGCAAGTAACATACCGATGACAAAGGGAACAACGTATGTTGTTATGCGGTTTGACCGATAAAGATCTCCGTAGAATATGTAGGAGCCAATATGAGCATACAGGTTCCGCTATTGGTTATTGACCGGAGATTTGTCTCGGTCATGTCTACATAGTTCTCAAACCCGTAGGGTCCGCACGCTTAACGTTCGATGATGACTCGTATTATGAGTTATGTGATTTGATGTACCAAACGTTGTTCGGAGTCCCGGATGAGATCACGGACATGACGATGAGTCTCGAAATGGTCGAGACATAAATATTTATATACTAGGTCATGTTATTCGGACATCGGAAGTGTTCCGGATAGTTTCGGATAAAATCGGAGTGCCGGAGGGGTTACCGGAACCCCCCGGGAAAGTAATGGGCCTTAGTGGGCCTAGGGGAGAGAGAGGGCAGCAGCCAGGAGGTGGTGCCCCTTCCCCAAGGGGAGTCCGAATAGGACTAGGGGAGGGGGGCGCGGCCCCTCTTTCCCTCTCCCTCTTCCTCTCCTTCCTTCTTCCCCCTTCCACCAAGTGGAATCCTGCTAGGACTTGGAGTCCTAGTAGGACTCCTCTCCTTGGGGCGCGCCTCTAGGGGCCGGCCAGCCTCCTCCATCCCTCCTTTATATACGGGGGAGGGGGCACCCCTTAGACACACAAGTTGATCTTTAGCCATGTGCGGTGCCCCCCTCCACAGTTTTACACCTCGGTCATATCGTCGTAGTGCTTAGGCGAAGCCCTGCGCCGGTAACTTCATCATCACCGTCACCATGCCATTGTGCTGTCGAAACTCTCCCTCGACCTCAACTGGATCAAGAGTTCGAGGGACGTCACCGAGCTGAACGTGTGCAGATTGCGGAGGTGTCGTGCTTTCGGTACTTGGATCGGTTGGATCGCGAAGACATTCGACTACATCAACCGCGTTACTAAACGCTTCCGCTTTCGGTCTACGAGGGTACATAGACACACTCTCCCCACTCGTTTCTATGCTTCTCCTAGATACATCTTGCGTGATCGTAGGAAATTTTCTGAAATACTACGTTCCCCAACACTTCTCACAAACCAGAGCTTCTCACAACAAGCGTGATGGTTTCGATAGGGAACGTGCCACCTTTGGGGATGAAACGATATCCGTTGCCTCTTATTGCTTTCAAAACATTTCTAGTGTCAACATAGAACAACAGGAGTGTTGTGTTTAATTTTGGAATTTTTTGGGGTTCGTTTGGCCTTTTTTCTACATTAATTGGGTTCGTGGGCATTTAATGTGCATAATTCAAATTTCAACTACAAGCACATGCTCCAGTGCACCAAAGTTGGTTGGGAAATCACATGTGTGTCCTTGGGTGAATTTCTAGGTCCCATGCAAGAAATGGGAATGAAATTCAAACACCAGGGCACTGTTGATTGCCGGCAAAAAACGTTGAGATGCCTGGTTTTTAAATTCTAGTGAATCCAAAACTCGTCTGAAATTCATGAAACTTGGCATGCTATCATGGAGCGGCATCAACATGTCGTGGTAAATAATTTGTCCCATCTGGGGCAGGTTTGGGTATAAGCTTCTCACAAACCAGAGCTTTCTCACAACAAGCGTGATGGTTTCGGTAGGGAATGTGCCACCTTTGGGGACGGAACGATATCGTTGCCTCTTATTGCTTTCAAAACTTTTCTAGTGTCAACATAGAACAACAGGAGTGTTGTGTTTAATTTTGGAATTTTTCAGGGTTCGTTTGGCCTTTTTTTATACATTAATTGAGTTTCTGGGCATTTAATGTGCATAATTCAAATTTGAACTACAAGCACATGCTCCAGTGCACCAAAGTTGGTTGAAAAATCACATGTGTGTCCTTGGGTAAATTTCTAGGTCCCATGCAAGAGATGGGAATAAAATTCAAACATCTGGGCGTCGTGGCTCGGCCGAAAAGATTGAGAAACTTGGTTTTTTAATTCCTGTAAATCCAAAACATGCCTGAAAATCATGAAACTTGGCATGGTGGCATGACATGGCACCAACATGCTGTAGTAATTTTTCTGTCCGATTTGCGAAGGCGCACACATTAACAATCAACAAAGTCATTTTGGAACAAGTGCTGTCACGTTACAAATCGGAAGCACAAGTATTATTGAAACTGTGGGCGTTCTACTTACCAATTACGTGCCGCCACGCGTCCCCTTTTTTATTGGCTAGGAGGTGCCGCGCGGGGTAGCTATTTGAGTACAGGAGGCGTGCGATCAGACCCCTGCGCGTGCTCAGCGAGAGGAGAGCCCTTTGATCGCTACCCGCCACGCACCTTCCTCCCAACGTCTCCATTAATGGCGCCTGAGCCCCTATTCTACGGTATATGTCTTACTGGACTGAGATTTAAGAGAGAAAAATGAAAATATGAAAAGAGAGTTTTGCACAGATCTTGATGTAAGATCCAACGGACCTATAGCATCGACTGCGACTTATAGCAAGCATGATGAATATAAGGACGATGACAGTGGATAATAACTGTCTTACATATTTAGGAACATAACTAAAAAAAGCCACATGCGGCAACGCCCGAAATACACAAGGGCAAAAGAAGAAGGAAGACAATGATTTGGCTCGCTGATCTCTACTTTCTTGATGCGTTGTTGCAAGCCGCAGGAACTAGTCTCCGCGGCGAGCGGCGATGAGCTCTTTCTTGTCCTCAAGGTGTTGTTTGAGAGCATCCACGGATTCCTCCACCAGCCTTCTGCGCTCGATGCGCGGCATGGCATTCTCGTCCATAAGTTTCTCGACGATGACGCCGGTCCTCTTCAACAAGGCAGTGGTCTCCTCGTGCTGATCCGCACTTCCAATGATCTTCGCCCTCAACAGGTCGCGCTCGGCCCGGAGCTTTGCATTGCTCCCATTTAGTTGCCGGATGATGCCGGTAGCCTGTTCAAAAGAGGCTTTCATGTCGTCCTGCAACCTCGCCCAGCCGGAGATCTGATCCATCTGGCTATGAATGATCGCATGCATGCGCCTGTAAGAGTCCTTGCCTACCCGCGAGACATTTTCCCAGACCGCTATGGCGCGGGAGGACATCTCTGCTGCATTCGCAGCGCGGCGGGACATCTCTTCTGCTTCCACGGCGCGGCCGGACCAGTCTGCTTCATCGACGGCGCGGCGGGACCTCCGTGCTGCTTCGGCGGCACGGCGGGACCTCTATGCTGCTACGGCCGCGCAGAGAGACATGCTAGATGCGTTTGCGGCGAGGCAGGACATCTCACGTGCTTCCGCTTCCATGCTCGCATCTCCCTGGTGGCAATCTCTCGACCCAGAACTCACGCTGGCCATGGCAGACGCAAGGGAACGATGATGAATGACTTGTTCGTTTTTGTGGATGAGGAGTTGAGGAGGAATGTGCAGTCATCTTGGAGTAGTAGTATTTATAACCGAGTACTAATACGCTCCTAAGTGGGAAACCGTTTAGGTTTTGATTGGTGTGAACAAGTTTGCAATTTGGAATGTGACGGGACGCGGGCTCAAAATTTACTGACGGTTATAAGTGCGGCACTATTCCCGGAAGGCGTAATGTGGGCATGTACACCTTCTCGGCCGCGTACGTGGCGTTTGCACCATAGGGTGCACCGCAATAGGCAACGTTCGCACACGTCTTGTTCCAAAAACCATGCGCGCTCATTATTACCATCGTGCACGCTTCTTTTAATTAGAATGTGTGTGCCCGTCTAGCGCACACACGTTGATCTATCTAACTGTTTCAGTTTGTTGTGACTAATCGCAAATAGTTCATCCATGTGAAGTGTATGCCATCAATCGCAGACACTTTTTTTGCTAATAATCGCAGACACTTTGATCTGGCTGACCCGTTTCTGTTCTGCTGCCTAATCGCAAACAGTTAATCCTTCTGAAGCGTATGCCCTCAATCACACACACCTTTATCTAGCAGCCCATTTCTATTGTTCCTCCTCATCAAAAACAGTTCATCCGAGTGAACCGTATGTTGTATATCGCACACTCCTTCATCTGGCTGACCATTTCTTTTGTTCCTCCTCATTGCAAACAGTTCATTGAACTGAACCGTGTGCCCTGCATCGCACACAACTAAAATCTGAACCGTGTTTGATGGCTCTGGCATCGCAAATGTTTTGCACCTTTTTTGACGGTTCTTTTACACCACCGTTTGCGATTATTGCATCACACACAGTTTCGTCGAAGGGTCTCTGGTCGTAGTGTCGCATTAGCAGCATCCTGCAGTAGTGACCCCTTGTTCGCGTTGGTGCGAGGATTTGTTGTTTGTGTGCTGGTGTTGTTTACATAGTGTTGCTTGGTTCTCCTACTGGATTGATAACCTTGGTTTCATAACCGAGGGAAATACTTATCTCTACTATACTGTATCATCCCCTCCTCTTCGAGGAAATTCCAACGCAACTCACAAGTAGCAATGGTTTGAAACAAAAACAGCGTGCGTGATGGAAAAATAAATAACTGGCGGTTTTTTGACGGAAAACGTGTGCGATACTCAGCGGTCGAACACATGGTTGCATCTCATATGCGTGTGGGATTTCCAGCAGTACCACACATGGTTGCGTCTCATATGCTTGTGCGATTAATGGAAATATGGCAAACATTTCAAACCTGTATGTGTGTGTAATATTAGACAAAAAGAAGAGGGTGCATATATGGAGCGCATGTGTGATAGGAATACCTATCGCACACAATTATTAAATGGACATGTTGGCGATAGTAGAGCCCACTGGACTAGTGATGTTGCCAATCTCACTAGCTTGCTAGTCAAAGGATTGAAACAGTGATGGAAATAAAAAATGGCTTGGACTTAATGAGAATGTAACAGCGAAATTAGAAGAGCGTTGATAAAGTTGAAAGTTTTACACGAAGAAAATGGACCGGGGTCCATAGGTTCACTAGTGGCCTCTCTTTATAAGAAAACATAGTGTGGTAAACGAACTACATTTGGGTTCTGACTAAATTGCAATATTTATGGGTATGAATATCCATGACATAATTAACATATGAGCATCACGTCTCAATATCTATAGACCATTATCCCAATGCATCTATAGCTAATAATCCACCCAAGACCGCTATCCAAAATGCATCTTAAAGTATTAGGTAAAAGCAGAGTATTACAATAAGCATGATGACATGAAGTAGATGATATATTGTCTTCACTCAGCGTTCAAAGAAGAACTATGCAACAACCTTTTTATCCCTACATGCAACAACACAATACAAGCCTTTTCCACTTCCTATCACTGTATTAGATTACTTGCAAGGTTGAACCCAACTATCATACACAACTCCCCCTGAAGATCAAACCCCCAAATTGGCCAAAGAAAGAAGAATACATCGAAGAGCACATATGAATAAGTATTATGCAACAAATAAACCAAATAGATCTCAAAAAGGTTCATGGATAAATTTGATCATAAAGTGAAAATTCATCATATGCCAACAAACACACCAATAAATTACATCAAATAGATCACAATCTTGTAGGGCAGCTCATGTGATCTTTATATTGAGAAGCAAGGGAGAGAGAACCATCTAGCTACTGGTACAGACCCATAGTCTCAAGGAAACTACTCAGAACCGATCATGTTGGGCTTCAAGTTGATGGAGATGGCCATCGTGAAGAATTCCCCCTCCAGGAGAGTACTAGAAAAGGCCTCCAGATTGGTCTTCACGAAATAGAGGTGTGCGGCAGCGAAAATTAGGGCAAAATAAATTTTCGAAGTGTTTCAGGAGTACATGAAGGCACATGGACTGAGGGGCGGTGCATCAGAGGTTCACGTGCCCCTGAAGCGTGGGTAGCATGTGGGGCCCATGGGAAGCACCGACCTTTGTCGGTGCTCCCTGGAAGCTTTTGAACTTGAAACTTCACTGATTTTTCTGTCTTTTTTTAGCTTGATAAAATTGATTTTCCTGAAAAACGAAAAACATGCAAAAAATATCAACTGGCATTGGTCATTGAATTAATAGGCTACCCCCCCCCCCCACACACAGAAAGTGCTAAAATTATGACCAAATGATATAAACATTGCATAAAACAAAAAAAATAGATACATCTAAGACGTATCAGCATCCCCAAGCTTAACCCCTACTCTTCCTCGAGTAGGTACATGATAAAATAATATTTTTTGATTTTAAATGACACTATCATGAATTAAAATCAATTTGATGTAACTAGGTATGACTTTAAAGGATAGTGATGTAAAGAAATAGTCTATAGTTGATGCAAACCAAGTAACATCAAAATATGTAAGCAAAATCATTCTTGCATTTCTTTGGATGAATGCTTCACATCATGCTCATCAGATTATAATGTTTACAAAGGTGTCAGGTGTATCATGAGACTTGATGCTCTAAGGTTTTATCATATCAAACATTGTGTCAAAACATAACCCAGAGTGTCGGTCAAGTAAATTAATCACATGACTCTCCCTTTGCATCCACTCAATACTTAACTCATGTTATCATGCGAGCCTTGATCATTGCACTTAAATAGAAAAGGAGAATAATGATGGAGGTTTATAAGAAGACAGAAGTGGAAGAAAGTCTCAGACCAATGTTGCTGCCCATTACTTCATTAGGCATGGAAAGGCCTTATAATCAATGTTAGTGCACGGAGTAGAGATTGTCATGCAACAGAGCTATGAATGTATGAAATCTCTCTAATGGACTAGTGTGGTGTGCATCCAACTTGCTTGCTTATGAAGACCTAGATCATTTTGAGAAAACTCATCATGGGAATATGCAAGCCAAGTTCGATAATGTGAAAATCCCCAACTACTTTCCAAACGTGAAACATATGAAAACACTCTATACGGAAATACAATGTGATACTTTGAAGCACATATGTCTGCCAAAAGGATAGCAGCGTGCTCCTCTGTCTTTTTCTCTCCTTTTTTCTGTTCTCTTTTTTAGTGTCTTGCATGGCTCTTTCTTTTTACTACCTCCGTCTAGGTGAATAAGTCATTCACATAGTTCTAGGTCATCGATTTGAGGAACTAAATATGTGTTATATTTCATGAAAATTATATCACTAGATTTCTACACGGATGTAGTTTCTAAATATATATTTTTTGTCACATATAATACATATTTAGATAGTTAAATTGTTGACCTAGAACTACGCGGATGACTTATTCATCGAGACAGAGGTAGTATTTGTTAATGGCCTTCATGGATTTTTTTATCCTCATTGCTAAGGGAAACACTCTATAATGAATATCAGTACAATAAATGTACTCATAATTTAACAAGTAGTAAACATGATGCAACAACATACGAGCTCCTCATGCCGACCCTAATGTACGGGTTAACCGGCACCCCTTATATCCAGTCATATCTGGGGCGGATATGGGGAGGCTCAGGCGTCTCCGCCACGTCAAAAACGATAGGCAGGACCAACCAAAAATTGCACCAAATCCCCCACCCTCGACCTTGATGGACCGTCCATTTTTCTCTCCACATTTCTCCCTCATCAGCGTCGTGGGAGTAAACCTGACAATAGAATAGGGGGTATGTATGGAGAGGCAAGATCCTAGCTACGGTGAGGTTGTGCACGCAAGATTTACGAGTTCAGGCCCTTCGCGGAGGAAGTAACAGCCCTACGTCTCAGTGCCCAGAGGCTTGGTCGATTGGATTATGCGTGAAGTTACAGGGGGTGCCCGGAGGCTTGGTCGATTGGATTTTGTAAGTGCATCTAGTGCCACCCCTAGTTGGTTTTGGAGTATTGACGACAAACCTGGTTGAGGGACTAATGTGTTTGTGAGAATTGCAGGATAACACAGGTAGTAGTCCCTCATTGATTCGGTTTACCTACCGGAGATGACCCCTAAAAATGTATGAAGACATTGAAGACAATGGTGGTATGTGAAGATATTCACATTGAAGACTATGACAAGAGAAGACATCACGTGAAGACTATGGAGCGCGAAGACTTAGTTGTTTCGTTGTTTCCTTTTCTTCTTTGTTGAGTCATAGGAACCACCGTACTGTTAAGTGGGGTCCCAGTGAACAAAGTCAGAGTGACTAAAGTGATGCTCAACCAAATCCTATGTCTTCGAGCGAAGACAATGAGAGCAAATCTTATCCAGAGCTGGATGAGTCAGCTTTACTTGTAGCCCAAGTCAAACTGCTGCCTGTGTTTGAAATCTGACCGTTGGAACACGTGTCAGTTTCTTAGTGACCCAGGGTCATTTCGGACAAATCATATCGGGTTGCCTAGTGGCTATAAATAGCCCACCCCCTACACCATAAATTGGTGGCTGCTCAGAGTTAGTGCACGGCTTTTGTCATTTCAGAGCAACCCACCTCCGAAGCTTTTGAGAGAGAGAAATCCTTGCGAGGACAAAGCCCAAACACCCAGAGCCAAAGAGTGTTAGGCATCACTGAAGTCTTTCTGTCCGCGTGACCTGAAGATTTGTTACACTTGAGGACTGCGAATCCTCCAGACGGTTAGGCGTCACGTTCTGAGCGTCCAAGAGTCATTGTGGATCGCCGGTGAACGAAGTCTCTGAAGGTTTGGAAGTCTACCTTGAAGACTTACCAGAGTGATTGGACGAGGACTGGGTGTCCTTAGCTCAAGGGGAATAAGGTGAAGACACGGTCTTCTGAGTTAAATCTCAGCCTCCCTAACCAGACGTACAGTTGACACAGCAACTGGAACTGGTCCAACAAATCCTTGTCCTCACCAAGTGACTGGTTCTATCCTCTCCCTCTCTTTACCTATAGTTTTTCTTCGTGAAGTCATTGCCTGTTTGCACTACCTGTTTGACTTCACTGTGTGACTATTGTTGTTGTTTGGCTTCATACTATCTTCCATCCTGATCTTTACTACCTAGCTGCTATTAGTCTTCGTGCTTTCACTTCATTGAATACTTGACTATGGCTTGCTTAGTGTAGTCTACCTTCGCTGCATATCAATAGGTTCATTTCTATTGTTTGTCTTCGAAACTCTCATGGTTTGAAGACTTTCATAAAAATCGCCTATTCACCCCCCCTCTAGTCGATAACTAGCACTTTCAATTGGTATCAGAGCAAGGTACTCCCTTGTTCTGTGTGATTCGGTTTAACCACCTGGAGTTTTAGCTATGTTGACTGCAGGGATAATCAAAGTCTCCGTTGTGTGCCCCGTCTTTGATGGAACTGAATATCCCTACTGGAAGAATAAGATGTGCATGCATCTTGAAGCCATTGATGTCGACCTCTGGTATGTCATCAAGAATGGTGTTCCCAAGACTGGTGAAGGTGTCACCCCTGCTGATGTCAAGAAGTTCATTCAACTGGATTCTACTGCCAAGAACATCATCTGTGGCCATCTGAACAAAGGGCAGTATGGCCGTGTGAGTGCTCTGGAAACGTCGAAGCTAGTCTGGGACTAGCTCTCCAAGGTCAACGAAGGTGTCTCAACCCAGAGAGATCAAAGGATCAGTGTTCTTCACAACCGCTTCAACCTCTTCAAGAGAAATGACAATGAGAATGTCCAGCTCACGTTTGATCGCCTCACTGACATCACAAATGAGCTTCGTGCTCTCGGCGCCACTGAGATCACCAAGCATGAAATCGTCAAGACACTCCTGTGATTACTTGACAGCTCGTTCGACACCCTTGCCCTGATGATACAAGAACGCCCTGACTTCAAGACACTCGATCCGTCTGACATACTTGAGAGGCTCAACACACATGAGTTCCAGCTATCTGAGAAAAGAGATATCTATGGTCCAAACTATGGCCGAACTCGCTCTTTGAAGGCAAAAGTTGTTTCCTCATCTGAAGAAGAATCTAACTGCAATTCTGGTGATCCTGAAGACATTGGAAAGGAACTTGCTATGCTTGTGAAGAAGTTCCAGAAGTTCACTAAGAAGAAGGGCTTCAGAAAGTCTTCACGATCCAGCTCAAGAAATGATGAAGCTTCCACTCATGACTACAAGAAGAGAACATGTCACAAGTGCACGAAACCTGGACACTACATCTCTGAGTGTCCAAAGTGGGACAATGAGAACAAGAAAGAAGAAGAAGAGCAAGGAATATGATTCTGATGACAAGAAGAAGAAATCCTCAAAGTCTTCTTCCAAGTCTTCATCCAAGTCTTCATCACATAAGAAGAGCTCATCTGGCAAGGCTCGTGCTTTTGTTGGCAAGGAGATGGATTCAGAGGAGGAGTCTGCTTCTGAGGAGGCGGAGGTGGAGTCTGGGAGGAGTCCGACCCTGGCATTGCAAGTCTGGCTCTAGCTAGAGCCTATGTTGCCAAGTCCATCTTCAACACTGAAGACAATGGCCCCATCACCAACGCCGATGCTAATGACAAGGATGACTCTGCTCCCACATACTGCTTCATGGCACGTGGTGCCAAGGTAAAATCACGCGATGCTTACTTTCAAACATCAAGTGAAGATGACTCTGATTGTGAATCCAAACCCAGCTACAAAACACTTGCTAAAATTGCAACTGAACAACAGAAAGCTATGGAACATACTCAAAAACTATTAGACAAAAGCGATGACCTGTTGGACACGGAAATGGCCCGATCTCAGTCCTTAATTGAAGACATAAAAAATCTTCATGTTAAGTATCAGGAACTTGAAAGTCGTCATGAAACGCTCTCAACCACTCATGAAAAGCTTTCCTATGATTATCTTCAAAGGAAGCAAGAGCTTGAGAAATTGAGAGCGGCTCATGAAGATCTTCAAAAAGAGAATGAGTCACTTCACGCTCAACAGATCAGTCCCGCTCAGGAAGGATTTGAACCACCAAGTCTAAAATGCCTTGAGCGTGATAATGCTACTTCTGTTGCTGAATGTTCTACTGCTGCTACTGTTGCAATATCTTCAACTGTTGATGTGGTAACTAACCCCTCTGATGAGGATACCACTACTATTGCTGATTGTTGGTGTCAAAACCGGCGGATCTCGGGTAGGGGGTCCCGAACTGTGCGTCTAAGGCGGATGGTAACAGGAGGCGGGGGACACGATGTTTACCCAGGTTCGGGCCCTCTCGATGGAGGTAATACCCTACTTCCTGCTTGATTGATCTTTATGATATGAGTATTACAAGAGTTGATCTACCACGAGATCATAGAGGCTAAACCCTAGAAGCTAGCCTATGGTATGATTATCGTTGTCCTACGGACTAAACCCTCCGGTTTATATAGACACCAGAGGGGGCTAGGGTTACACAGAGTCAGTTACAAGGGAGGAGATCTACATATCCGTATTGCCAAGCTTGCCTTCCACGCCAAGGAGAGTCCCATCCGGACACGGGACGAAGTATTCAATCTTGTATGTTCATAGTCCAACTGTCCGGCTAAAGTATATAGTCCGGCCGTCCGAGGACCCCCTAATCCAGGACTCCCTCAGTAGCCCCTGAACCAGGCTTCAATGACGATGAGTCCGGCGCGCAGAATTGTCTTCGGCATTGCAAGGCAGGTTCTTCCTCCGAATACTCCGTAGAAGATCTTGAACACAAGGACAGTGTCCGGCTCTGCAAAACAAATTCCACATACCACCGTAGAGAGAATAATATTTCCAAAAATCTAATCTGCTGACATGTTCGGCAGCATGACATCATACCACGACCCGGTCATTATTCGAACCGTTTTTCTCAACCAGCTACTGCACATATTGCGAGGCGATTTTCTTGTCACGTCTTGTCAAAGCAGAGATCGTGTCCCCTTATCACGGGATTCTGATCAATACGGGTGTGGGTAACCCAACCGCGCCATCGATTACGGCGCTTGGGGAATAAACAGTTTTACTAGGCAAGTGGGGAGGCGCATAATCCCTGATGCCTTTATAAGGGGACAAGGACTCCCTTTCGCACCCATGCTTTCTCCTTCCCGATCCATTCCCCTTCGCTCGAGCTCCAGCACCCAAGCGTTCGTCTCCTCTGCCCACAAAGGCATTCTGAAAATGTCCGGATCCAGAGAAGGAGGCAAATGGATGGCCTCTACCGTCCGGGAGAAGGATATTAAAAAGCTTCGGGAGGCCGGGTATCTGGCCTAGAAAATCAGCCATCGTCTCCCGACGGTGGGACAGATCGTCCCTACCCCGGAACCCCACGAGAGGGTTGTATTCCTCCCTCACTTTGTCCGCGGGCTAGGGTTTCCCCTCCACCCGTTCGTTCACGGCATCATGTATTATTATGGGATCGATCTGCACGATCTGTCCCCTAACTCCTTCCTCAACATCTCGACATTCATTGTCGTGTGCGAGGCCTTTCTCCGCATCTCGCCACATTTTGGATTGTGGCTAAAGATTTTCAATGTGAAGCCCAATGTAGTGGGCGGCGAGCACGCCGAGTGCGGGGGCGCTATGGTGAGCAAGATGCCCAACGTTATATGGCCAACAGACACCTTTAACGATTCCGTCAAGGAGTGGCAACAACAGTGGTTTTACATCACCGAGCCGCGCGGCACAGAATGGGCCGCTACTCCCGAGTTTCGATCCGGTCCGCCCCTGCGGCTCACATCTTGGGTCAAGAAGGGCCTGAACTGGTCCTCGTCCGACGAGTTGTCGATGCTTCACATGCGTGTTAGAGATATGGGAGACAAGAATATTGAACTTGTCAACATGGTCCAGGTGATGTTAGTTCGCCGGATCCTGCCTTGTCAACACCGGACTTGCAATCTATGGGAATTCGATCCGGCCAAGCACCAAACCTTGCGGGAGCTCTTCGGCTCCTCGCACAAGGACATCTGGAAGGTGCTTTTCAAGTCTAGCAAATCATGGCCGGACTCCTCCAAAGACCATGGGTACCAACTGTCCCGCCCTGCAAGTTCGGTGAGTAATCGTATTTTTGCCCACATAACCCAAGGGGAGCGCTTAATGTGCTTTCCGTAATTCTCCTAGGGCTGGACGAAGAAGGCGGAGCGGATCCATTGTCCGGCCCCGCTGCCCGAAGAACCGGCCGTCCCTCTTTTGACGAAGATGCTGGTCCCGGCGCCTTACAAGGTGCCGAAGAAGACGGCCGAGAAGGAGGTCAAAAAGACCCGGGGCGGCCTTCGTCGCCTTGGCACTTCGGACACAATATCCGAAGGCTCTGATGCCCGTTCCGCCTCCGAAGAGGACGAGGAGGAGGAGGAAGATGAATCCCCTGCGGGGGAAAGAAAGAAAAGGACGGCCTCCACACACTTGGAGGCCGAGTCGCCCAAAAGGGGAAAAGCTCCTCTCCCGGAGGAGTTCGCTGCCGCCATCGCCAGTGGCCTGGCGTGGAGCCCCAGGGTCCAGCCCCTAGTGAATCCGTGAGTATATATAGTACGAACATGATTATGCGTCCAGACTTATCATGGCGTAATTTTTTTTAATCTGAGCCATACGTTTTTGTAGTCCGGCGAGGCCCCGTACCGAACAATCCTCATCGGAGGATTTGCTGAGCTCGGATGCTATGGAAAGCGGGATGCCCCCGAAGGCTCCTTCCTCCAAACCGGTGAATACCACTGAGGCTTCGTCCCGGAGGGACCTCGGCCCAGGAGGAGAGGGAAAGACCGTGAAGGCAGCGCCTGGAGGTCAAACTTCAGGGGCCGAACACATGGGGGAGCAGATTCCCATGGGAGCTGACGGCGGGCGCCGTCTTGAATTCGGCTCCCAACCGGATGCCGTTCCGGAGACCAATACGGCTCCAGAATCGAGTAGGCAGCCTCTCTCAGCGGAGGAAGTATACCGGCGACCTTTGTCCAACCAGAGGCGTCACATGCTTTGTTGGTGGCGCTGAAGGTCGCCTCCATCATCGATGAACACCGTGCCCTTATGAGTGCGGTGATTGAGAAGGTTTAGTCTACTAAGAGTGGACTGAACGGAGCTTGTATCAGCCTTATAAAAGGCTTTGAGGTATGTTTTATGAGTTTTCAAAGAGTGTCATAGTATAGATAGTAGCCCCTGATACACTGTTCGGTGAAAGAAAGAACCGGACAGAGGATCGAATTTATGTTCGCAGGAAGACTCATTGAATGACATCTATTTCTCTTCTGTTATAAGCAGGCGTCTGTGGCGGCTGCTGCTTCTCATACTGCGGAGATCTCCGGACTGAATCGAAGTCTGGAGCGGGCCCAAGAAGAACTTGGCCAATTGAAAGTGCAGTTGAGAGATAAACAAGGTATGCACAAGTCTTGTTCGCGTTTATTGTGAATGAATTTTCAGTATGAAATAAGCTTCATGATTTGCGCTAGGGATTGTGACCGAAGTCGAAGCCCTTAAGAAGGCTATGGCCGAGGCCGAGAAAAAGGCAGCCACAGAGCAGGCTCTTCATGAGAAGCACGAGGCCAGGGTTATTACAGCTGAGCAGGAGCTACAAGAGGCCGTGAGGAAATGCGAGACCTTGGAGCAGAGTTTAGCGGAGAAGGAATCCGAACTCACCAAGGCGCATCAGGCCACAAGCGATTCCCGGGGAGAAATCCAAAGCGCCCTGCAGGGGATCCAAGAGGCGAGAAAGATTGCGGCGGGTAAGGCTTTTTCCATGGAAAGCAAGTATTTGAGGGGAAAACTATGTTTCTAATTTTGAATCCGGATTTCTCAGGGGTATTTGCCGAGCTACCCCGCAGTATATCAGATGCGGCCCAATTCTACCAAGCTGAAGAAAGGAACACTGCAGATAAGCTCTTCTGGTCGCAGTATTTGGCACCGAATTATCCGGTGCCTTTTGCCGATCAACTGAAACAGCTGATCGAACTGCATAAGGCGGAGGAACTAGCCTTGAAAGATTTGTTAATCCGGCTATGGCCTGCCGAGCCGATTCCAAGCAGCTACTTCGGGCTCGTGAAGCGGCTTGTAAGCGCTTGCCCTCGACTTGACGTCATCAAGCAGTCGGTCTGTATAGAAGGTGCGCGAATGGCCTTCACGCGCGCAAAGGTGCACTGGGGGAAGATGGATGCTGAAAAGTTGATGACCGAAGGACCGCCAGAGGGGAAGGAGCACCGCAAGCCCGAATTATATTATGAGAGTGTCCTAAAAGGATCCTATCTTGCAGCGGAGCTATGCACCAAGGACATTATATTTCCATGAGTGCCTATCATGTTGTCCTTTGTAATGTTTGAACAAGGTCATTTATTTGTTGCCTGGTATATAAAAGTTTACCCCCCTGTGCGGCCGTTTTATATGTTAAACCTGAGAGTTGGCCAGTCATCGGCTTCTGCCCCCACGTAAGAAGTACGGGGGTGTTCGGGATAAACCTGAGCACTCTTTATCCCAGTTCTGGGTCCTTCGAAGGAGGTGCTCAGCACAACGAACCAGGCAATCGGACTATAGGGCTTTATCACTCTCACTTAGCCATAGGAGCTTTAGTAAGGTAGGCGCAACCCCTGGTGTTCGGAACACCGTACTAGGGGCTCTATAAGCACCTGATCGGAGAAAAAAACGATCCATCGCACGCTGCATTGGTTATGGCATTATGCGGGAGAAATCCTTAAAGATTTTGTGACCTCTCGAACAGCTGACCAGCTCTCGCCGTATCATGACAGTCAGTTTTCGGCTTTCTCTACTGAGGTGCTCGTCCGGAAGAACCGGGACACAATCGCAGTAGTTCTCCCAGTGCTACCTTAGCCGATATAGCGGAACGTAAGGTACCAAAACATGGGAGCCGGGCAAACCCAACTATTGACCCAAGACATGATTCGGAGCTGATGCATATAATGCTATAGGTTCGGGGTGCCGAACTTCCATGAAGGTGTTCGGACTTTATTGTCGTGTTATGGGTAAAACAAAGCCCCTGGCATATTTTAAGGCATATCGCTGTGCACGGATGCCACTTGACAAAAAGAATTTCAATAAGAAATAACATCAGGTAAACGTCATATAAATCCACATGTTGTATTTGAATAGTACGTCTATGCGTATGAGTACAAGTAATGTGATAAAAGGGGAATATGATTGCGGAACCTGCTGCGCCCAGGGGGGAAGAAGCTGAGGGCGGGTCCGTAATATAGCCGGATGGTCATTGCGGGGAATGTCTAAGGATTCCCTTGCGTGTTCAATCTGCCTCCGTATAGCCCGTTCTAGTCGGCGCGAGGGTAAACCTGCGAAGGAAATGTAAGAAATATTTGCGTGCCGGAGAGCGGTTGAGCCGCTGAGTCCGGCTTGTCCTGGCCTTCGCCGGAGTGTTTAATTGAGCCTTGGACGAGCCGGGATATCCTTCCGCGAAGTAGCTCGGAGTCCCTTGATGGTGTCCGGGAGCCTGGATGTCGACTCGAGGTTCGGCTGCAAGGTGCTGCTCGTTGCTTCTGCTGCTAAGGCAGTGGTGTATTTGTTGGTGCCGAGGGAAGGTTCGGCCTTGCCATTAACCGTGATGACGCTGTGTGGACCGGGCATCTTGAGCTTACGATAGGCGTAATGTGGCACCGCGTTGAATTGAGCGAACACGGTTCGTCCGAGCAGTGCCTGATAATCACTGCAGAAAGGGACGATTTCGAAGATTAACTCTTCGGTATGGTAATTTTCTGGTGATCCGAAGACTACCTCAAGGGAATGGAGCCTGTATAGCTGGCTTCCACACGTGGTATAATGCCTCTGAAAGTGGCTTGAGTGGGTTTTATCGCCGAATGGTCGACGCCCATCTTGCGCACTGTGTCCTGGTAAAGCATATTTAGACTGCTGCCTCCGTCCATAAGGACTCGAGTGAGGTGGAACCCGTCAATTATTGGGTCGAGGACTAGTGCGGCTGGATTGCCCTGCTTGGCGTTGACCGGACGATCCGTGCGGTTGAAGGTGATCAGCCCTAGTTTATATTGTGGGACGACTAGTTTCGTTAAGTCGGCATCCCTAGGGGTGCATCTCTGGTCCGAGTTGGTAATTTGGGTGGTTTTTACCACATTCACCGATCGAATATGCGGGGGAAATTTCTTTTGCCCTCCTGTGTTCGGTGATCTGGGCTCTTCGTCGCCATCATCGCTTTGAGACCATCCTTCTCCGTTTTTGGCGCCCGCCCTGCCGGCTTGTTTGAAGACCCAGCATTCTTTGTTGGTGTGGGTGGCTGGCGTTCCTGGGGTGCCATGAATTTGGCATTGGCGATCGAGTATGCGGTCCAAACTGGATGGACCCGGATTGATATTTTTGGGTGGCCCCTTCTGCTGGTCGGGCTTTGAGCCCCTGAACCCGGCATTAACTACCGTATTTTTGGCGTTTGCGCCGTATTTGTGGCGCTTATGTTTGTTGCGTCATGGTTTGCCGTTGCTATACCTAGGCTTCTGATATGCCAGGTTTGCTTGCTGCGTTGTTGCTGCGAGCCAGCCAGCTATCCTCGCCCGTGCAAAAGCGGGTCATGAGTGTCGTGAGGGCTGCCATAGACTTCGGCTTCTCTTGGCCGAGGTGCCGGGCGAGCCACTCGTCACGGATGTTATGCTTAAATGCCGCTAAGGCCTCTGCATCCGGACAGTCGACAATTTGGTTTTTCTTAGTTAGGAACCTGGTCCAGAATTTCCTGGCCGATTCCCCTGGCTGCTGAATTATATGGCTCAAGTCATCAGCATCCGGTGGTCGCACATAAGTGCCCTGGAAGTTGTCAAGGAATGCTTCTTCCAAATCCTCCCAACTGCCAACGGAGTATGCTGGCAAGCTATTAAGCCAATGCCGAGCTGGTCCTTTGAGTTTTAGTGGGAGGTACTTGATGGCAGGTAGATCATTACCGTGAGCCATGTGGATGTGGAGGAGGAAATCCTCGATCCATACCGCGGAATCTGTTGTACCATCATATGATTCAATGTTTACGGGTTTAAAACCCTCTGGGAATTCGTGATCCATTACTTCATCAGTGAAGCATAGGGGGTGTGCGGCGCCTCTGTGCCGGGCTATATCACGACGCAGTTCATACGAGTCTTGTCTGCTGTATTCGGCCCGGCTGGATTTGCTTTTGGTATATCCGGCGTGACGATCATCGTCCCGCGTTGGGGCGCGACCCCGTGATCCGTAGATCGATCTTGTATGCCCTGCTTTGTTTTCCAATACGTCTCGCAGGTCCCGCATGTTGCCCCGGGCCTTGGTGTTTTTGGTTGAACGGCGGCGGGGTGCGGTCTGGACTTCAGGCTGATATGCCTCTCTGTCTCGGCCACGAGGTGGCCGATCAGCTGCATCATACGCTGGTGATGTGGGTTTTAATGCTTCCTCCTCGAGTCGGGGTAGCAACCTGCGCTTTGGGTAACTCTTGGAGGGGCGTTCGAGTTCGTATTCACAAGGACTTCGGTCCATCTATCCGCTAGCAAATCTTGATCAGCTTGAAGTTGTTGTTGCCTTTTCTTCAGGCTATTTGCTGTGGCCATAAGCCGGCGCTTGAAGTGCTCCTGCTCGACGGGATCCTCAGGCACGAAAAATTCTTCGTCATCAAGGCTCACCTCGTCTTCGGAGAGAGGCATGTAATTGTCATCCTCCGTTTCTTCATCTGCTGCCTGTTCTGGAGGGCTAGCTTGTTCATCCTCCCACTCTAAATCTGGCTGGAGGGGATTGTCGTCGTCCTCGGCACTATTCGGAGTGTATTGTCTCTTGTGCTGGTATCGCTACTTTTGCTATGGCGGGACTTAGAGCGGCACCGCTGACGTCGGTGCTTGGGTTGCTACTTGGAGGGGTCATCCTCCGCTGTCTTATCGCCATTGCCTTCTTTGGGGGTATCCACCATGTATATATCATATGATGAGGTGGCGGTCCAGCGCCCTGTGGGCGGTGGTTCCTGTTCGTCTCCTGCATCGTCGTCCATACCGTCGATGTCTTCGGAGTCGAAGTCGAGCATGACGATTAAATCGTCGACAGTGGCTATTAAGTGGGTGGTGGGTGGGGAGCGAATTTCTTCGTCGTCCGCATCCCATTCTAGCCGGACATAGTTCGGCCAAGGTTCTCCTGACAAGGAGAGAGACCTTAATGAATTTAGCACATCGCCAAAAGGCGAGTGCTGAAAGATATCCGCGGAGGTAAACTCCATGATCGGTGCCCAATCGGATTCGATAGGCATGGACACAGGCGGCTTGGAGCCCGTGGCCGGGGACGAATCCAACGGTTCGGCGACACGGCTCTCGTAGGAGGTGAAGTCAGTATTCGGCTCTATCGCCACTAAGAGTGCGGCCTCTGTGGCGGGCTCTATCCACCCGTCCTCAGATGGCGCAATTTGTTCCGGATTGAGGGCCGGAGTAGTTGCAGGTGTGATCTCCTGAACACTGTCCGACGGCAGAGTTAAGTCATGCTCGTCGTGATTGTGCGACGCACCTGACATGGGCTCGAATCCATCGAAGATCAAGTCTCCGCGGATGTCGGCAGTATAGTTCAAGTTTCTGAACCTGACCTGATGGCCAGGGGCGTAGCTCTCGATCTGCTCTAGATGGCCAAGCGAGTTGGCCCGCAGTACGAAGCCGCCGAACACGAAGATCTGTCCGGGGAGGAAAACCTCACCCTGGATCGCATCGTCGCAGATGATCAAAGGATCCATCAAGCCTTACGGTGACGGCACAGTGGAACTCTCAATGAAAGCACCAATGTCGGTGTCAAAACCGGCGGATCTCGGGTAGGGGGTCCCGAACTGTGCGTCTAAGGCGGATGGTAACAGGAGGCGGGGAACACGATGTTTACCCAGGTTTGGGCCCTCTCGATGGAGGTAATACCCTACTTCCTGCTTGATTGATCTTGATGATATGAGTATTACAAGATTTGATCTACCACAAGATCGTAGAGGCTAAACCCTAGAAGCTAGCCTATGGTATGATTGTCGTTGTCCTACGGACTAAACCCTCCGATTTATATAGACACCGGAGGGGGCTAGGGTTACACAAAGTCGGTTACAAGGGAGGAGATCTACATATCCGTATTGCCAAGCTTACCTTTCACGCCAAGGAGAGTCCCATCCGGACATGGGACGAAGTCTTTAATCTTGTATCTTCATAGTCCAACAGTCCGGCTAAAGTATATAGTCCGGCCGTCCGAGGACCCCCTAATCCAGGACTCCCTCACTGATGAAAATGCTAGGTTGAAGACATTGCTTGAAACAGGGATGTACAAAAGTCTCAAAGGGCATCAGACATTGTGCAATGTCCTCAAAAAGCAGATTCTGAACCGAAACCCTAGGAAAGAGGGTGTTGGGTTTGAGAGGAAAATGAATGTTGATGGCTCCTACTAGAAGCTTGAGCAGTACCCCAAAACCACATGGGTTGCTACAAAGGGACCTTCAGTGGATCCATCCACCTTATCTGGCTTCACTTGTGCTAACCCTATTATCATTGATGAATCCTTTGATGCAAACTATAAACTGTTTAAGAATCAGAATGGTGAAGTGTTTGCCAGGTACATTGGTACTAACTGCAGGAATGGACCACCTATGAAGAAGATCTGGGTTCCCAAAAGTTGTCTTGGGAATCTTCCAGTGAATGTAATCATGACACCACCTAGGAAGAAGACAAACCCCAGACCAAAGGCTTCATATGGTCCAAAGGCTTCATACAGACAGAGGACTCACCTGAGTTACCCTAACGCCAATGTTTTGCAGGGAAATCATACTCAAACTTATGAATATGAGCGTGTTTCTTCAAACCGCTATGTTCATAAAACTAAGAACTTTTCTGCTTATTCATATGAGTATCATTCATCTCCTGCCAGTCTATTTGCTAGGGCTCCAAAGCCGAAGTTCTCAGATGATGCACTTAGACTCATTGCTTCTAAGCCACCCCTGAAGATGTGGGTGGTTAAGAAGAATTAACTTTCTTTTGCAGGGAAAGGTCTCCAGCCGGAAATCAAAGGCGTCTGATGCTAATGTTGGGGACCTAAAACATCTTGTAGGGTGCAAGATCAAATGCCCAAATGGTCTCACTATGTATTTTGTTGCTGAATCGCTTGCCAATCATCCTATCTGTCCTAATCTTGATCTGAGCTTTGATAATCCTCTTGTGCGTCAAATGTTTATGCTTCACAATACTCTTGGTGAAGCCTATCCCCCTAACTGTACTGTAGGGTATGACACCTCATGCTTCAGAATGGATTATGGACAGTGGATGCACTAATCATATGACTGGTGATTGAAGTCTTCTCATGGACTCAACCTTACGTCCATCTGACAAGAGTCACATCACATTTGCTGACACTGGTAAAAGCAAGGTATTGGGTCTAGGTAGAGTTGCAATCTCAAAGGATCAGCACATGGATAAAGTGATGCTTGAATCCCTTGGTTTCAACTTAATGTCTGTCTCAATGCTTTGTGACTTGAACATGATTGTGATATTTGGAATATATCATTGCCTTGTACTAATGGAATATGACAAGTCTCTTGTCTTTGAAGGGTATCGGAAAGATGATCTGTACATGGTAGATTTCTCAGCAGGACCACAGCTTGACATATGTCTTCTAGCAAAATCTTTAGAGTGCTGGCTCTGGCATCGAAGGCTAGGGCATGCCGGCATGAGGAACTTGCACACTCTCGCAAATAAGAAGCACGTCATAGGCATCGAGGGCGTCAAGTTCAAGAAAGATCATCTGTGTGGTGCCTGCGAAGCTGGAAAGATGACAAGGGCCAAGCATCCCTCGAAGACAATCATGACGACATCTCAACCCTTCGAGCTGCTACACATGGACTTATTTGGCCCTACTCACTACTCTACTCTCACTACTACTGCTTGTCTCTATGGCTTCGTCATTGTTGATGATTATTCAAGATATACGTGGGTGCATATAATTCTCTACAAGGCTAAAGTGCAGGATGTCCTCAGACGCTTCACCAACCGTGCCATGAACAACTATGGCGTCAAGATCAAGCATATCAGAAGTGACAATGGCATAGAGTTCAAGAACACCGGCCTCGACCTTTACCTGGATACATTGGGCATCACTCATGAGTTCTCAGCTCCATACACACCTCAGCAGAATGGCATCATGGAGTGCAAGAACAGAACACTCATTGAGATGGCACGGACGATGCTCGATGAATACAAGACTCCAAGAAAGTTCTGGCCTGAAGCTATTGATACTGCATGCCATGTCATCAACCGTGTTTATCTTCACAAGCTTCTGAAGAAGACATCCTATGAACTCCTCACTGGTAAGAAACCAAATGTCAGTTACTTCAGAGTATTTGGTGCTAGGTGCTGGATCAAGGATCCACATCACACTTCAAAATTTGCACCGAAAGCACATGAAGGTTTTATGCTTGGTTACGGAAAGGATTCGCACTCCTACAGAGTCTTCAACCTCTTTCACTATAAAGTGGTTGAAACTGTGGATGTGCGGTTCGATGAGACTAACGGCTCGCAAAGAGAGCACCTGCCAAATGTGCTAGATGAAGTTCCACCTAGTGAATCCATCAAGCTTATGGGAACTGGAGAAATCATACCAAATGAAGCACAGCCTGAAGAGTAACTTATCATTTCTGCACCTAATCAACCTGAAGACAATGCTCAGCCTGAAGACAATCCTCCTGACGATGACAATGATCAGCAAGAACAAAATCATCGTCCAGTTCATCCTCGTGTTGCAAATGAAGTACAGATTGAGAAGATAATTGATAGCATCAATGCGCCTGGTCCACTCACTCGTTCAAGAGCAACACAGCTAGCAAATTTCTGTGGGCACTTTGCATTTGTCTCAATATCTAAACCCAAGAAAGTTGCTGAAGCCTTCATGGAACCTGAATGGATTCAAGCTATGCAAGAAGAGCTTCAACAGTTCAAGCTGAACAATGTCTGGGAACTTGTCAAGTGTCCTGACCCTCGCAAGCACAACATAATAGGCACAAAATGGATATATCACAACAAGCAAGATGAGCATGGTCAAGTTGTTAGAAACAAGGCTCGTCTCGTTGCTCAAGGATACACTCAAGTTGAAGGGATTGACTTCGATGAAACATTTGCTCCTGTGGCTAGGCTGGAAGCCATTCGCATACTGCTAGCCTACGCAAATCATCACAACATCCTTCTGTATCAAATGGATGTGAAGAGTGCTTTTCTCAACGGCAAGATTGAAGAAGAAGTGTATGTTGCACAACCACTTGGCTTTAAAGATCCAAAACATCCTGATATGGTATACAAGCTCAACAAGGCATTGTATGGCCTCAAACAAGCCCCTCGCGCTTGGTATGACACACTCAAAGACTTCCTAAAGAGCAAAGGCTTCAAACCTGGTTCCCTGGATCCCACACTCTTCACGAAAACATATGATGGTGAACTATTTGTGTGCCAAATATACGTGGATGACATTATCTTCGGCTGCACCAACCAGAAATACAGTGATGAGTTTGGACACATGATGCAAGAGCAATATCAGATGTCCATGATGGGTGAGCTGAAGTTCTTCCTTGGTCTTCAAATTCGTCAGCAAAGCAATGACATCTTCATATCTCAAGAGAAATACCTCAAGGACTGCCTGAAGAAGTTTGGAATGCAAGACTGCAAAGGTTACACGATGCCAATGCCAACCAAGAGTCATCTGGGTCCCGACGCCAATGGTAAAGAGTTCGATCAAAAGGTATACCACTCCATGATTGGTTCTTTACTTTATTTATGTGCATCTAGGCCAGATATCATGCTTAGTGTTTGCATGTGTGCTCGATTTCAAGCGGCACCAAAGGAATCGCATCACTTAGCTGTGAAGCGAATTCTTCGATATTTGGCTTACACCCCAACACTAGGATTATGGTATCCATAGGGCTCAGAGTTTGGTCTAACTGGATTCTCGGTTGCGGATTATGCTGGTGACAAGGTGGATCGCAAGTCTACATCAGGCACATGTCACTTTCTGGGACGATCACTTGTCTGTTGGTCTTCAAAGAAGCAGAACTGTGTATCACTCTCCACTGCTAAATCTGAACACATTGCTGCTGGATCTTGCTACGCTCAGCTTCTATGGATGAAGCAAACATTCAAGGACTATGGCATCCATCTGAAACAAGTACCACTCTACTGCGACAACGAAAGCGCCATCAAGATTGCCAACAACCCAGTTCAGCACTCGAAGACAAAGCACATTGAAATTCGTCATCACTTTCTCAGAGATCATGTCATGAAGGAAGATATTGATATCATACACGTCAACACTGAAGAGCAATTGGCAGATATCTTCACAAAGCCCTTGGATGAGAAAAGGTTTTGCAAGTTGCGGTGTGAGCTAAATATCTTGGAATCCTCGAATGTCCTCTGATCAGGCACACTTCCTAACACTTATGCATGTTGATGACTTAGATGTGCAACACACGAAGTAATGTATGTCTTCAATCAATGAAGACTTACACTCTGAGTGTGAATACATTAATGCGGAATCTGACTTCGGAGCGCCACGATAATTGTGCGTCGTGTCTGGGTCTAATACTTCCTATACGGTGGGTAACGCCACCACCAAACCTTTATTTGAAGTGTTTCTCCTGGCGTTACATTTGCTAAGTCTTCGCATTTGGTTTGCCTTCAATATTGACATGACTTCATGTTTATCTTCACAATGTTGATTTAGTCTTACTGATATATACATATATTAGTGTTTTGTCCTCTACAGCATTCACTTATTGCTATGTCTTCTCGTTTGAATCTTTTGGACTAAGTGAATGTGATCGGACCCTAACCTCTCTATGCTTTCTTCTCAAATCTATGTATCCAAATCATATGCATTCTATTAGAACCATCGAATATCTTCTCTGCGACCTTGTCAGCAGAAGATACACAGACAAACATTAAATCTATTTTAAATGCTCAATTCTTATTGACTGAAACCCGGAGAAGCCGGAACAACCACCCGACAGTCCAGGCGTGTGTGGGAACATGGAACAACTTCCAATGTGTTGCATGTTCGCCACGTGTCCCTCAGATGTGAACCGCCAGGGGCACTTACGTAATTACGCTGCGTCGTCCCTCTCCTTATAAATGCACATCACATCGCGGTCAAAAATTCTTCTTCCACCTCTCCACCTCGACAAACCCTAGCGCCACCGCTAGCTCTCGACGACGCCGGCGACGAAGCGCTTAGCTGCTGCGACCTCACTGACGCCGTCCTCACGCCGGCCGCGGACATCGTCTTCTCCGCCGCCGCCGTAGGTGTCCTCCGTCGCCAAGTTAGGGCACGGAAGATTGAACTGCTCGGACTCATCTTCTACTCCGTCTAGCAGTTCATCGTGTGGTAAATTAAAACTCTCTTTTTACCATCTTTTTGATCCGATAGATTCATCCTTTCTACCAAAAGTGGTTTCTGCTGCCATAAATTTGGATCTATCCTGTTCTGCATCTCATAATATGCCTAGTATATTCACTTATGCTTCACACGTAGTTAGATTCCTCACTTGTACCTATTATTGGATTCGTACAAATCTGGAACCAACTCTCAACATATAAGTGGATGTCTTCGCGCTATGAGGTTAATGTCTTCTAAACTGATTTATCTTCAAAAATCTTCTGAGAATGCATATGACCTCTTCCCCTTCCCTCGCATCTCTAATGTTGTCACAGGTACATGTCCGTGGGAGAATCCCTTGGTTCTCATAGTCTGCATTCATTTGCAGAATTCTTACAGCATCATATCAACTCTCTGGAAGCTAGTTCCTGTCTGACCAGCAGACGGAAGCCTTTGACAGTTTTGAAGCCATTCAGTCTAAACCTCATGGCAACAGATAAGTTAGCAAGGAAGGGAGGCAGACAGCACCATGGGGGAACATCAAGAGATTTGCCGCCTGACCTCTATGAGTTGTACAAGACAGATCCAGAAGAGGATTACAATCAGCGCAAAACACGAATCCAATGGATTCGAAGATATTGGGCAGAGCAATGGTTCAAGAATGCCATCAAGCGACCCTGGGGAGACATCTTGTACAAAAATCTTCCACCCAGGTCCAGATCTGAAGCTATTGATCAAGGTTTCTACCCTTGGATGGTCCGTGGACCACAGCCTGCTGATGCCGACCCATCTTCTCTGTTGTGGTGTCGTGAAGACAATCTGTTCAAGCGCAACTTCTAGTTTGCCAAGAACTCGGCCAAAGAGAACAAGAAGTCGCGGGGCTTAGACTTCAACCCCGGTCCCTCTGCTCCTCATGCCGATGGCACACGTGAGGCTGAACCCAATATTGTTGGGCCCTTCTACAATCTCGAAGGTCTCATCACTCACATTATGGTTCAAGGGACAGCCGTGGATCACTCTGCAGATGACGCTGATTCTGACGAAGCGCCTGCACCACCGAAGCCGAAGAAGCTGAAGAAACCCAAGGCTTCGAAGCCTTCCACTGCACCAAGTGCTTCGCGAGCGAAGCCTCTGGACACTGCTCCTCCTGCACCAAGTGTGCACTCTGAAGATCTCTCACGCATCTCCAAGACCGAGAAGAAGAAGAAGCCCATGCACACCACTGGTCAAGCACTAACCCCTGCTGCTGTTCTAAGAAATGAGAACGACGCCATTGATCTGTCGAGTGACGACGATCTTGCTGATGATGCTCTTGAGCTGCTGATAAAGAGCAAGCAAGAGGCGGAAATCTTCAATGATTTGCCTCTCCTTGACGTGGAAGTATTGAACAACTTCATTGATGAGTGGTTTGACACCCCAAATCTCAGCTTTGATGATCTTCAACTTCCAATTGGCCTCAGCGTCTCCTTCCATGGCGCCATTGCTCCTGAGCTGGCTCTTGCTCAGAAAATCATTGAACTGAAGCACAAAATTGACTATGAGAAGGCTCAGTTCAAGAAGCATATGGCCCAGCTCAGTGTGACAGACGTCCAAAACTTCAAGACAATGATGCATGAGCTCAAGGAGGCGTTTCACAAGAAACGTGACGAAGCCAAAGGTTCTCGAGAGTGCATGAAGCACTTGGCTGCCAAATGTGTTCAAGCCTACAATGAAGCTGAGAAGCGCAAGGCACTTGGCACTAGTAAAAAAAGACACATCCGTGACATTTTGGGCCGAACGAAAAAAAATTCTGTCATACATATGACACTTCTATGACAATAATTGTGACAAAACCCGGTATCATCATAGATGTGGTGGGCTCCTACTTCTATGACAAAAAATCATGACAGAAAATGGGCTTTTCGTCCTGGGCGGGCCGGAGACGCAGCTGCATGACATTCTTTGGGCCATCCATGATGGAAAAAACCATGGTAGAAGCGAGGGCGAGGAAAATTTCGGGGAGTTCCCGGTTACGGTGGGAGGTCGGGGGCCGAGCGATGCGCGTTTCTCTCGTACACGTATGCGCGTGTGTGCGAGGCGTTGACTCTAACTGAACCCGAGCGAGGCGTTGGGCTCTAACTGAACCCGAGCGATTGCACTGCAGGCTACACGTTACTGAACCCGAGCGATCGATCGATGGCTGTTAACTGAACCCCATCGAGCGATTCCTTCGCTACTGCTGCTAACTGAAGCCGATCGATGCTGCCTCTGGGATGAACAGTGAGCGTTGCGGGGGGGTTGGATGAACAGTGAGCGTTGGCGTTGCCTCTGGATGAACAGGACCCCATGGTGTGGAGGGCTAGATGAACAGTAGACGGTGGAGGGGTGCCCGTGGAGGGGTGGTTGAACAGTAGCCGGTGGAGTAGCGCGCGGTGGAGGCTGGATGAACAGGAGCCCATGGAGGCTGGAGGAGGTCGACGGTAGCCCGTGGAGGTTGGAGGAGGTCGACGGTGGAGATGAACAGTATCCCGTGGAGTCCCGTTTTGCGGTACGCCACACCCCTCCTGATGAACAGGACCCCCGTTTCGACTGTAGGTGGTCCGTTTCGTCCGTTTTGCGTCCGTTTTCTGGTACGCCAGACCCCTCCCGATGAACAGGATCCCGTTTCGAACATGGCCGGTCGAAGACAAGGCCGTTTCCTCCGTTCTGCTGTACGCCAGGCCTCGTTTCTATCACCTGTTCCGTTCAAGCCCTCCCGATGAACACGACCACGCATTCCGTTCCGACCCAGCCGGTTGGCTCCCACGCGTTCCGTTGCCTCCCGATGAACACGACGCATTCCGTTGCCTCCCCATGAACACGACGCATTACGTTGCCTCCCCATGAACACGACGACGACGTTGTTTCTCCGTTCCGACCCAGCCATGTACACGAGCCCTGGCCGTACGTATGCGCGAGTAGGCGTTCGAGACACCGCCCGCATGTACACATACGTGGCCGTATTTTCTTTTTTGCACCCTGGCCGCTGTACGTACGTGTACATGCTACGTGTGCGCCTCTACTACGACACGTATGTGCCTCTACAACGACACGTGCGCGCCTCTACATCCACCAGTATATATGTATGTACACGTTCGCGACCAGAATGACAACGCTACGTACTCTTCGACCAGGTGGGTCCCAACTTTCAGGCACTTCCTTGCGTGCGAAGATGTAGCTGGTGGGTCCCAGCGGTCAGGGGGGCGAATCGTTTTGTTTTTTTGCCCGAACGCACTTCCTTGCGTGCGAAGGTGTAGCTGGCGGGTCCTAGCAGTCAGGGGGGAAACGTTTTTTCGCGAAATACGGTGGCCCGTCCGGTGGGTCCCCGCTGTCAGCTGGAGGAATAATTATTTTGCGCGTTATAAGGAGGCACTTCCTTGCTGCGGCCGTGGACCCAACTGTCAGCGTCTCCACGCACAGTACTCTTTCGATGGAAGTCGGTCGTTGACCACATTGACCACGCCGCGCCGTGAGCACCACGGCGGTGGACGACGGCGAGGCCTAGGAAGGGGACGACACGGAGGCAGGGAAGACTCGGCAGTTGTTTCCCACGCGGAGGGGAGTACGACTGTACGAGGGTTTACTAGTTCGTCTGCCGTCGCCGGAGAATAACAGCAGGTGTGGGTGAGTAGAGGGATGGCTAGGCCAGCGATGGGAGTATAGTGGGGCGGCGAGGCCTGCGCGGCAGCACAGCCGGCCGCGATGAGGAGGGAGCAGGCAATCCCGCCGGCGCTTGTTTGAGCGGCTGGAGCAGGAAGAGCAGAGATTGAAGAAGCACGACGGCCGTTGGATGGACATCCAACAGTCAGTGCTTGTGCGTCAACCTTTTTTTAGGAAAGCCTCAAATCTGTGGAAAACAGCATACATCCCATCTGCCATTATTTCTAATAATTTACAGCCCATTTGCTAATTCTTAAGGTTTTTTTGGAGCCCATATTCTTTTTGTTAGCATTACAGCCCATATTGTGGCCATGGTTAAAAAATTATACGAAATTTTGCATATTTCGGTGCGGTCCAAACTATTTTTAATCCTGAAATTTCGACTCACATTCAAACTGATTTTAAAAATAAATGTATATCAATATAAAATCCAACAAATTATCCACGCATAAAAATTAATGTAATTTAAAATCTTGAAATGAAAAAAAAGATATTTGAAACTAATTGCCGATTTGATGTGTTTTAAAAATGTACAGCCCATTTCTCATTACTGATGGGCCATTTTCTCGGCCAGCCGAATGAAAGCTCTCCTCGTCTTGAAAGATTTGCAGCCCAACAGGCCTGACAAAGCGACTTACTTGGCAAATCACAAAAAAACTGGGCTGTGGCCGTGGACCCAGCTGTCAGCCTCTCCACGTACAGTACTCTTCCGATGGAAGTTGTTCCTTGACCACGTTGACCACGCCGCGCGGAGAGCACCACAGCGGTGGACAACGGCGAGGCCTAGGAAGGGGACGACGCGGAGCCGGGGAAGACGCGGCAGTGGAAGCCCGCGCGGAGAGGAGTACGAGGGTTCACTGGTTCGGCTCCGGTGTGAGGCTGCCGTCGCCGCAGGACCTGGCCAGCGGTGGGAATAGTAGGGGGCGGTGAGGCCTCTGCGACAGCATAGCCGGCCACGGGAGGCAGGAGCATGCGGCACGATCGGCGCTGCTTTGGGCGGCTGGAGCAAGAAGACCAGAGGTTGAAGAAGCACTACGGTCATTGGATGGACATCGTACAGTCACTGGAGCTAGAATCGTTCATATTGACTAAGTTGACAAAGCCCTTCGTCCCCGTCAACTTAGTAGGCCCACAAGTCAGCCTCCCACCAAGGTGGGTCCCAGCTAGCCGGGGGAGTATTCATTTTTTTGTGCGTAATAAGGAGGCACTTCCGGTGGGTCCGAGCTGACAGCGGGGGGAACGTTTTTTTCGTGAAATACGGTGGCCCGTCTGGTGGGTCCCAGAAGTCAGGGGGAAATGATTTTTTTCGCAAAATACTGGTGGCCCGTCCGGTGGGTCCCTGCTGTCAGGTGGAGGAATAATTATTTTCCGCGTAATAAGGAGGCACTTCCTTGCGGCTGCCGTGGACCCAGCTGTCAGCCTCTCCACGTACAGTCCACGTCCGATGGAAGTCGTTCCTTGACCACGCCGCGCCGAGAGCACCAGGGCGGTGGACGACGGCGAGGCCTAGGAAGGGGAGGACGCAGAGCCGGGGAAGACGCGGCAGTGGATGCACACGCGGAGAGGAGTACGAGGGTTCACTGGTTCGGCTGCGTTGCCGTCGCCGCAGAATAACAGGGGGTGTGGGTGAGTGGAGGGATGGCCTGGCCAGCGGTGGGAGTAGTAGGGGCGGTGAGACCTCCGCGGCAGCACAGCCAGCCACGGGAGGTAGGAGCAGGCGGCACGACCGGCGCTGCTTTGGGCGGCTGGAGCAAGAAGACCACAGGTTGAAGAAGCACGACGGGCGTTGGATGGACATCGTACGGTCACTGCAGCTAGAATCGTTTATATTGACTAAGTTGACAAAGCCCTTGGTACGTCAACTTAGTAGGCCCACAGGTCAGCTTCCGAAATGGTGCGCCCCAGATGTCAGGGGGAGGAATCATTTTTTGGGCGGGTGAAGCTAGAATATCCGAGATTGAAGAAGAAGCACGGCATCCGTTGGATGGACATCCAATGGCCACTGCTGCTAGAACCGTGTGTTGACTATAAGTTGACAAAGCCTTGCATACGCGTGAACTCTGTTTTTTTAGGGGACGCGTCAACTTAGTAAGGCCAGAAGTGTGTGGCAGAGAACTTATAGCCCATTTGAGATTTGTAAGAATGTGTAGCCCATTTTTGAATTCTAATGGAATTTACTACAGCCCATTTACAGTTTGTTAGAAGTATAGCCTATTTCAACCAACCGTTCAAAATAGAATTCAATAAAATTTCCCACATTTTGATGGGATCCGAAATATTTTTATCCCAAAATTTCTAGTCAGATTAAATACAATTTCAATATAAATTTATATTACGTAAAAATCCAACGAAACATTGCGCTCGCAACAATTAATGAAATTAAAATTTTCAATATCCAAAAATAATATTTTATAAAGTAATCACGTGTTTGGTGCATTTTTTTATAGTTACTGCCCAGTTTTTATAATTACATCCCATTTATTATTTCTTAAAGCCCATTTTCTTGTTAAGCCTAATGCATCCCTCCTAGGAAAGATTTGCAGCCCAGCGGGGCGGAGAATAACAACTTGACCTTGCCTGGGTATTCCTAAAAAAAAGTATAGCTGGGATAGCCATTTTCAGCTTGAAAAAAATTAATATCTGGGCTGGATATCTGGCCTGGGCTAGACGGGCCACAGCCCGTCCAGTTAATACCTGCAGCGATGTTTCCGTTGTTGTTCAGAGGAGAAAAATTAATATCTGGGCTAAACATCGAAAAACTCTACAGTGCTCACACCTCAAAAACACAAATACTGCTCGAGCTGCTTGGTCCCAGCTGTCGGCCGCTTCTTGTGCAATTCTCTCGTTTATTGACTACTACATAGGTTGACAATGGTGTGGGACCGTGATGTCAGGAAACCAGGAGGAAGCAAAATAAATTATAGTTATATATATATAATAAGGAGGCACTTGCATACGTGAGGCTATGGACCTGGTGGGTCCCCATTGTCATCCTCTCCAAGTAAAGTCATCTCCTCGCCCGCGCGCGCTTTCCGCCCGAAACAGTCAGCGCCGCCCGCCCCGCTTCCCAGTGCAGGCGATTGCTCCGCCTTCAAACGACACAATTGTCGTCCATCCGTCCATTTGCCGCCCACATTAATGATACGCGGTTGCCGAGGCGGCTACTCCGGCGCCACACGTCCGTCCCTCCGCCCGCCCACCATTGCTATATAAACTGCTGCGCCGGCCATAGCCGCAGTCATCCGCATATGTTCCCTTTCTCCTGTACACACCACTACTGCCCAACATGGCTTCCTCGCGCTCCAGCGCTCTTCGGGACGGGCGGAGGACGGACCACAAGGAGATGGCAGCCATTGCTGCCAACCGGCTCGCCGGCAGGCAGCCGGAGGACGACGATGTCCCAATGGAGAACATGGTAGTCGACGATCCGGCGCCAACCCCCTCCTCCGCGCCATCCTCGCCGGTGCATTGCACCATGACCATCGGCGAGGCCCGTGCCCAATATATGGACAGGGTGAGGCAGATGCGTGAGGAGCAGTTCCGGGAGGCACAGGCCGACGCCGCCTACAACCACCATCTCCTCCAGGAGCACCTGCAGGCGGAGGAGCAGATCACCGTGGAGCGGGCGGAGCAGGAGGCGCTGCTCGACTCGTACCGCTCCGCCCGCAAGAGCCGCCTCGAGCGCTGGCGGTACCGCATGCGAGTGGCGGAGGCTGCGGCCGCCTACAAAGAGGCTAGCAAAGAGGGTGATGAAGCGGGCGAGGCGCTGTTTGGCGAGACCGAGGACGAGGTAGAGGACAATGCCGGCTCCGACGAGTCCCCGCTCCGCTGGCGTCAACGAGGCCCTGCTCCGCCGAGGCCCCGCGGCGCCAACAACGAGGCAGAGGACACCGCCGGCTCCGCCGAGGCCCCGCCCCGCCAACAACGAGGCAGAGGACATCGCCGGCTCAGCCGAGGCCCCACTCTGCCGGCAATGTGGGAGATGATTTCCACCGCTTCGCTGAGGCGCCGCCCGCCGGCAACGAGATAGAGGACATCGCTGGCTCCACCGAGGCCCCGCCCCGCTGCCAACGAGGCCGCGCCACACAGAAAACGAGGAACAGTAGAACACGGTAGGTCGCCGCCGCTCGGGTCCAAGTAAGGCCACCGCTGCTACCCTCCGGTTGAAGCCAAGCTAGGCGGGTTGACCATTGATGGCCGGTTAGCTTCTTCGCGGCGATGTGGAGTCGGAGAGCTGCGCTGGAGAAGAACACTGCTTCTACTTAACTGCTGGTGCAGTTGGCTGACTGACACGTGGGCCCAACAGGCCACATGTCAGTTACGCAACTGCACATGCAGTTAAGTCACTGAAGCTTCTGTTCGGCTCAGCGGGACACAGGTGGGTAGCTTCGGTTAATTAATTATACCTCCAGCGCACCCCTTTTTAGTTGAAGAATGTATGAAATGTAATGAAATCTGGCATGTTTATATGAAATCCGACCATGTATGAATGAATTTATTTCGATTAGTTCAAATTCCTGTATCACTGGCATTGGTTGAACATGCAAAACAATACGTACTAGCATTATTCCCAGGGTGATCACCTCGTTTGCAGCAGTTTCACATGTACTCCCTCCGGTCCTTTCTAGTCTGCATACAAGTTTTGTCTGCAGTCAAAGTATCTCTACTTTGACCAATCTTATACAAAAAAGTATGCACTTTCACAATGTGCGAAGTAAAAAGGAACAGAAGGAGTACAAAGAGTTTGAGCAGCTTTTTAGCGTTTCTGTACATTGCAATCAAACACACAGGCCTGGCAATTCATAGAGAACATTCAAAACAATCGATGATTATGCATCTCAGCGACTCGCATGTCAGAGGCAATATTTACTTCACAACTAAAGAATAAAGAAAAAATTGATCGACGCTGCTGACAGCAAAGGGCGTCCCATTCGAAAATATCAAACGCATGTCTTGCTAAAATCAATGAGCAAAATTTGACAAGGTTGTCCCATTCCAAAATATCAAATGCCTACGATTGTGGAATGGGCGGGGTTTGCCATCAGTTCGGACATTGACATGGCACCTCGTGCTAAATAAACCAGCTGTTCTTTTTGTGCAGTTCCACCAAAATCAACCAAATTCACGCGTAGCTTGTATGATTTCGCCCTTATATGTTGCAACGCCTTGAACTTATCGGCACCTCCTTTCTTGTGGTGGAAATGAATGATTCGATGTATTCATGAACATTTTGTGCAGTTCCCATTGAAATCAAGATGAGCACCCCTGTTTGCACAAATACAAAAAAGTGATTAGTATAAAGCAAACTGTACTATGAATTGACAGTTTCAATAGGCACATACATGGTCCATGTAGAGCACACTTTTAGAAAAATGGAACTCACTAGAAAGAATCCTAGAACAACATTGTACTCACGCATTACAGCAAAAAAATGGAGATTTGTCAGTCCTTCTGAGCTGAAGTTAGTTTGGTCTTGTGGGGAGTAATGTAACCATCCTTCAACTGCTCCTTCTGATGAGAAGATAGACAGGGCTTCTTCATCCTGGCATAATCGGAACTAGTCACTTCACGTACTCCATATTATTCTTCAGAGGAAGATGATCCTGTTGTGCAAAGACAAGAGGACTACTAAATGCTAGCATCCCTGTTTGCTCGAAAAAAAGGAAAGGAAATATTTAAAACAGCACAGATGAAGCACTTCTTAAGGACAATACCACTTTTTCATGACAGTATGTAAATAGTAGCACAACACCAATAGAGATGACAAAGCTCAATCATATGGATGAAATCAGTGGGCGAGTACCAACCTTTGTCAGGAGGCTTATTGTGTAGAGCATATAGATGAAGCACTTCTCCGGAACCATCTGTTGCTATCTACGGTGGTGGCCATGCTTACTATATACTCCTCGATTAGTTTAATGTTTCCAACATCTTCTTGTGCAGTTCCACTAAAATATATGGTATCTTCAAAGAAGATCCCTGTTTGCACAAGTAGAGATAATTACATATTACATTAAGAGTGGCATCAAATCAGTGGCAAAACAATTGCTCGTTCCAGCCATAGCAATAAATTAAGATGCAAAACTATATCATTACTTGTGTCATCATAGTTCCAGTGCTTCATTACAGCACCGGGAGTTGATTTTTGTTTTTCTTCCGCTTGTTCTTCCCCTTCATCACTTGGTTCAATAACAGACAAGCTTCGCCTTCAATGTAAGATTTGGCATGTCAATTAGGGAGCACAAGTATAGTACTAAACTTAATTTTCTGATGAAAGTGGCAAAATACAGGCCAGCAGTTGTGAAATATCCTTATCTTACCTCAATGGGATATTACGGTGCACATACAGATTGGAAGTCTTGTCTCCATTTGTGCAGTTCACTAAAATCAAGCAACATTATCATACAAGTAGCACAACATATGAAAGCACACTACAGAATCATGTGAAAGAAGGCTAGTACTGACCTCTCATGATGCGGAATTCAAACAACTCACAAGAAGATCTGAACCAAATTCGCCTTAACGGGTAGGAAGTAAGATCTCCTCTTGTGCAGTTCCACTAAGATCAAGCAATCAAGCAACATTGTCGGTGTGACATTTTGGTTGAACTGCACAAAACACTCTTAAAACAAAAGTGTTTTGTGCAGTGCAACAAAAGGTCACAATGACAATGAGGTGAAGTAGATAACCCTGTTTACACAGAGGTGCAAAGGAAACAATTAGTGGTCAATAACGGTGGATGACACAGAAGCCAACAAAAGGAAGCATCTACCTTATCTAAATGGGAAAGAAAGCAAGACAGTAGCATTTCTCAAACGGTGGCATTGATTAATATTAACATAGAGATTATATTAACAATAAAATTCATTAAACATGTAATTTGCTTTTAACTGTGGCATTGCATCAATTTTCCAACGGCATTATTAGAGGGTGTTTGTTTACAGGGACATTTTGGTGTAGGGACTAAAAAAACTCCGTGTCAGTCCCATCTAAAACAAACAGGAGGGACTTTTAGGGACTAAAATTGGGCATTTGGGACTAAAGAAAGAAGACCCCGAGGGAGTCTTTTTGGGACTTTTTCCAACAGTTGCCCCTGCCACGCATCGCACCTTGTCTCTATTAGTTCATTACTAGGGGTAACATGGTCTTTTAGCATGTCATTTAATAACCTCTAGTCCATGTTTAGTCCCTGGAACCAAGCAGGTAGGGACTAGGGAGTTTTTAACCAAACAGGGCCTTAGATTAACAACAGCTAATGAGTTGCATGGGACAGTGGACGCACCAGTACCATGTGCATCTACCGATGTATTGTGGTCATGCACAGTCTGTTGCAACAAAGAACAAACAACCAAGGAGCATATTTGTGTTGGTCCCAGTTTTGTTATCTTTAGACACCTTTCCCTATATGAGCGCATCAAATCTAGTCCTGCTCAAACTCTACAGCCTTGTCCCTTCCTTTCCTTTTTGAACTAGTACTTTCTCCCCTTCCTTTCCTCTTTGAACCACATCCTAGATTTATGCAATACAACTTTCCCCACTACTTTCCCCCATTCCTTTCCTCTTTGAACCACGCCCTAGATTCATGCTATACAACTTTCCCCCTTCATTTCCTCTTTGAACCACATCCTAGATTCATGCTATATACAACTTTTCCCACTACTTTCCCCCACTCCTTTCCTCTTTGAACCACGTCCAAGATTCATGGTATACATGCAGCTAGAGCAATGCATGTGGAGTAAGTAAATTATACCTTAAGGTTCTTGGGGCGTGGTTCGGTGGGCGACGGGACGGCGGCGAAGAAGAAGGGGTCAGAGGCCCTCCCGCGCCGCCGCTGGGTGGAAAGTGAACAGCTGTCCGGTAGTCCCTCACCGACGGCGACAGCGTTAAGCCTCCTTCCCTTCCCGGCGGACGGATCCGGCCGGCTCTTTGAGCAGCAGTGAGGGGAGAGAGAGGCCAACGAAGTCTTGTTTAGATCTGGAGAGGGCGAGAGAGTGTGAAGAGAGCAACTACAAGCGCTGAGGCTCCAGCGGGAGAGGGCGAGAGAGTGTGAAGAGAGCAACTACAAGCGCTGAGGCTCCAGCGTGTATATATATACTGGAGAGAGAGTGTGAAGCGTGCAAACCCTAGAAAACATTTTGACCAGTCAAAGAATCCTCCTGGCACAAATTATGCTCAAGTGTAGTTATCGAACCCGAGACCTCAAGTTTGATGAGCGAACAGGCTAACCAGCTACACAACCCTCCCGTTATGTTCAACGAGAGGGAAATAACCTTTTATACATTCCTGCATTCGTGTGACAAGCATGCCGTGTTTTTTTGTGTGTGTGGGAGTCATTGGGATTTCAATCATAATCGTGTCATGTGGCTTTGGTGGTAAGACTATCCACAGTGGTGCAGAAATAATGCAGCCTTAGTCACCTTACCTCTCTCCACGTAGTACGTTGGGTCCCACCAGTCAGAGGGTGAAACAAACAAATTAATAAGAAAAATTAAAAGCGCCAGCGGTGTATCTTACCTCACACATCTCGCTACTGCTCGGGAACACTGTCCAATTGATCCCTCTGTTCGCTCACGTACTATTTTAAGTGAATCCTTATTATAACATGCACACAAATTTTGGGCACTTGTATTCGACTTAAGTCAGTGTGCCACCGTATCTCGTATACTTACTACTCCCTCCGTCTAGGTGTAATAAGTCACGTTAGAAGGTGCAACGGGACCAAGGTGCGTGCGTGTGCGTGTGTGTGTGTGTGTGTTTAACAGCATGTGTGTGTTAGAGAGAGCGACAGATCGACCTACTCCTACAGAGAGATGTTGTGTAGTGTACGATTTTAGCCGCGAGAGTCGGTGCATCCTCTCGTTTCCGGGCGTGTCCGGTAGGGACATGCGGACAGCTGCCACGCCCGCTCCTGACCAGCCTGGCCCACCCAAAGCCCCTCCATCGCCCGCGCGCGCTTCCCGCCCGAAACGGTCAGCGCCGCTCCAAAGAATCGGTGCCGCATTCATGCCCGGGCAGAGCGGACGCGACCTCTCACTGGCGCAAGAGTGATGGTTGCTTCGTCCGTCCAACTTACTGCTGGGTCTATGTGATTTGACGGCTCATTGGTCTTTATTACTGAGGTGGTAGGACTGCTGGATGTCCCACGCTTTCGGCGAAAGGAGGTACTACTACTAGATTACAATTTTCTCCATTCTTACAGCGGAGGCGTGCAAGAGCAGTGAAAACACGCAGGCTCAGTGATTACATGGCCCACCTCACACTATCACCGTGCGACACCTAACTCTTTACATAGTACTCCCTCCGTTCCTAAATATTACTAGATGAGTCCATGCAGTCCCTAGCCCTTGAACCGTGAACCCTGACCAGGCTTCAATTTGCTGGCAACGTTCGAGCTTCCTAATAAATGAAGTTTGCAACCTTTTGACCATCGGATCATTTTGTGCAGTTTCACCAAAATCGAGATGAGCATCCCTGTGGCAAAGAAATTGAAGAAGCGTGATTAGAATAAGATTACTAGGACTAGTTGATGAGACATAAACTCATCACAAATACAGTACGTAGAAGCCAGTAGAGGTATGTGCGGGGCAAAGAAGTAGAGAAATATCCACAGGGAGTGATGTGGGCAGCTGGAGCAGTGGTGCAAGCCGGCTGTAAAGGGAGTTGTACCTGAGGGACGTAGCTCAACCTTGAGGAGGGCGGCGGGAGGCGGCAACTGCCCACGTCGCGGCAGTGAGCAAGGGACGAAGGCAACCTCACCGGCTTTGTGAGAGAGAACGGCGGGGACCCCTGATCGGGACGTGCCGACAGTGGGTTTTCGCCGTCGGCGACGGCCACCGCATCTACACTAAGCATCCACCCCTTCCCCAAGCGGACGTGATCCGCCGGGATGTTAGAGATGTGGCCACAGTCGTTTTGTGCGAGAGAGTGTGAAGAGAGCAACCCCAGCAAGCAACCGTGTAGGCTGGCCCGTCCTGACTATGTATATAGTGGAGCGGTTTCCTTTTCTCTCCATATGAACCTATCATATTGCGTACGTGCCACTGAAGAAAAAAAACTTTATTTATAAATGACGCGGCACCTACTACTCGTTCTCCTATAACCTTGCGCTTGGCATCTCCAAAATATTAACCTTGCGATTGGCTCTTCGCCTCTTCGGGAAGTCGAGCAATAATGGTAGTGCAGTATATATCGTTCTGGCTATATGAGACCGAATGAATTGCTGCACGTCCACCACGTGGGCGAGGGTCGAGGGGCGAGGGAGAGTGCTACATACGGAGCAAAATGAGTGAATCTACACTCTAAAATACGTCTATATACATCAGTGTTTGGAGTATGTACTAGTAGTTCATATTGAAATCTACTAAAGGACATATATATTCCAAACAATATGATATAATCTCTATAACCAAGGTAGTAGGGACGAGGAGTAAACGGAGGGAGTAGTAAATTTTTCTCCTCGTCCTGCGAGCCACCGCGCGCATGGGCGAGGGAGCGGGCGTAAGGCGGAGCAAGCTTCACCTCATCCTGCGAGCCACCGCGCCCGTGGGCGGGGGAGACGGCGTACTAAGCAAGCTTCTCCTCGTTCTGCGAGTTGACGGGACACATCAAAAGTACTCCAGTGTATAGAGCCTTGCCTCTAAGGTAGGCCCCACATGGTTTGCCTCTTTTTTTAACATAACACGTCAAGTCGCAATTTGTTTGTTCACCCGTGGTAGACGATCCTCCCTCCACCAAGTGGACAACCAGTACACGTGCCAAATTACCACGTGGGCTGCCTTTTTCGTACAGAAATGAGCTCCACCGTGTACCCGCGCGGGTGTGGTTGGGAAAGAGACGGGAGTACGTGCGCCGTGCATGCACCTCTTCTCTTCGTGCACGTCCCCCACCTACGTGGGTGTGTGTGAGAGATACAAACCGCGTTCGTGAGTGTTTTTTGTTTTGGGGTGGGGGTGGGGTGGGGGGTTGATTTCGTGAATTATTTGTGGGAATATGTGTCGATGACATCTCAAACAAAATTTTGCATGCAATGTGTGTGAAATGGAGGCCTATCCATATCATACATAGAGGGTCGGGCAATCCACGAGAAGAGAGGGAGGGGTCATAGCTATCGATAGAGTCGAAGAGAGGATCAAGTGGGTGGGTGCGAGATCGATGAAGAGAGCCATCGAAATTGTGTGTGTGTGCAAGTCAAAGATATAGGGCGACTGGCCTACCGGAACGTTAGAGGGCACATGTCAAGTTTGTGTGTGGCAGGGAGACATGACTAGAGCGCTCGATGTATCGGTGTGTGTGGGGGGAGGGGTGGGGGAGGGGTAGGCAGAGGCCTAACTATAGAGGTAGAACGACTCGTATATGTGTTGAGAAGGAGAGACCCAGCTATGTCTTGAGGGAGATCGGTCGACATCCATACATAACTGAAGGACGGGAAATATGATGGGACAGAGAGAGAGAGGAGAGAGAGAGGGAGGGAGAGGGAGGGAGAGGGGTAGAGTGCTGGATGGGTGATGGAGTTGCTTCTCGAAGATGGTGGGAGAGGCCTACTAGACAAACTGAGGGTGGAACTGCAATGTTATCAATAAGAGTGGGGATGTGTTTCTGTGTGTGCCTGTGCGTGATAGATCTGTCGGGACGCATCCATGGATGATGAAGGGGAACCATGTGTTTGGTAAGCAAACCTAACTAGATCGGTAGATCAATTGTTGTTTGTCGGAGGAAGGGAGAGACACAACTAATGAGGTAGATCGATTGACGTGTGGGTAAAAACGAGTTATAAGGACCTAGCTAGCTATATGTATAGCGAGAGATCGGTCGGTGTACGTCCATTTGTTAGAGGCAAATAAGGCCCAGCGAGACGGATAGACAGAGAGAATGGAGCTAGGAGGTGGTGCGAGAGGCCCAACTACTAGCTAGATAGGGGGAGGAGTGTGCGGTTGTGAGATCGATGAAAAGAGGGGCGAGAGTTTACACGTGTGTCTGACCGTATGAGAGACACGAGGCAAGGACACATAAAGGAGGAGATTGAAGGTGTGTGTGTATGTTGTAGGCAGGCATCGCTGGAGAGGTTTATCGATCGGTGTGTGTCGGAAAGGAGTTGTGGAGACTCTGGGAGAACGACCTAAAGAAAAAAATGAATGTGCCCGGTGGATAGAATGCCGAGGGAGGGGGAGGGCGAGGAGGGCGTGTGCATGCACGAGAGAAAGTTAGTGGTAGCTACAAAGGTTAGAGGATTGTGTGGGTGTAAGAGACTAACAAAGATCATAATTTGATATGAAAGCGGATTCATATATTTGAATAGGAGATCATAGTGTTTTAAACATTGCATGCATGAATATAGCGGTGATACACGTGCTGTGCACATGTTATACCATAATGTGATAATGCATGGCGTTTGCAACTCACAGCTAAATGCCGAACAATCTAAACCATACTATACATCAAACAATCTCACATTTTATTTGAATTTGTGATAATGTGTGGCGTTTGCAGCTTACAACTAAATATCGAACAATCTAAACAATACTATATATCGAACATTCTCACATTTTATTTGAATTTGTGGTAATGTGTGGTGTTTGCAACTCACATCTAAATACTTGTAGGCGTAGGGGGCGGGGCACCATACATAATGTGATAAACACATTATACATATGAGACATGGTTTAGATTATGAAGATCTAGCTAGAGCTAGAAATGTAATGTGATTTGAAATCAAAATAAAGTGGATTCAAAAAATCTAGTTCGAGTTCATATAGTACACATAGTTCATATGTAACTCGAGACTAATCATGTGGTGTGCTGTGAAGATAATACACAAACGATGGTTTAACTTGACAATAATGATGATTGTAGATCTTATTAAAACAGAGAAACGAATTCAAATGCTTTGACTTCACAACAATCATTACTGTAGATCTTATTCAAATAGAGAAACGAATTCAAATTTAGTTCATATTGAAGCGGTAGTATATACGTTTGGAATGCACTAAAACGTTCATTTGAGTAGTAGGTTGCATGCATTATACACGTAGCGAAATATTTTAATTGAACATAACATGAATTCAAAGTTTTGAATGACATTTGTAGTGCGCATTGATTTGGTACAGTACACGTTAGGCTTGTCCGGAAATTTCAACCCGCGCCTTGTTAGCCCGAAATATTTAAGATATATCTTTGTCTCGTTGTGCTCCGACAACTCCCTCCATCTCAACCCGCGCCTTGCTATTCCGAAATTACAACGCGCGCGAAAACTCCCACCTCCTGTGAAATCCCGACACGCGAAATGCCCGTGGTACCCCTGAACCGAAAGAACCGCCTCAAATCGGTGGGGGTACTTTCGTAACTTACCCCACATTTCGGACAAGCGCGTCTCTAAGCCATGGTTCCCCACTGCCATCCCATCCGCCCACCCATTCGTACACCGAGGCCGCGAAAACCCGCGACGAAACCCCACACCCTGCTCCGTCCGCCACCCAGCCGGAGCCTCTTCCCCGACGACGTCGTCCACAGCAACACCTCGACGTCCCTCATCCACCGTACCGGATGAGGATCCGTCGTCGATCTCATCGTCCCGCCGGCTCAGCCACCCCGTCCTCCACCTCCAAGGAGCTGCCCCGACGTTCCCCTCGTCTTTCGCGCCACCTCCATTCCCACACCGCCGTCTTCACCTGCACCACCGGAAGAGCATCATCATCACCGTTTCCTCGGATGAAGCTGCGGCCTAATCGGCGCCACCAAAGAGGTTGTACACTAATCGCCGCATTTTCTTCTTGATTCGATCTCACGGTGCTGCCGGCGCTCGGTCCCGAGCCGACACGGCGCGGCTCCATCCACGGCGGCGTCGCCGGCCACTTCCTCCACGGCGTCGCTCCCTCGGCGGCGACGTCCACATCAGTAGGAGCTGCTGCTGCTTTAGCTCTCGCTCGCGCTGCTGCTCTGCTCTTGCTCTCGGTCCCCTGCCTGGTCTGCTCTTGCTATTGCTCTTGCTCGCGCTGCTGCTCTCGCTCTTGCTCTTGCTTGCGATGCTGCTTCGATTTAGCTACACTTCAGTCGACTGAATCGACTTTTGGGTCAGTCGATTTTCAGGGGGTGGGGGGGCTCGCCGGGGTGAAGGAAGAACCAGCCGCAGCGGGGAGGGGGAACTCGCCGGAGAGGTACCCCACTATCTATCTTAGGGTTCAGGATGGGGGCGGTGGTCGCCGGCGATGGCGGGGCGTTGGCGGGGCGGTGGCGTGGGGATCGCCGGAGAAAAAGCTCGGCACGGGGGGCCTAGAGGGATGGCCGGGGCGGCGGCGGACCGGCGGTGGGGAGTGTTTTCGGGGCGGGCGGGGCGGCGCACCGCCGGCCGCGGGCGGCGGGGGGCTGCTGTTTGGCCGGTGGTGGCTGGCGGCTCAGGGGGGTGGAGGTTGAAGATGAACCGCAAGCCCTTGATTTCGTATCCAACGGCTGCAAAATCGACTGACCAGAGATGAAAAAGTGAGTCGACCGACGTGTAGCCTCACCTTGCTAGTGCGTTCAGTTTCGACAGCAAAATTCAGTTTCGACAGCAAAATTCAGTTTCGACAGTTAAGTTCAGTTTCGACAGTTAAGTTCAGAGATGAGCGGCTGATGTATTTTACATCTAGCACTTTGTGGTTATGTATTTTACGTCATGTATTGGAGATGCTATTAGAATTCCACTCAGGTTAACGTTGTTCGTTGTCTCTCTTGTCTTGCTTCAGCCTCGGCGTCGTACAACTCACCGGAGCTGCTCCAACGACGAAACCCTCCATCACAGCGGAGCAGTACCTCGGGCTCCATCTCCAGACGCCTAAGATCTTCTTCCCCTCCTCAGACAGCAAAGTCAGCCGGAGCATCCTCACCGGCCAACCCAATCACGCTGAGATCGACATGGCTTCGCCAAAGAGGTTGTACACTTGTTGCATCTCTTTTTTACTCTACATGTTAGATATATTGTCCACTGAGCACACGGATTTGTTCCTTTAGTGTCTCCTTGAAAGAAAAAATGTAGGAATTTTAATTTTCACTTGTCCTCCTTTTCAAATTCCTATTCATGAAGCACAAGACTAAGAGATAGTAGCATTATAGCATTATAACCGTGCATTTTCTTGTGGTTTGACTTAATCTCACTATGCTTCTTTGCATCCTGTGATCTTCCAATTGTTGTGAATCAAACACCTAGATTGGCAGAAATCCTATGTTTTTAAATTCTCTGTTTTGCACGTGCATTCCTATCCTATTCCTGTCTATTTCATATCCCTGCATTGTTGGAATCCTCCAATTCAAATGAGCCCTTACAGAATTACTTCTCTTACAAATAGTTGTCAAAGAAAACCTTGTGTGGTTTGTCCCGCTCCTGTTGCGCCGTCGTCCACCCTAGCTCAGCTGCTCCAACGACAGAAGGGTCCAGCATAGCAGGGATCCGGCCTCCAGATTGTCTTTCGCCGCCTCAGATCTTCTTCCCCGCTGCCGGCAGCCATGAAAACTGCATTACCATCATCAACCAAGCAGATGACCTCGAGGACTACACGTGTCCGCAAGAGAGGTCACACTCTTTCGTGTCTACTTACGTTATGCATCGCTTAATATTACATGCTACGTTATCGTCCTTTTCACCAATTAGAGTCTGAGTCAACTCCAAACTAATGGTCAAACTTGAGTTTTTAAATGGTTGTGGGGTACATATCAGGGCCGCAATCAATAGTATCTATCAACTACCTGGTTAATCTCTGGTGTCTACTATGAGTTTCATGTTGGGTGGGAAACAAACAGTAAAGAAGCCATTATCTGTATTTTTTAACTAAAGCCATTATCTTCCTGCTACTATTGGTTTTGGGTCTATCCACAGGTTGCTACAATCACTCTGGATTTCTGCATGCACTCCTTACATAATCTCACTATGTTTTATTCCTATGCATGACAGTTATTGTAAACAATGCAACTGAACATGTAGAGCAAAAGAGACGAGCCTTGTGTGGCAATAAAATTTCATGCAGACGTCACTCCACGGTAGGCGCAAAGGCAGCCCCCCTCCACGCATTTCGGATTGTAATCGAGAGGAAGATATCTGTTCTGAGGGGGATTCAGAAGGAGAAGACAACTCCTATTTACCCCCTGAGGTCTTCGCTCTAACTTGGCATGCTGATGTTGGTTATATCATGCATATGGTGTCTTGCATTGCTTACTTTATACATCAAATATGTCATCTGCTTAGTTTAGACATCCTTTGTGTGAATGCCATCTGTTTAGTTTATTCATCGTTTATGTGAATTATGCAACGCCATCTTGTTTAGCCAGGCATCATATATGTGAATTTTGCAATGCCATCCTGCTTAGCCAGTCATCTTATATGTAAATTATATCAGGCCATCCTTTTTTTTGTTACAGATTACATTTGTCAACAATGTTAGTACATTCAACTGCTCTTTGTGTGCATCAGCCATTTGACACGGTGATGGCAAATTCTAGAGTGAAAACAAGGTCTTCAGAGCAGACTATGCTATCTGACGAAGCGCATATCTCGCTGGTTACGGATAGCTCCTCAGAGGAGGATTCAGAGACAGATGACCAGTCCTATCCCCCCCCCCCGAGGTGTATGCTCTAACTTGGCAGGGTTATGTTGCTCATATCGTGCGTATGGTATCTCGCATTGCTATGTCATTTGATTAGTTTAGACATGCTTTCTGTGAATGCCACCTGTTCAGTGTCTAATTACCATATATGTGAATTATGCATTGCCATCTTGTTGCAAGACATTATATATGTGAATTATACAATGCTATCTTGTTGCAGAGGCATTATATATGTGAATTATGCAATGCCATGCTGTTTAGCCAATCATCATGTATGTGAATTATATCATGCTATCATTTTTTTGTATTACGTGTTCCATTTGTCAACAACGTTTGTATATTCAACTACTCTTCCTGTGCATCAGCCATTTGAAGCGGTGATGGAAGTATCTCGAGTGAAAACAAGGTATTCAGAGCAGACAATGCTACCTGCTGAAGCAGACATCTTGCTGGTTACAGAGAGCTCCTCAGAGGAGGATTCAGAGACTGATGACCAGTCCTATTTCCCCCCTGAGGTCTATGCTCAAACTTGGCAGGGTTATATTACCCATGTCATGCATGTTGTCTTGCATTGCTTAGTTTTTACATCATATATGGATTGCCATCTGCTTACTTGCTTACTATATAAATCATATATTTGAATTATATCATGCCATCATGTTTACATAGTACATACACATCATCTATCTGAATTATGGCATGGCAACCCATTTAATAAAGACATCATATAGTTATATCATCTCATCCTATTTAGTGTTTACAGTCATCATATTTTGAATTATGGCATTCTATCCGTGAATGTATGTGAATCATTGTAGTTCTTTTTCCGCGGTTAGCTAGTGGCTGCAATAACCTATTTTTTAAAACTAGGCCACAATAACCATGGGCTAATATTTACTGTAGTGACACTGGGCCTCCTACTGGCCGTAGAAATAGTGGGCCTTCTACGGGCCGTAGAAACAATGGGCCTTCTACGGGCCGTAGAAACAATGGGCCTTCTGCGGGCCGTATCATCAATGGGCCTTATACGGGTCGTATGATTGATTGGCCAAACATGGGCCAAACAGACCGCATTATGGCCGTAAACGGGCTAGAGTTGGAATCGTCCGTTCATGGGCCGACCATAACGGGCCATCGTTAATAGGCCGTATTTGATGACGCTATGAAAATGGCCCAACGTATTAACGGACCACAAACGGGCCGACTGTAACCACGGCTGAATTTGGCCCACAAGCAGAAAATTACAGTAACGGGCCGTAAGTAAACGAATGCTGGAAATGAGCCCAAGAATAAATGGGCTCTGAGAAGGCCGAAAGATAACATGGGCTAGAAACGGCCCAATGGAATAACGGGCCATTAATGGGTATAAAGTGATACACTGTTCATTACGGGCCAGTTTCACCACGGGCCGTTAATGGGTGTAAAGTGATACATTGTTCATTACGGGCCAGTTTCACCACGGGCCGTTAATAGGCCAAGCTTTACATAGGGCCTCATATGGGCCGAAAGACGTCATGGGCCATACATGGGCCGGAAGTGAAAACGGGCTGGAATCATATTGGATGGCCCAGATGACGCTACTGGGCCTAATTCGGATAGGGCGTAATGGGCCTTGGGTTAGCGGGCTGTAAATGGGCTATATGCGAACAGGCCGTTAACAGGCTTTCCATGGGCCGGCCCGCCACCTTTTGACCAAGTCAAACGGGCCGGCCTTTTCACAGGAATGGGCCTCTGTTGGGCCGTGCCACGTGTTGACGTATCATAGGCGCCTTCTGTCCAATGAGTGGATGACATCTGTCCCAACGATGAGCTGACACGTGTTTCCTCCAGCCAATGATGATTTTACACGTGGAAAATCCCCATTGGTCGGGGCTGTTAACAGGTTATCGGATACAAAACCCGACCCGATAGCTTAACGGCGTTCCGTTACGGTGGATGCCACATGTCGGTCACCCTTGACGAAAGCACTTCTGTGACGCGCGATTTATCGTCATGGAAGTGGACACTTCCGTGATGATAATTTTGGTAATGTCATGGAACACTTCTATGACAGCACAGGTATGACTATCTTGATTCTGTCATAAATTTGTCATGGATGTACATGCATGACAAAAACGCGACCTACTGTGACAAACACGTATCATCACGGAAGTGCATTTTTTTGTAGTGTGGGCATCCTGGCATCGACCCCAAGATGGCTGCCAAGCAGAAGAAGCCTACTGTGGACCAAGCTAAAGCATCCAGGCGGGAAGAACCTCGGATTGTCTTCCCCGCTAGTATGACAGGCGTGAAGCCTAAGGTCCCCACAGTGGCTTCAGAGCTCAAGAAAACAAGGGCAGCTGAAGCCAAAGCCTGAAAGCGCAAGACCAAGAACACCACTGACGAGGCTCCACCTGCCAAGAAGTGTAAAACCAAGAAGAAAGATCGGGCTGCTCCCACAGAGCCCCTTGTCGTCAAGCCAATTTCTGTTGCTCGTCCTGCATCTGCACAACAAGAGCGTCGTTTGATAGTTCATGAGCCTGCTTCCCCAGAGGCTCATGAAGCTGAAGACATTCCAGCTGTCAACCCCACCACAGCTGAAGACATTGGTCCCCAAGACAATGTAGAAGATGATGAAGTCCTTCCTCGGATCGAGCACAATGTGGTATCATCGCCTATTCTCACGAACAGAGAACTCATCAGCATTGGTCGTCCTTTGACGCCAATCGCTCAGGATGATTCATGGGCTAATCACCCTCAAGACTCCCCCCGTCAAGAAGAAACACCAGCTACTCCCCCAACTCAAGTCACCACTCCGGTGCTTGAAGATGATGACTTTGAGGCCCAACCTACTCCATCTCCACAAGCGTCGCCAGTGTTCCACAGGCTTCGTAAAGGACCAAGGCCACAAGTCACTCTGTTGAGTGTTCCAGAAGGAGAAGAGCACCAATCAGTATCACGCCAAGTATTTCCTGACACCTCTCCTACTGCGAACATCCCCGAGTCTGAAGCCAAAGCGGTTGAAGATATTCCGGCTGCATCAGCCGATGAACAAGAAGAGCCAAGAAATGAAGAAGAATGTGTTGCTACACCCCCAACCAACCCTGAAGTTGTTCTCGATGAGAACGTGTCCGACCCTCTAGCTACTCGAGTGGAGGTTGATAACATTGAGGCGACCACCAACACCCATACTGAAGCCAATGACGTTGCCATGGCTGAAGCTACTGTGGTGCCAGAAGTGATTGCACCTGAAGCCAATGCTGCTCCTGACGCAAATCTGCAACCAGAAGTCAATATCACTGCCACTGCTCATGTACCGCCTCCACGGCCACACACCATCGAGCAAGCATATGATCATGGTCAGCTGGTCACTGTCAGATGGCCCATTCTGGTTCCTCCACCTGCTGCTGGTCCGCAATTTGACTATCATATCGAGCACATGCCTCAGGTCCAGAAGCCGAAGCCAAGGTTGCCCAGGTTTCTAGGTACAGCAACTTCACCAGGGTCGTTCAATGCAAATGGCTTCATTGTGCACAACACTTTCTTTGATAGTGCCAAGAACCCCTATTCCAAGCCAAGGATTTCTTCTGATCGGTTCTGGAGCTATCAGCAGCGCAGCTACTATTCCTGTGTTCTCTATGACCAAGGGCGCATCTTTCCACATATGCGTCTAGAATGTGAAGCCATTGCTGGACTGCCCTGCCTTGAAGAAACCCTTGACTGCTTCCGTGATGCTGGACTTCTGAACTTTGTGAATGATAAGGAGCATTGGAATGAAGAGCTTCTACTACAATTTTATGCTACCCTCCACATTCGCGGCCAGGGATCCGAAGACTTGGGTCCTTGAGTGGATGACAGGCAATGTCCATCATGAAGCCAAAGCTCTTGATATCATTGAGCTAACTGGCCTTCCCACTCCAGGTGAACTCTTCGAGCCTGGTTGTCAGCTTCACCGCAATGCATTGGAGAGCATCTTTCAGAAGCCAGAGCCCAACATGAGCCAAATGCTAAGCATGATGAAGCCTTTGCCATGCGACGCTGAATACCCAAGAGAGTTCTTTGTTGAAGACCTAGAGTATCTGCCCCGAACAATCTATCATATCATAAGGTGAACTCTATGGCCCATCAAGGGACATTCTTCTGCAGCAAAGCTTGAAGGAGCGATGAAGACATTGGTCTTTTATATCTTCAATGGCATCAGCTTCAATGCTCAAGACTTCTTTATCAGGCAATTGGTTGCATCAGGCTCTGATCTCTTTGGTCTGAAGTTCTACGCTCCATGGGTTATGCGCCTTATCAAGCTTCATTCAGCTGTCAATTATCAGCCTTCTGCTCGCAACCATCTGATCTTTTTGCCAGAGGTTGATATGTCAGTTGAAGCCATATACCGAGAGTCTGCCAAGGAGCCCATTTATCTTCACAATGCTGATCACCAAAGCTTCACCCAGCCCATTGAAGGAGTTCAGGCCGTCACGCGTGTTTATCCTTTGGCTGGCAATACTCGTGGCCCTCACCGTGCCCATACTGAAGCCACTGAAAGCACTATTGCTCAAAGGCCTCGAAAGCGATCTCGTGTTCTCAATGACCGAGAGCTTCTCGTTGCCCTGCATCAGAAACAGGATAAGCATCACTACTGGCTGAAGCGGCAAATGCAAAGCCTCTTGGTGGACGTCAATCGCATTCGCAATCTTGCCACCAAGAATGCATTTGGCACTCATGAAACCTGCTGGAGGTCATGGAAGAGTTTGACATTGCCGAGTGCTGAAGCAGATCTTCAAGACGATGGCTTCACTGAAAGATTCAAGTTTGACTCCACTCCTCCAAGGAATGTTGTCTTGCGTCGGACTCCCTCTCTTGAAGACTCTGACTATTCCTCTTCAGCTGCAATGGTGAATGCCAGAGTCATAGATGACCAAGATGATGCTACTTCACCACCTCCAACTTCAGCGCGTGTCGACAACGCACGAAGTTCTTCTGCACCACCAAACGCCAACGACGACCCTGCAGCTTCACCTACTCCTTCTAGGAACGAGTAGCGGCTCTATGTCTTCAAACCTTTTTGGTCCTTACTGACAAAAGGGGGAGAAGCATATGAGTTGATAGTCTTCAAGCGGGTCCATATGGGCGGTTGCTGTATATTTTGCCAGAGTTGTAAGTGTTTACAACTCTCGCTTTTGATACATTTGGTTCTTTGAGTTGTAACACTTAAACTTGATGGTCGTCTGCTACTTGTTTGCTATTCTGTGATGCGATGATAAATTCCGCATGTGCGATGATGAATCCCGCACGAAGTCATATTGTAGACGTCCATTTTTCATTTTGCATGTCATTATCTTCGTTATATCAAATCATGCATGATGAATTGTCTTCATAAGTTGAAGAGGATCTCCACAAGTACAACCTGCCATGTGCATTTGCATTCCAAAAGCAAATTACTTATATGCACATCTTCAGGGGGAGCCTGTTGCTACTTATGAAGACAATATCTTTAACCTTTACAATATCACATACTTTTATCCCCGTTGAAAACTTCAACCAGTTTGTCATCAATCACCAAAAAGGGGGAGATTGTAAGTGCATCTAGTGCCACCCCTAGTTGGTTTTGGAGTATTGACGACAAACCTGGTTGAGGGACTAATGTGTTTGTGAGAATTGCAGGATAACACAGGTAGTAGTCCCTCATTGATTCGGTTTACCTACCGGAGATGGCCCCTAAAAATGTATGAAGACATTGAAGACAATGGTGGTATGTGAAGATATTTACATTGAAGACTATGACAAGAGAAGACATCACGTGAAGACTATGGAGCGCGAAGACTTAGTTGTTTCGTTGTTTTCTTTTCTTCTTTGTTGAGTCATAGGAACCACCGTACTGTTAAGTGGGGTCCCAGTGAACAAAGTCAGAGTGACTGAAGTGATGCTCAACCAAATCCTATGTCTTCGAGCGAAGACAATGAGAGCAAATCTTATCTAGAGCTGGATGAGTCAGCATTACTTGTAGCCCAAGTCAAGCTGCCGCGTGTGTTTGAAATCTGACCGTTGGAACACGTGTCAGTTCCTTAGTGACCCAGGGTTATTTTGGACAAATCAGGTCGGGTTGCCTAGTGGCTATAAATAGCCCACCCCCTACACCATAAATTGGTGGCTGCTCAGAGTTAGTGCACGGCTTTTGTCGTTTGAGAGCAACCCACCTCCGAAGCTTTTGAGAGAGAGAAATCCTTGCGAGGACAAAGCCCAAACACCCAGAGCAAAAGAGTGTTAGGCATCACTGAATTCTTTCTGTCCGCGTGACCTGAAGATTTGTTACACTTGAGGACTGTGAATCCTCCAGCCGGTTAGGCGTCACGTTCTGAGCATCCAAGAGTCATTGTGGACCGCCGGTGAACGAAGTCTGTGAAGGTTTGGAAGTCTACCTTGAAGACTTACCAGAGTGATTGGGCGAGGACTGGGTGTCCTTAGCTCAAGGGGAATAAGGTGAAGACACGGTCTTCTGAGTTAAATCTCAGCCTCCCTAACCAGACGTACAGTTGTCACAGCAACTGGAACTGGTCCAACAAATCCTTGTCCTCACCAAGTGACTGGTTCTATCCTCTCCCTCTCTTTACCTATAGTTTGTCTTCGTGAAGTCATTGCCTGTTTGCACTACCTGTTTGACTTCACTGTGTGACTACTATTGTTGTTTGGCTTCATACTATCTTCCATCCTGATCTTTACTACCTAGTTGCTATTAGTCTTCGTGCTTTCACTTCATTGAATACTTGACTATGGCTTGCTTAGTGTAGTCTACCTTCCACTGCATATCAATAGGTTCATTTCTATTGTTTGTCTTCGAAACTCTCATGGTTTGAAGAGTTTCATAAAAATCGCCTATTCACCCCCGCTCTAGTCGATAACTAGCACTTTCAGATTTGCTGGAGGTTTTTCTCAGTCGACGCATCCAGCCACTTCAAGCCCGCGACCATCCAATGTGGATGTACTTGAGTATTGACGACACCGCTCGGATCCACCCAGAGGAAGTTGACGAGGAGACGGTGGCGTAGTGGCTGCAGGGCATCACTGGCAACAAGGACAACCCCAGGGGGTCTAGGAGGATTCCTCCACTCGACAACACCAACCAACCAGACAAGGTCTGACTCTTTTCTTCCGAGTGTCTCTTTGTTCTGACATGTATTTGTTCTCGAAACCTACTGATATCTGTTCAATCCCGTGCCTTGCAGATTTATACTGAGATGTACTCGATGCCCAATGGAGAGCAGGTGCAACAGCAAGAGCAGGAGGGAGAGATGAGCGGAGGTGAGAGCGGCGACTGGAAATCTGATGGGGGAGACGACAAGGAGAGCGAAGACTCAAGAGATGGCGAGGAAGTCGAGTCTCCACCTCGCTCAGAAAGGCGCTCCAAGCAGAGGCAAGACCCAGCGAGTGTTCATGGCAAGGCGACCGCTCCGACTGGTCAGACCTCAAAGCGCACTCGAACATCTTCTCCTGTGCCAACTGAGAAAGCTCTGTAGCAGTCCAAAGTCGCACCGTCAAAGCCCCGGAAGGCCTTACCCAAGATCAAAGTGGCCGTCCCCATCGCTTCTGGGTAATCCTTGAGTTTGACTTCTTAGTTTTGCACGACTTGATCTTTGGTCGACTCACTTTCGTGTTCTGACCGAGTGAATTTTGAAATTTGCAGTGCTGCTACCTCCGGGACTTCTGTTTATAAAGATGATGATGAGGAGGAGATGGAAAATGTAGTCACCTCCAACGCGGGATAACTCTTGTTATTTTGTCTTTACTTTATCAGCCATTTTGACGATCGACTGAACTCTTGCGATTGATTCCTTTGCAGCTCCACCCAAAGTTATTGAACTTCCAGACAATGACAAAGATGTGCACTGAGACCCATGGGAAGGAGGAGCAGGACTTCAGGCAGGAAAGCATCAACTAACAAGACGCCCCAGTCGACGCCGGCGGCGGAACCAGTGATTCAGCAGTCCGGAGACCTCAACCGGGCTTCTATTACTTTTGTCGTTCCATTGTCGAGTGCACAGCCTTCAGCATCGACTACACAGGCTCCAGCTGATCCACCGTCTTCACTTTTCACTGCCCATCACGTCCCAGAGGACCAAGTGAGTGCTGCCAAGGAAGCTACACGCCAGGCAGGCATCATGATGGAGCAGATGAAAGTGGTTCGCGAGGCCAGTCATGCTACTTACGACGCCAGCTCAGCACTCTAGGCCAACGTCTAGGTTAGCTTATCTCCGACTGATCTTCTAACTTGACGCTTGTTCTGTTAGGATATGATACCTGAAAACCTTTAATGTGCATCTATTTGTCAGTCTGCACTTTGCATCTGTACACCCACTGGGTGTTTCAATTTCTGCTAAATAATTTTTTTTTCTCTTAAGTCGACTAGGTTGTGTCGATTGAATCTTTGAACCAGTGGGGGCACGTTGAGTGCACCCACTGGGTGTAGTCCCCGAGATCGCCGTCGAATGTTTGATTCGGCGGGGGTCTTTGAACAGAACTTTTCCACTCGGTCTGAGCATATCACGTCAAGTGGATCTTGAACCAGCGGGGGCACGCTCTGTGCACCCACTGGGTGTAGTCCCCGAGACCATAGTCGACTGAGAGCAGTCGGCTATGGTCTGAGAACAAGTAATAATTTTTTCCCTGGCTGGACGGACCAAGTCAATTGAAAAGTCGAACCAGTGGGGGCACGCTGAGTGCACCCACTGGGTGTAGTCCCTGAGACTACTGTTGAATGTTTGATTCGGCAGTAGTCTTAGAACTCTTTAAACTTGTTACTTTATTGCTCGGAAGCAACCAAACTCTTCCATTCTTCCACTCGGTCTGGACGGACCATGTCGAGTGGAACCAGGACCAGTGGGGGCACGCTAAGTGCACCCACTGGGTGTAGTCCCCGAGACTACTGTTGAATGTTTGATTTGGCAGTAGTCTTAGAACTTTTTGAATTTGAACTTTATTGCCTGATAAGCAACCAAACTCTGTATCTGTCGACTGACTGGCTTCTGACCACAGAGATCTTGTGAACTTGGAGCTCGGTTTGCTGACTTGGAGCAGAAGCAGATTCAGCTCAATCTTGATCTGGGGTTGGCTAAGGAGAACTTGCAGAAGGCTAAGGATGATGCCGCTGGTATGAAAAACTTGTCTACTGACTCTTTTCTGAACCAAGTGTTATTTCCTTTCGCTGAACCGAGCGTTATTTCTTTCAGAAAAAATGAACCAGGCTTTGGCGAAGAAGGATCTTGATCTTGCAGCCGCACAGAAAACAGCTGAAGAGAAAACGACACTCGCCGACCAGAAGCTGGCCTCAGTCGAAAAACTGGAGGAAGAGAACACCAAGTTGAAGGCTGCCCTTGATGAAGCCAACAGGGAGGTGACTCGACTGAAGGACAAAAGGACCCTGACCGACAAAGTGGAAGACATCGCCCGCAAGAGAGACGAGCTGGAGAATTATCTGGGAGGACTCGCCCAGAAGTTATTTCTTATGCTTGAAGGTGCTTTTCCTTGTCCGACTGACTTGCTGCTGTCGACTCGTTATATAGCTGTTGACTCATCGTTTTATTGTGTGTGCAGAATTCTGCCAGAACTTCGAGGAAGAGACTGGGCGGATTGAGACGAGCTTGGACCACATCCTCTCCCCTGTTAAGGATGAAGCTGCCATGAACGTGCTCCGACTGGAGTCTCGTCTTGCCAGCGTCATGGACTATCTTGCACGGCTAAAGGTGGGGATGTCATGGATTGACACGGCACTCTGGCCAAGGGCGACATTTCAGAATGATCTTGAGTCTCTGATGACTCGACTTAACGAGATCCCTGGTCGAGTGCAGGAATGGAAGAAGTCTTCTGCCTGGTGTGGTGCTGACGTGGCTCTGTCTCTGGTTCGCGTCCACTGCAAGGAAGCCAAAGAAGAGAAGCTAGCAGCGAACAAGGTTGCCAACACCAAGAAGCTTGACTTCGAGTCCTTCATGGAGACTTTCATTGCTGCCGCTACTCGGATTGCAGATGGAATCGACTTGGATGAGTTCGTCGAGCCTGCCAGTCCTCCTCTTGCGGAGTGAACAAACTTTTATGATCCGATTAAATTTGCCTCGGTATGCCGAGTGGTTTTGTAACCGTTAAACTCCTTCGGGCCTGATGCCCGAGTACTTTAATCTGCGGTCCGGAACCTCGTGGGATCTATCTCGAACTTAGCCTTTCTTTGAATATGCTTGTGTTTGCCTTCGAGTGGAACTTGTTTCTTCACTCGGAACAGTCTTTTGTGTTTGTGATGCAGTCCTTAGGAAAGGGTCACGGATGACCTGCACCTCGTCGTCCTTGCGGATCAGGATGGAGCGCACATTGTACTTGTGGCGCAACTCTGAGGAGAAGATCGCAGTCGACCTGCACCTCGTCATCCTTGCGGATTACGATGGAGTGCATGTTATACTTGTGGTGCAGCTCTGAGGAGAAGGTCGTAGTCGACCTGCACCTCGTCATCCTTGCGGATTAGGATGGAGCGTGTGGCCAAGTCCCCGAGTGAGAAGATCGTTCTTCACTCGGAACGTGTTTCAAACTTAGGCGAGTACGGAACTGCAGCTAAGTCCCCGAGTGAGAGGGTTGCTCTTCACTTGGTGGAATTTTTTAACCTTAGGCGAGTACAAGACTGCAGCTAAGCCTCCGAGTGAGAGGGTTGCTCATCACTCGGTAGGATTTTTTAAACTTAGGCGAGTACGAGACTGCAGTTAAGCCTCCGAGTGAGAGGGTTGCTCATCACTCGGTAGGATTTTTTAAACTTAGGCGAGTACGAGACTGCAGCTAAGCCCTCGAGTGAGAGGGTTGCTCATCACTCGGTAGGATTTTCTAAACTTAGGCGAGTACGAGACTGGAGCTAAGCCCCCCAGTGAGAGGGCTGCTCATCACTCGGTAGGATTTTTTCAAACTTACGCGAATACAGGACTGCAGCTAAGCCCCCGAGTGAGAGGGTTGCTCTTCACTCGGTGGGATTTTTTAAACTTAGGCGAGTACGAGACTGCAGCTAAGCCCCCGAGTGAGAGGGTTGCTCACCACTCGGTCGGATTTTTTCAAACTTAGGCGAGTACGAGACTGCAGCTAAGCCTCCGAGTGAGAGGGTTGCTCACCACTCGGTAGGATTTTATTTCAAACTTAGGCGAGTACGGAACTGCAGCTAAGCCCCCGAGTGAGAGGGTTGCTCTTCACTCGATGGGATTTTTCAACCTTAGGCGAGTACGGAACTGCAGCTAAGCCCCCGAGTGAGAGGCTTGCTCTTCACTCGGTAGGATTTTTTCAAACATAGGCGATTACGAGACTGCAACTAAGCCTCCGAGTGAGAGTGTTGCTCACCACTCGGTAGGAGTTTTCAAACTTAGGCGAGTACGGGACTGCAGCTAAGCCCCCGAGTCAGAGGCTTGCTCTTCACTCGGTAGGATTTTTTCAAACTTAGGCGAATCGGATTCGCAGCTAACCCCCGAGCGAGAGGCTTGCTCTTCACTCGGTAGGATTTTTTCAAACTTAGGCGAATTCGATTCGCAACTAAGCCCCCGAGCGAGAGGCTTGCTCTTCACTCGGTAGGATTTTGTTTTTGAAACTTAGGTGAATCGGATTCGCAGCTAAGCCACCCACTGGGGGATTTTGAACACATGTATAAGTAACAACAATCATTTAGGAGACTGTAAAACCGTGTCTTTGATAAATAAACTGAAAAGTACTTCTTATTACATCTCAATAGTCTGAATGCTTAAGTATAAAAATGGCGGAGCAGCTCCGCATTCCAAGCGTGTGGCTCGTCTTTCTTGTGTTCCACATCGTACAGGTGGTACGCTCCATTGTGGAGCACTTTGGTGATGATGAAGGGGCCTTCCCAGGCGGGAGCAAGCTTGTGAGGCCATTGCTGATCCACTCGGAGCACGAGGTCTCCTTCCTGAAATGCTCGACCTCTCACGTTTCTAGCATGGAATTGATGGAGGTCTTGCTGATAAATGGTCGACCTGATCAGGGCCATCTCTCTTTCCTCTTCCAGAAGATCAACAACATCTTGTCGGGCTTGTTCTGCTTCTGCTTCTGAGAAAAGTTCTACTCGCGGAGCATTGTGGAGTAAATCAGACGGCAGCACAGCTTCACCTCCATAGACCATGAAGAAGGGAGTCCGACCAGTCGACCGATTCAGCGTTGTTCTTAGACCCCACAGTACTGATGGTAACTCGTCCACCCAGGCACCTGCCGCGTGTTTGAGGTCACGCATCAACCTAGGCTTCAGCCCTTGGAGGATCAAACCATTTGCTCTTTCTGCTCGCTGCCGATTACCAGTTACTGTGATCACGCCCCTAGGACCAGGCATCTTGAGTTTTAGGTACACGTAACATGGTCGAGCCATGAAACGAGCATACGCAGGTCTGCCTACAATAGCATGATACGCGCTTTGAAAATCCACAACTTCAAATGTCAACTTCTCCTTACGATAATTCTTTGAATGACCGAAAACCACGTCAAGAGTGATCTAGCCGAGTGAATCAGCTTTCTTTCCAGGGATGACACCGTGGAACCTCATGTTGCTCTCACTAAGTTTGGACATCGGAATGCCCATCCCTCTGAGGGTCTCAACATAGAGAATATTCAGACCACTGCCATCATCCATCAAAACTTTGGTCAGTCGAGTGCCCCCAACAACTGGGTCGACTGCCAACGCTTGCCGTTCTGGAGTGGCAACGTGTGCCGGGTGATCAGACTGGTCGAATGTGATTGCAGTTTGTGACCACTTCAAATATGTCGTCGTTGCTGGAGCAACCATGTTCACTTCTCTGTTGATGACTTTCAGTCGACTCTTACTCTCGACATCAGCAAAAATCACCAAGGTGGAATTGACATTGGGGAAACCATCATCCTCCTCTTTGTCCTCATCCTTATCAGATTCCTTTTCTTTCTCACTGGGTTGTTTCTCTCAGAACTGCTGGATAAGGAGTCGACACTGTCGAGTGGTATGCTTGGGGTAAATCAGGTTTCCCTCTTCATCTTTCTTGGTGTGAATGTGACATGGCAAATCCAACACATCATTCCCTACTTGATCTTTGACCTTCTTGGGGGTCTAGGGCCCCTTAGGTTTTCCCTTAAATTTTCCTTGGATCACTGCTGCAGTTTCACCAGTTCCTGCAGGCTCAGCTTTACGTTTCTGCTTCCGATTGGAATTACCTCCTCCAGTGTCTTGGCCGACTGGTTTGCTCTTGCCACTGCGGAGTTGGTCTTCTTCACCATTTGCGTACCGAGTGGCTATTTCCATCATTCGGGTTAGGGTCATGTCTCCTGTCCGACCGAATTTCAGGTTAAGCTCACGATACCGAACGCCCTCCTTGAAAGCGCAAACTGCTTGATGCTGAGACACATTCTCCACTGTGTGATGCAAAGTGGTCCACCTCTGGATGTAATCCCTCAAAGTTTCATTCGGTTTTTGCACACAATGTTGTAATTCTGCCAACCCTGCAGGTCGCTTGCATGTACCTTCAAACGTTCTGACAAACACTCGGGCCAACTCTTCCCAGCTGAATATACTGCCCGGAGCCAACTGATTCAACCAAGCTCGTGCTGACCCTTCAAGCATCAGGGGAAGCTGTTTCATGGCCACCTCATCATTGCCACCACCGATCTGTACAGCCACTCGGTAATCTTCAAGCCAAGTGTCAGGCTTGGACTCACCGGTGAACTTGCTAACTCCATTAGCCAACCTGAAATTGGGAGGAATCTCTGCAGCCCTAATGGCTCTGCTGAAACACTCTGGACCGGAAACATGAACTCTGCTGCCAGTCGGACGATTTCTGTCAAGTCCTTCTCTGTGTGCTCTGTTCCTGTCGACCAGACCTTGAACGAGGATCGACCTCGCATCAAAACCTGGCTCTCTTGGGTCGACTGGTACCCTCCGTTCAACACTATGCGGGCGCCTGTCATCATATTGCCGGGGCACATATGATCCACTCCTCGGAGGAGGTGTGGGCACTCGACGGCGGTCATCACGGCCGAGTCGGTGATCATACTGCTCGTGGTCCCGACCCACGTCCCTCACGCCGCAGGGGCGATCTTGGGCTGTGAGCCGACTGAACTGTATCAGCCATCACATACCTGCTATGTATTCTGTTTCGCGACTGAGATACTGTTGTGTTCTACTCCCCCGCTGCCCGAAGTAACGCTCTGATTTGCATCAAACCCCTTCCAGCCTCCGACTGGGACGGTTGAATAGACTCTGCTATACGGGTTGCGGCTGTTAGATTCTGAATCGGAGTGCGGTATACCTGTTGTTCAGGCGGGAACAATTGTCGCTGCCATCGACTGGACTCAGGGATCTGCCGCCGAGCACATTCGTCGAGTGCATGCTAAAGATTCTCCAGTCGAGTGCGCTCAGCCAAAGTGGCCAAGCGCGCGGCCTCCAAGGCCCGAGCCTCGGAGGTTTCTCCGACGATAGGAGTGTGGAGCGCCTCCACATTGCGGCGGTGAAGTTCCTCTCTCTGCTGTGAAGTGAGGGCTTCAGGATGATATTCCTCGTGGACACGCGATGGATCGCCACCGCCATCGCCGCCGTTGCCGCGACAGAAACCTGGTGGGTTGTGCGGCGCGTCGACCACCAGGACTTCCGCTGCAGGATCGCTGCTGTCGCACTCGAAAAGGGTCTTGACGGAGCCAGTCAAACAGGCCGTAGAGGGATTCATCGGGCTCGATTGCCGCGACTTGAGGGGTGGCCGATTGACGTGCCACCACGTGCTTCACCCACCGCTGAAGCCGTGACCGACCGGATCTCTTGCGTCGGCGAACAGCGGGGAGCGAAGACATCACGGGAGCCGATCGATACTGGGTCGATGGCTGCCGCAGAAGGACGCCGCATACGCATGCGCGAAAGTGCGTCGCCCCGCGGACGGGGAGCGTCTCGACGTCGAGGGGGGCCTCCTGGAGCCAGGCGGAGTCGTCGGTGACGAAAACGAGCGCGCCGAGATGGATCTCGCGGCCCTCAGCCAATCCACCGCCGGAAACCATGATGATGGGAATCGGAAAAATGGCAACCTCACCGCAAAGTCGCTAAGACACCTGCCCCACGGTGGGCGCCAACTGCCGTGGGAGTAAACCTGACAATAGAATAGGGGGTATGTATGGAGAGGCAAGATCCTAGCTACGGTGAGGTTGTGCACGCAAGATTTACGAGTTCAGGCCCTTCGCGGAGGAAGTAACAGCCCTACGTCTCGGTGCCCGAAGTATTGGTCGATTGGATTATGCGTGAAGTTACAGGGGGTGCGAACCCTTGTCATAGAGGAGGGGGTGGCTTATATAGAGTGCGCCAGGACCCCAGCCAGCCCACGTTACAAGGAGTTCAATGTACATAAAGAGGGGATGTTACTGGTAACGTCAGCATTAAAGTCATATAAATGATCATTAAGACTACGGAGTGAACGCCTGACCGTTGTCATTCAGAGTGACCTTAGATCTTCTATGCTCCGAGTGGTTTCTGATATGGTCGAGTGAGTATACCCTGGTCGAATGGAATTGGGTTATCCGAGTGGAACTCACAGTCGAGTGGGTTGTATCCTACGATGATTTCAGTCGGTAGAATTTGTTGTCCTTTGAATGTCCTTGACTGTAAGACAATGTCCTTGGGAAGGGTGCTTAGATCAGGTATATTGCCCTACCCTAGGTACATGTCATCGTCAATCAGTGCTGGCCCTCCCCTAGCTCCGCAGCTGTACTGAGTCCTCAGCGTCGTCCGCACCGTAAAAAAAGTCCTTCCCTCCCGACTCACCTTCACGAACATTGTCGTCGGCCCGAACGTTGTCGCGGTATGTCCGGCTACTCTCGGAGTGCACCTCACCCTCTATGTGTTCGACACACTGTGTGTCTAGTTTTTTATGATTGTTTTGTAGGTAAAACAATGGATTTTGATGGTTCCTCAAATGAGTATGGACCCGCGGAGCATGATGGATTAATTCAAAGGAGTTCTTCAATCTATCGGATTCGGACGAAGAAACGGAGATGATGATGAGCATGAGCATCCAACGGGAAATGAACCGGGAGGTGAAACACATCCTAAACTTTAAGGGTTCAATCAAAGGAAGAAAAGTTCCGAACTAGGATAGACTCTGGAGCACGGCTACTCTATAAGGATTACTTTGATCATGTACCAACAATCCTTAATGAATGGTTTTATGGACGCTTTCGTATGCACAAAACCTTATTTTGGGCATCCCACGTGTCCCACACTTCTGGTCCGGGACACTGAAATTCGGGTCCCACGTGTCATACACATCTCAGTCGACTATCCTGCTGAGTCCTTTGGCCCAAGTCCGTCCGTTTTTCCCCCACCCCTCCGATCCCACCATGGCCACCAACTCCGGCGGCGGGGCCGCCGGCGACCCCGCTGCGTCCTCACCAGCGCCGAGCCAACCACAGCATCCGACACCCCGCATCTCTCACATCGTCCGCACCTACCTCGACCTCTCCTCCAATTCCAAGAAGCGCCGCGCCATCCGTAAGAACCAGCTCAAGCCCGGCGGCGTAGAGACTTCCGCCGCCGGAGAAAACAAGGGATGCGGCCCCTCTGGGGCCGCCTCGTTGGAGCATTCGCGGCTGCTGAGGGAGCTGGGCATCCGGGTCTCCCGCTACACGAACGAGGAGCGCCGCGATATCATCACCCGCTACATGCAGAAGCGGAGCGGCCGCCAGGGCGTTAACCGCGCCGCTGCTAAGGTGGGATTCTTGTGACGTGGTCCCGGTTTGGGGGCTGCTTGGGCCTGGGGAGGTCATGGTTGTCAACTTACTTACTGCTGCCGTTGTTGCCTGCAGGTCCCGTCGAGGCAAGCCCTGGCGGAGCGGCGCCGGAGGGGTGCCGGAGGGCAGTTCCTCGGCAAGGAGGACCCGCAGGTATAATCCGTGACATTTTTGGGATTGCACATTGCAGGCAGGGTAGCGTAGCGGTGCGCTTTGCTTTGCTTTGCCATCATCAAATTGCTTTGCCATCATCAAAGTTTCTGTTTTGGGGATCTGAAATTTCCCCGTTTCTGTTTGAGTTTCTAGATCAGGGAAAGTATGCGGGTGCTTGTTTATATAATCGTTATACAAAGATGAGATTATATGGGCGTGCTTGTTTCTCCCAGACTGCAGATAAACCTGAAGAGAAGGCAGAAGAAGAGCCAGAATTGCCACCAGAAGTTGTTGCGAACGCTGGAGGAGTGCCCATAATTGGAATGGTCTTCGAGAGTGAAGAGAAAGCATGCAAGTATTATGTTAGTTATGCAGGAAATGTGGGATTTAGTGTCCGAAAAGGATTGTGGGATAAAACAGCAAAAAGTGGCAGTAGATCAAGGTTTTATGTCTGTTCCAGAGAGGGCTTTCGCGCAAAGAATTTGCCCAAGAGACCTTACCCGGAGACAAGGACGGGTTGCCCTGCACGATTTTCTATCATGTTAACGCCCAGTGGAAAATACCGAGTGACAGAATTTGTGCAGGATCATAATCACCAGCTTGCTGGTCCAATTGATATTGGGATGCTGAAGTCGCAAAGATTATTGTCCAAGGTTCAATCTGGAAATGGAAATGCCATAAGCATTCCTCCAAGGTACAAGAATTATCTTCGGACCAAGTCTACAAAAGATATGAACGCAGGGGATTTCAGAGATCTTACAGATTATTTTCGAAGTATGAAGAGTGATAATCCATCTTTTTACTATGCCATCCAGGTGGATGAAAATGACAAAGCTGCTAATGTCTTCTGGGCTGATGCAAGATCAATCTTCGACTATCATTATTTCAGTGATGTGATCTGCTTTGATATGACCTACAAACTGAATGACTACAGCAGGCCACTAGCTTTGTTTTTGGGTATGAACCATCATAGGCAAATGGTCATATTTGGTGCTGCTTTCCTGTATGATGAAACGGCTGAATCTTTCAAGTGGCTTCTTGAGACCTTTAAGAGCGCCATGTGTGGGAAACAACCAAAGACAATTTTGACAGATCGATCTGCTGCTTTGAAGGAAGCACTAGACCTCGCTTGGCCTGGTACAGTTCACCGTTATTGCTTGTGGCAAATATACCAGGATGCAGTTAAGTCCTTGGCGCATGTTTTCTGTATTTCAGAAGAATTCACGCATGATTTTAGCCACTGTGTATTTGATGTCGAGGATGGCCAAGAGTTTGTTGAGACATGGAATGTGATAATGGGGAAATACAACCTTAAAGAAAACAAATTGTTAAATGAGCTTTACGAAGACAGAGAAAATTGGGCCTTGCCATATGGCCGACAAATATTCTCTGGGGACATTAAAAGCATGGTACGAGCAGAAACCTTAGGCATAAGAATGAAAGAATACTTGGGTTGTGAGAAAGAGCTATCTCCTTTTTTGAAGTTTTTTGAAAGTTCAGTTGAGAAGAGGAGACAGGAAGAGATACAAGCTGATTACCAAGCCAGCCAAAGGGAACCAAGAACACCTCTGCCACTGCTCTGGCAGGCTGCAAACTTGTATACACCAATAAATTTTGAGTTATTTAGGAAAGAGTATGAAGAGTGCATGGACTATATGGTTTACGGTTGCGGCGAGTTCGGCTCTCTTTCTGAGTATATGATTACTGTTAAAAACAGAACTAAAGAACAACTTGTGCGGTTTGATTCATCAGATGGCACAGTTGCATGCACTTGTAAAAAATTTGAAACTGCTGGAATTTTATGCTGCCATATATTAAAGGTATATGAACTGAAGAATGTTAAAGAGATCCCCCCACAGTATCTTCTTAAGAGATGGAGTAAAGATGCAAAGTTGGGGACCGTTCATGAAATCGATGGGTTTAGTTTTGACAGTCATATAGGATCTTGTGTTCCAGAGCGTTATGCAGCTCTTTGTCGTTTGTTCTATAAGATTGCTTCTAAGGCTGCCGCGAACGTAGAGACATTTTCAATGCTCGCAAGCCAGTCGGATCAACTTAATGAAGGAATTGAACGAACTTTGCAATCAACATTAGCTGCTAAGTCATCTGTTGTCCATTCCATCAAGGATCAGTTAACTCGTATGGTTCAAAATGATTATCCCCTTGGTAATAGCAGTGAGGCTCAGAAATCTACGGGAAAGAAGATGTGTGAAGTTACTTGTCGTGGAAATTGTGAGGAAACCAATAAAAGGCAGAAACAAAGAAAAGGTGTCTCTGCAGTTTATTTCTTTATAGATGTGAACTCTTTTTATACACTTGTACATGTAAATTTAAACATTTTCTTTTGCATGCTATGAAAATAGGGCATTCTGGCGAAGCAGCTGCAGGACCAAGGGAAAGGGAAGTGAATGTTACGGATCAGTTCCTACCAGATCAACCAATGCAGGTGAATTCTTCAACATGAACACACGACTCCTAGTATTTTCATGTGGCCGTGTGAATGTGGTTTAGCTTCTCTCTGTATTGTGCAGGGACATTATGTACTTGGCCACAACTTTGGTCTTGGTACCTCACAGAACCTTCGTGATGATTTGAACCATTTTGGTCAGGTCTGTGTTCATCTCTTGATAACAATGTATAGTCGTGTCGATTAGTTATCAGGTTTATCAGGTTCTTGTGGGCATGCAGGCTTCTGCAGTTCCAACCCTGCAACAGCAGCCATTCCCTGGGAATGGTCAACTAACCGAAACCCAAGTGAGTTGTTTGGAATCAGTGATTGTAAAAGAGAAGCTTATGTTTGATATCTTTTTGAAGCATTTGACCTTTCTTGTCCACTTAATGAAGTAGTAGTTGTTTAATTCTGAAGTCCGGACTCAGGTATGGTTCATACCGTTCTTGATGCCGTAGTTACTGAAGTGAGCGTAAATCTTGCAGGCCTATACTGGTGACATGCACGCATTGCAATTCATGGAGACGAATCCCCAGATCAACCATGAGAATGGAGAGGAGGGTCAGTCGTCGATACCGGTGTGGGATTTTCTCTGATGTATGACTTCACATTACTTGTGTATACCACTACGGCTATTACTTGTGATTGCCTGACCGCAACCTGTCAGCCTGTCCTACATTTGCCACCAGGTTTGAAGAACGTAGAACCACTACTGAGTTTCCATGATGAGTTTTTTCTCCAAATACTGCCGTTTGGCTTAGATAACTGCCGTTCAGTGTAATGCCCTGAGTTATCCTATGCAGTAGTGCAATCCCAAAGGGATCTTTTGTATGTAACTGGCTGCCTTGTACGTAGTACAACATTTGGCTGATTGCCGGAATGCCAAAGAAATGTCAAAAATATATTTCTCATATCCTTTCCCAGCACTCCAGTTCTCCAACATCTGCTGGAATATGGATTGTGAAAAAGCAAAAAAGAAGAAAGACCGAAACTATTCTTTGTTGATTCACAGTGATCAGCAGTATCTCCAATAACAGAATGTACAAGAATGAGTTTGTAACAAGCCAATTCGGCGAGCATGTACAGAACACAGCAAAGCTGTAAGAATCAATTCGGCGAGCATGTACGAACACAGCAAAGCCGTAAGAATCAATTCGGCGAGCATGTACGAACACAGCAAAGCCGAGTCAACTTGACGAGCATGTACACAACACAGCAGGCCTTCACCGTACGCTGCAAGAACGCGCACACAAGAAGCAGAACGTGCTCACCGTGCTCCAGGGTGCCCTGAAAAAGCAGGCGGCATCAGACGAAGAACATCTTGTCCCTGAGATCCGGGTGCACGCGCAGCTCCGGGAACTCGACGGCCTGGAGCTGCGCCTGGAACTGCAGGGACGCCATCCTGCTGTCGTAGTAGTCCCTGCCGCGGTAGGCCGTGATGTCGGCGTACTTGATTGGCGCCGTCAGCGACACTGGCTTGGTGCAGCGCGCGAACACGAAGCACATGCTGTACACCAGCTTCTGCAGGTCCACGGACTGGAAGCCGTGCCCGTTCTTCAGCATGTAGTAGTGCGTCGGCCGGCTCGTCCCGTGCAGCCCGTCGTGGCTGCACAGGAAGAAGTCATCGTGCGACCCGTCGACCACGACTGTGTCGACGACCGTGCCAGGGAGCACATTGCCATTCGTTGTCTGCAGCTCGTTTTCGTCCTTGGGGAACAGCCGCGTGTTGTGCCGCTTCTTGGCCACGACAACTGTGATCGTTGGCGAGTAGTCGTCCTCGCAGATACCCTTCTCCATAGACACTAGCTCCTTGTCAAGGACCATCTTGAACTGCTCGTCGCTCACGCCATCGCGGAAGTAAATGATCTTGTCTGGCTTGAAGCCGCCGTTCCTTTCCATGTAGACTTGGATGAGCTCCTTACACATGGTACCGAGGTTATCGATCTCCTCCGTGCGGTGCCTCTGGGCACGGATTCTCGGCACGTACTGGCTGGCGCTAGGGCAATCCATGGACGCCACAACAGCTGCTATCGACAGACTCACCGTGTCTCCTGGAGGCGGGTGGTTCACGTCCGCGCCGATGAACATGAAGCGTGTGCCAGTCACCATTGGGAGCTCGCGAGATAGCTGCATGTTGCTTCCTCCGAGCTTGCTGTTGATCTTGAGGGCAAGGTTGGACAAGTACTGGTCCTGGCCCTTGCCTTCTTTGTTCGCCAGCTGGGTCAAGAGACACTGGGTCTGGATCCCCAGCTCTATCTCGCAGATCAGCTTCAGCGTCTTGTACCCAGGGTGCAGCTCAGACATCGGGCAGAAGAGGAGCTGCAGCTTCTGCCCCTTCTCCTCCGCAGCCTCCTTCGCTTTGCTAAGCTCACTACGTAGTTTGTCCGGATCAGATAGCACCAACATTGCTGACTTGTGCACAAGGCTTGGCTCACAGGACATCGTAATACCGAGATTATTGCACTTGCTGACAATCTTTGTAATAAAGGCATCCCTGAAACGAGTCTCCTGTCCACTGAAATCGAGCACGCCCCAGCACTTGAGAGACTGGCCTTCAAATATTTTGTGATCCTGGAGGTTCCACTGGCGGTTAGCAAGACGAATACTCAATTCTTTAGAGTCACCCAGTTTTAGCACAGGGGGGAGAAGGATCCTGCCGGTCACTTCTGTCATCTGTGTATCCAATGAAATCTTGAATTGCTCACCTCTGTTTCCTCCTCTGCAAGTAAAATGATCGTTAGTACCCCGTAATAAAAATGAGTTCCTTTCACTAATTATTCATTAAGCATCAGATCCTTTTTTGAAGAAACGCAAAGATCAGTTCCTTCCAAAGAAAGAAAATGACAGCAAATACTTAAGTAAGAATTACATAAGTGGGCAGTGAATTGAAAAATATACTGATAACATAGTTAAACTTCATGTTTATTTCACACACATGTTCTGCTGTAAAGGTATTGTTTACACAGAAGAAAAAGAACTATTGTATTGAACCTCTAGCAAATTATATTGCACTGGAATTACTTTCTGAGCAGCAAGTAAATAGTGTGATATATTAGGTTTCTAGACTGAAAAAAGGAAAGAATGGATGGCCATGCATATGCAGAAGTAGAAGGGCGCCCAAACACAAAATAGTTACCTGCAAGGCCCATCCAATCCATCATTAACCATTCGCTCAATCATAATTTTCCGCTCATCTGATGGGGGTGGCCTCCTCGGTTCCTGGCTGGAATCCTTGGGATACTTCTGACATCTATGAAGCCTACAAAGCTCAATCGGGACATAGTTTGGCTTGTCCGGTCTCTTGCTCAAAACCAAGCATGGAAGCATCTTATACTGAATATCCTCCCCGTACTGCTGACGATAATACTGAACAAGCTCCCAACTCTTATCTACTTTGAACTCCTTGAAGGTTATCTGCTCAGCATTTTCAGCCGTCAAGTTTTGAACCTTGTACTTCCGAACTGTCGGTGCATCCCTTTTTTCTTCAGAGGACTTCTTCTGGTAACTCACGGTAATACACAGGCCTCTGAGCTGACTCTTCAAATATTCCCACTCTTCCTTCTCTAGAGGTGGACTACGGACGTTAAGGTGGTTCCTTCTGCCAAAGCGCTTCAGCAAGTGCTCAACAAGATCCAGAACACGGCTTTCAGGTTTGCAGAAGTCCATAACTGAATAGTCCACACATAAGACTAGCCCTTGCTTGGTGGGTTTTAGGGTCTGCTTGGTTCCCCCTAGAGCTTGGACATGAACATGATTGGAGCCCTCAAGAACTAACCAGTGTGGTGAATATAATGTCTGACCAATGATAATCTTTTCATAGCTGGAGGCCTGACGCACAATGACATCAAGAGCCTGCAAGACATTCCTAGGCACATGCTGATCAGAGCGTAACGGCAGCTCGTCCTTGAACTCTACTGAGGCATTGTAGGCCCGTGACCCAACTGACACAGGGAGGGATAAACCTTCTGGCAGTTTGGCAAAGGAGTACAGATTGCCCTTGCCATCAGAAGCAACTAATGAATGTGGAGATTTCTGCAGCATCTTCAAGAGTTGAGCATTTACAAAATTCTGATCTGCCATGGAGAGCTCCAAGCCTCCTGATGCCTCTGGAGAAACTTGGGCGAGCTTGACACCGTAGTGAAAGACAGTTGATTCCCCAAACTTGATGCTAAAGTGGTTCACCCAAAGTTTGACTTCTACCTCTTCAATGGGACCATTTTTTCTGACTGAAGGGAGGAAAAAGAACAGTTAGAAACAGCAATGTTTTACACAAGGAAAGCAGTAACATAGAATGCTTTTTAAAGAGGGGGACTGTGGGATAAAAAAAAACTACAGTTTCACTAGCAGTTCGGATAGGGCACTACAGTTTCTCAAATTAAAATGCTGAAGTAAATGTAGCTATAAGGAGAGGAAATCACTCAACGTTTCCAACTTCAGATAGTAGATGGTCCCCTGCACTGCAATTTCATTTTAGTTCATACCCTTGCTACTACAAAAAGGTACCCCCAAAAGGCCAAAGTTCTTATCCATGCTGACTCCAAACCATAGCATGAAGCAACCGATCCATTGACGCATGCATGCAAGCCTACTTATGAAATAAAGCATTCCTAAGAAGAAAACCCAAAAGAATCAGATACAGTGAAAACCGTGAGGCTTTCTTGTCTTCTGATGAAGGATTCGGTAGTTCACCGATGTTATAAATGTTATGAAACCACATGGTGACGTACCAAACTACTCAGGTTCCTCTAGTTCTATCTGACAAGATTTCCATTTATCTCATGTGCTGTGCATCCTATCAAACAAGCATCTGCCATCTCAAAATTACGGAACAGAGTTTACTAACAACAGTTTAAAAGTTCAGTTAACATAGTTGAGTTCATCACCACATTATCCTCCCACTTTTTCAAGCAAAACAGGACTGTAATGACCCTATCAAACTAAGAATCAAACGCTTCCTATGGATTCAAGATACAAGAGAATGAGAGGCATCAATAGCTGCCATAAGTACAGCTGTAATACAGACAATGCACCAAAGGGAACTTATCATACAGGGAGATAATCAGATAACTTTCATTCCTATTCACGTGAACCTATAAACCTTGGAGCACACATAGGCATTCATAATACTACAACCGAACTGTATGAAACTTGGGAAACCGCATAATCATGAGACAATGCAGGCATGCAGCACATGGAACTTATCATACAGAGACAATCCTCATTCCAATATATCTAGATCCATAAAAATTGGAGCACATTTGGGCATCCAAAACACTACAAACAGAAACATACAAATACAAAGCACATTATGATGACCATGATCAAAATAAGAAACAATCTAAGATTACACCAATGCAAATGCTACTCTAAATCAGCATGCAACCAACAAAAATTGCAATTACAGGCCCGTAGTTTCAAACAAGATAGCAGTCCACGCTACTAGAACAGGGATGCCTGGACAAACTCGCCTCAGTCAACCACATGTGTGAAATTAAACAGCGATACTCTAATGACTAAACATCACGAAATCATTGATCACTTGATCGATCAACCCCGCCCATGTTTCGAACATTTCAGAGGAACGAACGAATCATGTCAGAGTTCACGAGGCTCGCAAGTACAATCAGGATACAGTACTACAAATGGTGCCCCCAAAAGGCCCAAAGTTCTTCTCCATGCTGACTCCAAACAATAGCATGACGCATTCATGCAAGCCTACTTGTGAAATAACAAATTCATAGAAAAATCCCAAATAGAATCAGATTCAGGTTTTTACTGGTGAAAACTCTGATGCTTTCATGTATTCTTGATAAAGGATACAGTAGTTAAATGATATTCTAAATGTTCGGATACAGTAGTTAAATGATATTCTAAATGTTTGAAACTACAAGGTGACATACCAAACTACCAAGGTTCCTCTAGGGCAATCTGACAGGATTCTTATCCCATATGCTCTGCATCCTCTCAAACAATCATTTGCCATCTCAAAATTGCAGAACAGAGGCTACCAACAACCGTTTAGGAGTTCAGTTCGCATGTAGGCGAGTTCAACACCACATCTTCATCCCACTTTTTCAAGCAATTCAGGATTGTAATGACCCTATCAAGCTAAGAATCAAACGCTTCCTATGGATTCAAGATACAAAAGAATAAGATGTAGGTACAGCTCTAATACAGACAATGCAGCAAAGGGAACTTATCAAACAGATAGATAATCGCCAATCCTGTTATCTCGATCTATAAACCTGGAGTTCATAATACTGCAACAGAACCGTATAAAACTTCAGATACTGCGTAATCATGGAGCAGAAACAAAATACGAAACAATCTGAGATCACACCGACGCAAATGCTCCTCTAAATCAGCACGCGCCAGCCAAAATTGCAATCACAGGCCCGTAATTTGAGAAGGTAAACAGCACGCCTGGAGAAACGCATCGCCCCTATCAACCACATACGTGAAATCAAACAGCGCAGGCCCATGTTTCGAACATTCAGAGGGGAACTACCGAATCATGCCAGAGTTCAGAAGGTTCGCATGTAAATCAGGGAACGGCGCTTACCACCAGGTCGCGACGGGCTCGCCACCTCCTTGGAGGGGATCTTCTTCGCCGACGGTGTCGCGGCGTACTGCTGGGGGTACTTGTCGCGACGCCGCTCTTCTTGCGGCGCGGGGTGGTACCCGCGCCCTCCTCCGTGCCATCTGCTTGGATAGTAGTCATCCCCTCCGCCGCGGCCCTGGTATCCTCCGTAAGGCCCGCCGCCCGCGCCGCGACCCTGCTCTCCCCCATGGTGGTACGGGTCCCGAGGTCCATTACTTCCCGAACCACGCCCTCCTCTTCCTCGGCTTCCGCTTGGATCCCCGCCGCCTCCACCGGGGCTCTGGTATCTTCCGTAAGAGTTGTCGACCCTGCCGTAGTCCTCGCCGCCCGCGCGGCGGTCCCCGCCTCGCGCGTAAGAGCTGGCACCTCGGTCGCGGTCCACGCCGCCTCCGCCGCGGTACTGGCCTAGGCCGCGAGAGGCGCCTCCTCCGCGGTTCTGGTCTCCGACGGGAGCCGAGCCGCCTCCGCGGGTCTCGTCGACCTCATCGCGGGGGCCTCTCCCGCCGGCGGGGGGAGCCGCTCGGCCGCCGCCGCGGCCCCGGCTCCTGCCGCCTCCGCCGCCCCTCTTGTCACCGGAATCTCTCGCTCCGTCGCGGCCTCCGCTGCCGCCGCCGCCGCGTCGGTTAGCCATCTCCACGCCGAGGTGGGGCGGCCGAAGCAGCGACCGATTGGTGGAATTGGGTTGGGTTTTGGGGGGGATTTCCCGAACTTGTGGAAGGGGGGGAGGCGGGGATGGAACGGCTCGGCCGTTGCGAGTGGGACCCGCTACATATAGCGGCGCGAGCCAACGCGAGACGATTTTTGAGGCGAAATGTCGTCTTTACCCCCCTGGTTTTGAACTAGCACGCTACCAGTTTCGACGCCCATTTGCCGGCTGCCGCGCGTCTCGTCGCGTACACACAGACCGATTTTACCATCTTACCCCTCAAGAGTCAACATCCTCTTCTTTCTTTTCCCTTGTCAAAATAAAAAATAACCCTCAAGATCATCATCGATGGACTTCTTTCACTCCTAAGTGTGCTTGCCATCGTTGAATAATTGTCACTGTTTCGTGTTATTATGTCATTGCTGTAAGCTGTATATGTATTTGCTAATCAACATTTATAGTTTTTTTTTAGAGTTGGGTTTGGATCTTACCAAAGTAAAATACATAGTAGGTCATTCAGCTTGCGTCAAAGGTCATATGGTCCTATGATGATTGGTCTTCAGAATACCCTGTTTTTTTGGTAACGCGTAAGAGAATTGTGCCTCGCTTCATTAAGAACAAAAGGAACAAGTACATAAGGTTACATAATGGAACAAAAAAGACGGGTGGATTACTCGTGAACATCCACACCTATACACTTAGATTGTTTAAGACACCGTGCTCCATTCTTTTTTTTTTGCGGAAGAACAATTTGCATTACTCAACCAAACCATCTCAGTCTATGTTACAAAGTTCCAACAAGAATCCGGACCTGAGCCTAACCATGCTGCAATTCTAGGCTCACTCCTACCATACGGTGCCATTGCATCACTAGCACAATTTCAAGTACGCTTGGTGTGAGTAATACAAATTACACGATCCATTTTGCAGTCATTGTTTGTCCTAATCGCCCTTGCGGGCACTAAGATGTTGTTGAAGACTCGCCGATTTCTTTCCTTTCGGAGAGAATGCATTGTCAAAAAGAAGAGGGAGTTTAGTTGGAGAGGTAACAGGCTAGCCTCCGTCCACCATTCCGCTAAATCGTCGTGGGGAGAAGGTGTGGGTTTTCTCATCCGCTAACTTGCAGTACATTGAACCAAACAGACCGGGCATAGGAGCACTAGATAAGGAGGTGGGAGATGGTCTCTAACTCCTGAAGGCAAAGTGGGCAGCATGGCACGTGAGCCAGACTCCTCTCGAGCAGTCGCTTAGAGGTCCAGCAGCGAATTTGAGCACAACCAAGCAAAGAATTTTAGTTGCAACAGGGCACAAGAACCCCACACCTTCTCCGCGCCAGGTATGCTAGTCAAGCTAAACAAGTGTTGGAAATATGCCCTAGAGGCAATAATAAATGGTTATTATTATATATTTTTTTCATGGTAATTGTCTATTATTCATGCTATAATTGTATTGTCCGGAAATCGTAATACATGTGTGAATACATAAACCAGAACCTGTCCCTAGTAAGCCTCTAGTTGACTAGCTCGTTGATCAACAGATAGTCATGGTTTCCTGACTATGGACATTGGATGTCATTGATAATGGGATCACATCATTAGGAGAATGATGAGATGGACAAGACCCAATCCTAAGCATAGCATAAAAGATCGTGTAGTTTCGTTTGCTAGAGCTTTTCCAATGTCAAGTATCTTTTCCTTAGACCATGAGATCGTGCAACTCCCGGATACCGTAGGAGTGCTTTGGGTGTGCCAAACGTCACAACGTAACTGGGTGACTATAAAGGTGCACTACGGGTATCTCCGAAAGTGTCTGTTGGGTTGGCACGGATCGAGACTGGGATTTGTCACTCCGTGTGACGGAGAGGTATCTCTGGGCCCACTCGGTAATGCATCATCATAATGAGCTCAATGTGACTAAGGCATTAGTCACGGGATCATGCATTGCGGTACGAGTAAAGAGACTTGCCGGTAACGAGATTGAACAAGGTATTGGGATACCGACGATCGAATCTCGGGCAAGTAACATACCGTTTGACAAAGGGAATTGCATACGGATTGATTGAATCCTCGACACCGTGGTTCATCCGATGAGATCATCGTGGAACATGTGGGAGCCAACATGGGTATCCAGATCCCGCTGTTGGTTATTGACCGGAGAGGCGTCTCGGTCATGTCTGCATGTCTCCCGAACCCGTAGGGTCTACACACTTAAGGTCCGGTGACGCTAGAGTTGTAGAGATATATGTATGCGGAAACCCAAAAGTTGTTCGGAGTCCCGGATGAGATCCCGGACGTCACGAGAGGTTCCGGAATGGTCCGGAGGTGAAGAATTATATATAGGAAGTCAAGTTTCGGCCACCGGGAAAGTTTCGGGGGTTACCGGTATTGTACCGGGACCACCGGAAGGGTTCCGGGGGTCCACCGGGTGGGGCCACCTGTCCCGGAGGGCCCCGTGGGCTGAAAGTGGAAGGGAACCAGCCCTTAGTGGGCTGGGGCGCCCCCCTTGGGCCTCCCCCCATGCGCCTAGGGTTGGGAACCCTAGGGGGGAGCTTCCCCCTTGCCTTGGGGGGCAAGGCACCCCTTCCCCCCCACTTGGCCGCCGCCCCCCTTGGAGATCTGATCTCCCAAGGGCTGGCGCCCCCCCAGGGGTCCTATAAATAGTGGGGGGAGGGAGGGCAGCAACTTACAGCCTTGGGCGCCTCCCTCCTCCCCTGCAACACCTCTCTCTCTCCCGCAGAAGCTCGGCGAAGTCCTGCCGGAGACCCGCTACATCCACCACCACGTCGTCGTGCTGTTGGATCTTCATCAACCTCTCCTCCCCCCTTGCTGGATCAAGAAGGAGGAGACGTCGCTGCACCGTACGTGTGTTGAACGCGGAGGTGCCGTCCGTTCGGCACTCGGTCATCGGTGATTTGGATCACGGCGAGTACGACTCCGTCATCCACGTTCATTGGAACGCTTCCGCTCGCGATCTACAAGGGTATGTAGATGCACTCCTTTCCCCTCGTTGCTAGTAGACTCCATAGATGCATCTTGATGAGCGTAGGCAAATTTTAAAATTATGCTACGATTCCCAACAACAAGAACACACGATAGGCAATTTTCGCTGAGTAGATACCCGAATCTTTTCACACACACCAAAAAGAGTCAGCCCGACAGACATCAAGTTAGCTTGCCACTGGATCCGAGACAACAACCGCAGACCTGCGCAGTCATGGCCAGAGAGAAGGGTCCTTTGAAATGTCTAATCCACTTGCCTGGGGGGTGGCTTCATGCATGGAGCACATAGAGTGAACAACAAAAGACACCGCATGCACAATATCTGGAGCATTCACAATGGCCATTGTACCCTTAATCCATCAGTCAATCAAGAAAATCACGACACGTCCATTGCGGAGCGTGCAGATATTCGAGGCATATAATAAGGCAGTCGAGTCAGACGAAACATGAACCAGCTGGCCCTAGCAAGAATGCTCTGACCAGTCCTCGAAAGCTAAGAGTAGCGCACCCTCAACGCTTCATTGAGCAAGCCAAGATTATGGATGCCTAGCTGACTCACCTTCGTTGGCCGACGGACGATGTCCCAAACAACTTTGCAATTCATCGATGTAGCGATGTTCTTCTCGCCGTGGATGACTCTTGTCAACGACAACTCATCGGTGTTTGAGATTGTTATTTTTTTCTCAAATATGCGAGTGTGCATATCATATGAGATTGTTATTTATTACTACTTGCAAAGTTTATTGTGTAAAACTGAAGTTGTGACACATGTGATAAGCAATTTAAACAATTCAAAAAAATATAAAACTCCCCATGTGAAAGTTTAGCACCATAAAAATGTGAAAGAAAATGTTAGTATTCGACTTAAAAGTCAAGGGTTTTCTGTTGACCAAAAGGCGGGGCCCGGCGTATACATATATTCCTCCCACGTCTCCCGGTTTTCTGCTCCCTCCCTCCCTCCCTCCCTGGCTCCCTCCTATCCTCCCACAGCCATGACATCTCAAAGGCAAAGTCGCGGCACGGGGAAGCCGGCCGGTGGGTTCGGGTTCTCCATCGCCGGCGACAAGCGCAAGCGTTTGGCGGAGTACCCCTGCGTGTCGCGCCTCCGGCAGCGGCGACTCCTCGTGTTCCTCTGGAGCCACAAATTCTCGCAAACCCTTCGAGCGTACGTACCCCCTGAAAGTGAAAATCCCCGCTTAATTGTTCGATTGATTTGATTTCTAACGCCTGCAAGCAGTGGATTTGTCTACGACTTGCCTGATAATTCGTACCTGCATGCGTGCAGGTTCACCGGTGAGACGGACGCGTTCATGGACGTGATGCATCTGCACAAGCTGGCGCTCCACGGCCAGTGGAGCGAGGCCATCAAATACCTCTCCTGCTTCCTGCCGTCCGACCGTCCGCTGGGCGTCCACGGCCGCGCCCTCCACCACTTCCTCCGCCTGCACAAGGCCATCGACGACATCGTCGCCGGCAAAAAGGACGCCCTCTCCGTGACCGCGGCCGTCAGTGTGTGCTTGGACCGCTTCCCCACTCGCAGCCCTGCCCTCACGAAGCTCCGCATCATCTTCTTGTCCCTCATCGAGTCCAAGACACTAAGGTATCATTCATCCCAGTGACCCAATCAGTTCATCGAGCCTCAGATATATGTCTGCCTATATGAATTGTTTTGTCCTTGAGCCTCACATATGAATATAGATTTATTTTTTAGAGGAGGATTACCCTTGGTCTCTGCATCACCATGATGCACACAACCATCTTTATTAATTATTCATCAGAATGTGATAAAATTAATACAAGGATCAAGCCGAAGCCCTTTTATAGATGAACAAAGTCGCTACACCTACACAAATACGGATGTCTCTTGTCTGCATAACAGATACAATCTAATTCAGATGCCTTAATACCATATGGTCTAGGCGTCCTAAAACATGCACCGCCTGCGCACGCTGAAGGATCCGCCGCCATCATCTTCTGTCATCCCGTCTTCAGGAGGAATCATTGCATAGATCTTGCCAGTCCCATCTGCCGTCGACGTCACCACGACACCACTCAGCGCCACCAGCCTGCGCGCGTCGATAAAACCGTGTCCAACTCTGAGACTTCGCTGCTGCACGCCGCCGAGACCCACCGTCTTCAATGCGGTCGATGTAACACCACTCCACCCGTTGGCCTCTCCAGCGAATCACTGCTCCAAGATGATGCCCCCAGGAGGGAGAACGACATCAAAGTCTCCGTCATCATCCGATCTGGGAGACCCAGATCTAGGGTTTCCGCCGTAACAGCTACCACCTGGAGAAAGAGGGGCACGCCATCTGCAACTGCCGACGCACCCAAGCGGCGCCCATCGCCACATAGCTCTCACGACGCCGCCTTCAAGGACACGGCGCCAAGAGCATCGTCGCCGCCTTAGGGTTTTTACCCGAGAGACCGTGAGGTGAGAAAAGGTAGGGCGGATTCGAACGACATCTCCAAGAAGAAAAATGGCATCGGGTGTTGTCGTCGCGGCCGACATGAGCCGACCTGGGAATTATCCCGATCTGGATCCCCACCTCCCGCTCCATCCCAACCTGGTAACCGGCTAGCAGCACGGCCATGTCCGGTAAGACGGAGTGCACGCAACATGGGTTCGAGGAAGAAGCATCTCGGCGTCGTTGGCCGCCGGGGCACCAACCTGCCGGTGAATGTCCGGTCATCCGGTCTGATCATCGGTAGCCCTCCGGCCCCGCCGCGCCACCGGGCAGGGAGGCCATCCCTGCTGCAAAGGCCACTGCTGGGACGCCGGCCGGCCGCCATGCCGTCGTTGTCCATCAGGGCGCCATGGTCTAGATCGGCGCCGACACGATCCGGGATCACACCCTCGAGATGAGGCGTCCGGCGCCACCCCATAGACTCGAGAGGGGAAGCAGTACCTTCACCGTCGGACGCACGGGCTTTGCCCGGGCTAGGGCCCCTCGGTCGCCCGCGCGGGGGGCGACGGATCACTTAATGTGTCTTGGAAAACAACGAAAATCCCTTCAATAATGGAGTTCAAGCATTTGCGTGTTATGGACTTTGGAGCCGATATGAATATAGATGTATCGTGTTTGGAAATGCAGGGATTCCGTGGACCTGATGCGGCTGAGGTGCGAGGCTTCATCGATCATGCATGACTTGGTTACTCAGACTTCAGAGTTGAAAGACTATATGCGCCCCTGCGGCGGGTCAATGGATCCCCAGAACGTACTTCCCCTCGGATTCGGCCACGCTAGGTACGCTACTGACCCCTCTCAGTTTCTTGGCTCGATTCCTTACTAGCCAGTGACCGTCAGTTTGATTGCGCATCTGCTTGCTAGTTTACGTCCGAGGCGACACCTGAAGAAACAGGGCGGCCAGGTCCCGGCGTCTGTGGTTGCCGGGCTTTATCTTCAGAAGAAGAAGATGTATCTGCATCATAGATTTCTTTGCACAAACTGAAATACTCTTCAGTTCTGTTTTATCTTTCCCAACTCTAGGTGGTACTCTAACTAATTACAGATATGTTCCCTGCTTTGTGCAGGCTGCCCTCTTCTTCAAGTGATCGCTCTCAGGGGTTAACTAGGGGTATTTAACTATTTATACTTATCATCATAGACATCTTGTGGCTGCCTCCTACCAATTGTTTGTGTTCTCTGCTTATTAATAACTAACATGTTTTTTCTCCTCTGTCTCTCAATGCCAGAAGCCTTAGTTAAGGCTAAGGAATGGTTGGTGGAACTTGTTGGTAAAGAACTGCTCTCTGCTCTAGCTCTATTTTCTGTTTTTACTTTATAACATAGTGTCAACAGTTGCATTTGTGCTCAAATTCTTGTTGATTAGGATTTGCACAATAGCAACTGGTAAACTTATCTCATCTTCAGGTAAAAGTGTGGAAGCTGGTCAGCCGCGTCAAGGAGCTTCAGTTCAATCGACATGTAGCAGAGGTAACTTCCACTCTTTTCTCATCTACTAGACCTTTAGCTCGACCCCATTTCAAAAAAGCATTTAGTTTAGCTCTGTTGATAAAAAAAGGCCTGACTACAGCTTGGTTTAGAGATTGTTTTTTTTAAAGGACGCTTTATTACTTAAAAGGTTTAAGCATTACATCCAGCCTCTGCATAATTAAGATGCACACAGCCACACAAAGTCCTCTGCAAGAACGAAAAATAGATAGGCGGAATACAAATATAGAGTCTGTATAACGCCTAAAGCGGAGGTGGGCCAATCCTATGATCATGTTGCCACCCATGTTGGATAAAAGTATCCCTCGCCGTATCCTCCAATCGTGTACACACCTCCGTAAATAGGTCTCGATTCTCCACGCGTTGTAGAAAGGACCATAAACAAAGAGTCCCGGTACATCTGTAGATAACCTGCATTAGAGAAGTACTTTTATCGTTAAAAACCTTATCATTTCTACATAGCCAAAGCGACCAAATAACGGCTAGCGCTCCCACCCTAAGAAGAGTTCTAAACCTGTGATCAATCCCATGTAACCAGTTGCCAAATACATTGGCAACACTACAAGGAGGATACAAGCCAGAAGCTATCTGGATGACTGATCATATAGCCGAGCCAATTTGCATTGGAAGAATAAATGCTTTATTGTCTCATCATGATGACAAAAAACACATCGCGGACTTCCATGCCAATTCCTCTTGATAAGGTTATCTTTAGTATGAATGACTCCGCGACGAAGATACCATGCAAATATTTTATTCTTAAGAGGTATCTTCATCTTCCAGATCTTCTTATTATTATCAACTGGCACATCAGACTGGATTAACGCTCTATACATAGACTCCACTGAGAATTTTCCATTCTCATGTAGGTTCCATCGAAATACATCAGACCCATATGACAATTGCACCGTGGACAACCGTTGAAGCAGGATGTACCACGATTGGAGTCTAGGTCCAATTAAATCTCTTCTGAACGTCACATTTGGCGGAAATGATTCCATTACAGTGGCAATAGTATCACCCTTGTGACGCACAATGTTGTACAGAGCCGGATATTGTTCCCGGAGTGTGGCATTTCCTAGCCACTTGTCCTCCCAGGATCTAATTTCCGAGCCGTCCTTAATCGAGAAGGATCCATAGGAGAAGAAATATTTCTTCGTAGCCATTAGACCCGCCCAAAAGTGAGAATCCTCAGGCTTCCAGTATACTTGGGATACCGCCTTGGAGCCCACATATTTCCTCCTCAGGAGGGTTTTCCATACACCATTTTTGGTCAGTAATTTAAACAACCATTTGCCGAGGAGGGCCCTATTCTTAACCTCAAGGTCATGAATGCCCAACCCGCCTTGGTCATTGGGACGACAAACCACACTCCATTTAGCCAGTCGATATTTCTTTCGCTCGCTATCTCCTTGCCAAAAGAATCTTGATCGAAAATAATCCAATCTATGTAAAACTCCTTTTGGCAACTGGAAGAAGGAAATCATATATAGTACCATATTACTTAGTACTGAGTTTATGAGGACCAATCTTCCACCTAGAGACAACAATTTACCTTTCCAACTGCTAAGTCTTTTTTGCAGCCTCTCCTCAACATGTTTCCATTCAACATTTGTGAGTCTTCGATAATGTATCGGTATCCCCAAATATGTGATCGGAAACTGGCCCAACCCACATCCGAACAGTTCAGCGTACAGGTGGGCCTCGTCTTGAGCCTCGCCAAAACAAAACAATTCACTTTTATGAAAGTTGATCTTCAGACCTGAGAGTTGCTCGAATGCTGATAAAATTAATTTCAGATTTCTCGCTTTCTCGAGGTCATGATCCATGAAGAGAATCGTATCGTCGGCATATTGAAGTATAGAGAGACCACCATCAACTAGATGACTTACTACTCCATCAATTTGGCCATCAACCTTGGCACGCTCAATCATGACCGCTAGCATATCCGCCACTATATTGAATAGCATGGGCGATACCGAGTCACCTTGTCGCAGTCCCTTCTTTGTTTGGAAATAGTGTCCAACGTCATCATTGACCTTAATGGCAACACTACCTCCAGAAACGAAGCTATGGACCATAGCGCACCACTCTGCAGAAAATCCTTTCATTCTGAGAGTCTGTTGAAGAAATGGCCATTTGACTTTGTCATACGCTTTTTCAAAGTCTATTTTGAGTACCACCCCATTCAACTTTTTCCGATGTAATTCATTGACTGTTTCATGAAGGATAACAACTCCATCTAGGATGTTTCTTCCTTGCATAAAAGCAGTCTGTGAAGGACGAATCACATGTTCAACAACCGAATTTAGCCTAATAGTCGCAACCTTTGTGAATATTTTAAAACTAACATTAAGGAGGCAAATAGGTCTATATTGTTGTATCCTTTCAGCCTCACTAACCTTAGGTAATAAAATAATCTCACCAAAGTTTAAGCGAAACAATTCCAGATGGCAGCATGTAGGTCGCTAAACAAAAGTAGGAGATCCGACTTGATGACTTCCCAGAAGTTCTGGTAGAACTCAGGGGAAAACCATCTGGACCCGGGGCTTTGTTGTGCTCCATTAGGAAAACCGCCTTTCTAACTTCCTCCTCAGAGTATGGGGCTGTTAGAAGGTCGTTTTCCTCATCAGAGACCTGTGGGATGTCATCCGTTCGGGACTCATCCATTGAGAAGTTACCTTCCTCTGGGGCTCCGAACAAATTTTTATAATAATTAATGATATAAGATTTAAGTTGCTCATGTCCCTCAATCATGCCCTCATCCTGTTGTAGGGAATGAATAATTTTCTTCCAGTGTCTGCCATTGGCAACTCCATGGAAAAATCTAGTATTCGAATCACCTTTCAGGATAAATTGAGAGTTACTATGTTGGTACCATTTGAGTTCCTCCTCACGCAGCATGCTAGCTATCTGTGCATTCGAATGACTCTTGATCTCGATTTCATGCTCAGATAGAGGTCTAACCTCTGCCAAGGCTTCTAATTCATCAATGATAGACGAAAGACGAAGCTTCTCCTTTTTGAGGATACCCGCAGTGTGCCTAGCCCAACCACTAAGGAACTTACGTAATGCACGAATTTTGTTGTTCCATTTGTGTATTGGGGTAAGCCTGTTGGGGATCGTTGCAGAATTTTAAAATTTTCTACGCATCACCAAGATCCATCTATGGAGTTTACTAGCAACGAGAAGGAAGGAGTGCATCTACATACCCTTGTAGATCGTGAGCGGAAGCGTTCAAGTGAACGGGGTTGATGGAGTCGTACTCGTCGTGATCCAAATCACCGATGACCGAGCGCCGAACGGACGGCACCTCCGCATTCAACACACGTAAGGAGCAGCGACGTCTCCTCCTTCTTGATCCAGCAAGGGGAAAGTAGAGGTTGATGGAGATCCAGCAGCACGACGGCGTGGTGGTGGAAGTAGCGGGGATCCCGGCAGGGCTTCGCCAAGCGCAAGCGGGAGGGAGAGGTGTCACGGGAGGGAGAGGGAGGCGCCAGGGGCTAGGGTACTGCTGCCCTCCCTCCCCCCACTATATATAGGCCCCCTGGGGGCGCCAGCCCTGGAAACCCATCTACATGGGGGGGCGGCGGCCAAGGGGGGAAACTTGCCCCCCAAGCCAGGTGGGGCGCCCCCCACCCCCAGGGTTTCCAACCCTAGGCGCAGGGGGAGGCCCATGGGGGGCGCACCAGCCCACCAGGGGCTGGTTCCCCTCCCACTTCAGCCCATGGGGCCCTCCGGGATAGGTGGCCTCACCCGGTGGACCCCCGGGACCCTTCCGGTGGTCCCGGTACAATACTGATAACCCCCGAAACTTTCCCGGTGGCCGAAACTGGACTTCCTATATATAATTCTTCACCTCCGGACCATTCCGGAACTCCTCGTGACGTCCGGGATCTCATCCGGGGCTCCGAACAACTTTCAGGTTTCCGCATACTAATATCTCTACAACCCTAGCGTCACCGAACCTTAAGTGTGTAGACCCTACGGGTTCGGGAGACATGCAGACATGACCGAGACGCCTCTCCGGTCAATAACCAACAGCGGGATCTGGATACCCATGTTGGCTCCCACATGTTCCACGATGATCTCATCGGATGAACCACGATGTCGAGGATTCAATCAATCCCGTATACAATTCCCTTTGTCAATCGGTACGTTACTTGCCCGAGATTCGATCGTCGGTATCCCAATACCTTGTTCAATCTCGTTACCGGCAAGTCACTTTACTCGTACCGTAATGCATGATCCGGTGGCTAACTCCTTAGTCACATTGAGCTCATCATGATGATGCATTACCGAGTGGGCCCAGAGATACCTCTCCGTCATACGGAGTGACAAATCCCAGTCTCGATCCGTGCCAACCCAACAGACACTTTCGGAGATACCCGTAGTGCACCTTTATAGTCACCCAGTTACGTTGTGACGTTTGGTACACCCAAAGCACTCCTATGGTATCCGGGAGTTGCACGATCTCATGGTCTAAGGAAATGATACTTGACATTGGAAAAGCTCTAGCAAACGAACTACACGATCTTTTGTGCTATGCTTAGGATTGGGTCTTGTCCATCACATCATTCTCCTAATGATGTGATCCCGTTATCAATGACATCCAATGTCCATAGTCAGGAAACCATGACTATCTGTTGATCAACGAGCTAGTCAACTAGAGGCTCACTAGGGACATGTTGTGGTCTATGTGTTCACACATGTATTACGATTTCCGAATAACACAATTATAGCATGAACAATAGACAATTATCATGAACAAGGAAATATAATAATAACCATTTTATTATTGCCTCTAGGGCATATTTCCGACAGTCTCCCACTTGCACTAGAGTTAATAATCTAGTTACATTGTGATGAATCGAACACCCATAGAGTTCTGGTGTTGATCATGTTTTGCTCTAGGGAGAGGTTTAGTCAACGGATCTGCTACATTCAGGTCCGTATGTACTTTACAAATATCTATGTCTCCATTCTGAACACTTTCACGAATGGAGTTGAAGCGACGCTTGATATGCCTGGTCTTCCTGTGAAACCTGGGCTCCTTGGCAAGGGCAACAACTCCAGTGTTGTCACAGAAGAGAGTCATCGGGCCCGACGCATTGGGAATCACCCCTAGGTCAGTAATGAACTCCTTCATCCAGATTGCTTCTTGCGCTGCCTCTGAGGCCGCCATGTACTCCGCATCACATGTAGATCCCGCCACGACGCTTTGCTTGCAACTGCACCAGCTTACTGCCCCTCCATTCAAAATATACACGTATACGGTTTGTGACTTCGAGTCATCCAGATCTGTGTCGAAGCTAGCGTCGACGTAACCCTTTACGACGAGCTCTTCGTCACCTCCATATACGAGAAACATATCCTTAGTCCTTTTCAGGTACTTCAGGATATTCTTGACCGCTATCCAGTGTTCCATGCCGGGATTACTTTGGTACCTTCCTACCAAACTTACGGCAAGGTTTACATCAGGTCTGGTACACAGCATGGCATACATAATAGACCCTATGGCCGAGGCATAGGGGATGACACTCATCTTTTCTCTATCTTCTGCCGTGGTTGGGCATTGAGCCGTGCTCAATTGCACACCTTGCAATACAGGCAAGAACCCCTTCTTGGACTGATCCATATTGAACTTCTTCAATATCTTGTCAAGGTACGTACTCTGTGAAAGACCAATGAGGCGTCTTGATCTATCTCTATAGATCTTGATGCCTAATATATAAGCAGCTTCTCCAAGGTCCTTCATTGAAAAACATTTATTCAAATAGGCCTTTATACTTTCCAAGAATTCTATATCATTTCCCATCAATAGTATGTCATCCACATATAATAAGAGAAATGCTACAGAGCTCCCACTCACTTTCTTGTAAACACAGGCTTCTCCATAAGTCTGTGTAAATCCAAACGCTTTGATCATCTCATCAAATCGAATGTTCCAACTCCGAGATGCTTGCACCAGCCCATAGATGGAGCGCTGGACCTTGCATACCTTGTTAGCATTCTTAGGATCGACAAAACCTTCCGGCTGCATCATATACAATTCTTCCTTAAGAAAATCGTTAAGGAATGCCGTTTTGACGTCCATTTGCCATATCTCATAATCATAGAATGTGGCAATAGCTAACATGATTCGGACGGACTTCAGCTTCGCTACGGGTGAGAAAGTCTCATCGTAGTCAACCCCTTGAACTTGTCGATAACCCTTAGCGACAAGTCCAGCCTTATAGATGGTCACATTACCATCCGCGTCTGTCTTCTTCTTAAAGATCCATTTATTTTCTATGGCTCGCCGATCATCGGGCAAGTCAATCAAAGTCCATACTTCGTTTTCATACATGGATCCTATCTCGGATTTCATGGCTTCTAGCCATTTGTCGAAATCCGGGCCCGCCATCGCTTCTTCATAGTTCGAAGGTTCACCGTTGTCCAACAACATGATTTCCAGGACAGGGTTGTCGTACCACTCTGGTGCGGAATGTGTCCTTGTGGACCTACGAAGTTCAGCAGTAACTTGATCCGAAGCTTCATGATCATCATCATTAACTTCCTCCCCAGTGGGTGTAGGCACCACAGGAACATCTTCCCGCGCTGCGCTACTTTCCGGTTCGGAAGGGGTGACTATCACCTCATCAAGTTCCACTTTCCTCCCACTCAATTCTTTCGAGAGAAACTCTTTCTCCAGAAAGGACCCATTTTTGGCAACAAAGACCTTGCCTTCGGATCTGAGGTAGAAGGTATACCCAATGGTTTCCTTAGGGTATCCTATGAAGACGCATTTCTCCGACTTGGGTTCGAGCTTTTCAGGTTGAAGTTTCTTGACATAAGCATCGCATCCCCAAACTTTTAGAAACGACAGCTTAGGTTTCTTCCCAAACCATAATTCATACGGTGTCATCTCAACGGATTTCGACGGAGCCCTATTTAAAGTGAATGCGGCAGTCTCTAAAGCATAGCCCCAAAATGAGAGCGGTAGATCGGTAAGAGACATCATAGATCGCACCATATCCAATAGAGTGCGATTACGACGTTCGGACACACCATTTCGCTGAGGTGTTCCAGGCGGCGTGAGTTGTGAAACTATTCCACATTTCCTTAAGTGTGTGCCAAATTCGTGACTTAAATATTCCCCTCCACGATCTGATCGTAGGAACTTTATTTTCCTGTCACGTTGATTCTCAACCTCACTCTGAAATTCCTTGAACTTTTCAAAGGTTTCATACTTGTGTTTCATTAGGTAGACATACCCATATCTACTTAAGTCATCAGTGAGAGTGAGAACATAACGATAGCCACCGCGAGCCTCAACACTCATTGGACCGCACACATCAGTATGTATGATTTCCAATAAGTTGGTTGCTCGCTCCATCGTTCCGGAGAACGGAGTCTTGGTCATCTTACCCATGAGGCATGGTTCGCACGTGTCAAATGATTCGTAATCAAGAGACTCCAAAAGTCCATCTGCATGGAGGTTCTTCATGCGCTTGACACCAATGCGACCAAGGCGGCAGTGCCACAAGTATGTGGGACTATCGTTATCAACTTTACATCTTTTGGTATTCACACTATGAATATGTGTAACATCACGTTCGAGATTCATTAAGAATAAACCATTGACCAGCGGGGCATGACCATAAAAACATATCTCTCATATAAATAGAACAACCATTATTCTCGGATTTAAATGAGTAGCCTTCTCGCATTAAACGAGATCCAGATACAATGTTCATGCTCAAAGCTGGCACTAAATAACAATTGTTGAGGTTTAAAACTAATCCCGTAGGTAAATATAGAGGCAGCGTGCCGACAGCGATCACATCGACCTTGGAACCATTCCCGACGCGCATCGTCACCTCGTCCTTCGCCAGTCTCCGCTTATTCCGCAGCTCCTGTTTTGAGTTACAAATATGAGCAACCGCACCGGTATCAAATACCCAGGAGCTACTACGAGTACTGGTAAGGTACACATCAATTACATGTATATCACATATACCTTTGGTGTTGCCGGCCTTCTTGTCTGCTAAGTATTTGGGGTAGTTCCGCTTCTAGTGACCACTTCCTTTGCAATAAAAGCACTCAGTCTCAGGCTTGGGTCCATTCTTTGACTTCTTCCCGGCAACTGGCTTACCGGGCGCGGCAACTCCCTTGCCGTCCTTCTTGAAGTTCTTCTTACCCTTGCCTTTCTTGAACTTAGTGGTTTTATTCACCATCAACACTTGATGTTCCTTTTTGATCTCCACCTCCGCTGATTTCAGCATTGAATATACCTCAGGAATGGTCTTTTCCATCCCCTGCATATTGAAGTTCATCACAAAGCTCTTGTAGCTTGGTGGAAGCGACTGAAGGATTCTGTCAATGACCGCGTCATCCGGGAGATTAACTCCCAGCTGAGACAAGCGGTTGTGTAACCCAGACATTCTGAGTATGTGCTCACTGACAGAACTATTTTCCTCCATTTTACAACTGAAGAACTTGTCGGAGACTTCATATCTCTCGACCCGGGCATGAGCTTGGAAAACCATTTTCAGCTCTTCGAACATCTCATATGCTCCATGTTTCTTAAAACGCTTTTGGAGCCCCGGTTCTAAGCTGTAAAGCATGCCGCACTGAACGAGGGAGTAATCATCAGCACGTGATTGCCAAGCGTTCATAATGTCTTGGTTCTCTGGGATGGGTGCTTCACCTAGCGGTGCTTCTAGGACATAATCTTTCTTGGCAGCTATGAGGATGATCCTCAGGTTCCAGACCCAGTCCGTATAGTTGCTGCCATCATCTTTCAGCTTGGTTTTCTCTAGGAACGCGTTGAAGTTGAGGGCAACGTGGGCCATTTGATCTACAAGACATATTGTAAAGATTTTAGACTAAGTTCATGATAATTAAGTTCATCTAATCAAATTATTCAATGAACTCCCACTCAGATAGACATCCCTCCAGTCATCTAAGTGAAACATGATCCGAGTTAACTAGGCCGTGTCCGATCATCACGTGAGACGGACTAGTCAAGATCGGTGAACATCTCCATGTTGATCGTATCTTCTATACGACTCATGCTCGACCTTTCGGTCTTCCATGTTCCGAGGCCATGTCTGTAGATGCTAGGCTCGTCAAGTCAACCTAAGTGTATTGCGTGTGTTCCGAGGCCATGTCTGTACATGCTAGGCTCGTCAACACCCGTTGTATGCGAACGTTAGAACTATCACACCCGATCATCACGTGGTGCTTCGAAACAACGAACCTTCGCAACGGTGCACAGTTAGGGGGAACACTTTCTTGAAATTATTATAAGGGATCATCTTACTTACTACCGTCGTGCTAAGCAAATAAGATGTAAAACATGATAAACATCACATGCAATCAAATAGTGACATGATATGGCCAATATCATTTTGCTCCTTTGATCTCCATCTTCGGGGCGCCATGATCATCTTCGTCACCGGCATGACACCATGATCTCCATCATCGTGTCTTCATGAAGTTGTCACACCAATGATTACTTCTACTTACATGGCTAACGTGTTTAGCAATAAAGTAAAGTAATTTACATGGCGTTATTCGATGACACGCAGGTCATACAAAAATAAAGACAACTCCTATGGCTCCTGCCTGTTGTCATACTCATCGACATGCAAGTCGTGATTCCTATTACAAGAACATGATCAATCTCATACATCACATATATCTCATTCATCACATCTGTGACGCCCGGATAATTAGGCTACAGTAATCCCACGTTAATGATGCCACGTCACCACGGTTACTGTTGTTAATCTCGTGTTAGTTCAAAATCGATTCGAAATTCAAACTTAAAATAAAGTCAAACGGTAAAGATTTTCAAATATTAAAACTAAAATGTTGGGGTGTTGCCAAATAATGCATAGGTAATTATTGTGGAGAAACCACACTTTTATAAAATGTTTAAAGGCTCTAAAGTAATTAAAACAGCAGCTATGACAATTAATTAAATGCCTTTTAAAAATAATAATAATGCAAACTATTTTAATTAGGTGTCAAACTTTTTGGGGCAGTAGAATAAATTATAACATTAATTTAGGAGTTGTATTTATATTTTATAAAACAGAAATTAAAAGAAATAAAATAGAAAAGAAAATAGATAAAGAAAAAAAGAAACAGAAAGGAAATAAAAAGAGAGAGAGAGAACCCCCCTGGCCAACTGGGCCAAACGGCCCAGCCGGCCAGCCACTAACCCAGCCGGCCCACCCATCTCCTCTCCATAACCCCCCTGGGGAAACCCTAGCCCAACCGAACCCCACTCTCCCCACTCCTCTCCCACGATCCCCTCTCTCCTTCGGCCACTCCCCCTCACCCGATCCAATCTGGGGGGATCAAACCCCCCCAGCGCACGCGACCGCTGCCCCGGGCGCCGCCCCGACGGCCGCGCCCCATCACCCGTCCTCGACCTCCTCCCCGTTCTGGATCGGGACGCAACGGCGCCCCCGTTGCTTGCCAGACCCCGTCGCCCCTGGTGCCCGTCGCCACCACCGCTCCGCCATCGCCAAGACGCCTCGGATGCCACTGGACCCCGCCGTCGCCGGGCCTTCCCCGCCGGATCTCGCCTCCTCGTCTCCTCCTCAAGCCGCTCGCCGGAGCCGCCTCGCCTTCCTCTTCGTCGTCGACCGCGTCCCCGTCGACCACCCCGAGCCTCCCCGAGCACTCTGCCATTCCCCTACACCGGTTGTGAGCGCCTCCTCTTCTATCCCCATCACCGTCGCCTGTTCCGTTTCCTCCACGCCCGTGCGCCACCACGGCCACCGCACCGTACCGCCTCACTCCCTCGTGCTCGCACACGATCTGGCCTCGACCGTTTCCTCCACGCCCGTGCGCGTCCGGCGCCCGCGCTCACGGCGCCTTGCCCGCACGACCCCGCTCCGCCTTGCCGCCCGCTCGCGGTGGCCTCGGGCCCTGCTTGCCCGTGCTGCCGCGCCGGGGCTGCGCCTTCCGCCGCCCCCTGCAGCCTGTAGCCGCCGGCGCCTACCGCGCTCCCCCGCGCCTGCCGAAGGCCGGCACGGCTCGTCTCGCCTGCGCGCGTGCCCCGCAACTCCCCACGCCCGGTGCTGCTCCCGTTGTCGCTGGCCACCGAGGCCCCAGGCGCGCCCGCCCTCGCCTCTCATGGCGTCGGGTGCGAGCACCCGCACCAGTGCGCCCGCTGCACCCCCTTGAGCCACTAACACGGGGACCCCACCCCCAGAACGTAAAATAAAAAGATATAAAAAAGGAATAAAAAAATAATAATAATATATTAAAAACAATTAATTAATTAAAGAATTAATTAACCTAATTAATTTTTGATTAATTAAACTAATCTAATAACTAAACTAATTAAACTATTAGTTAATTAATTAATCAGTCAATGACAGGTGGGTCCCGCACGTCAGTTTGACCCAGTCAACGCCCTGTTGACTGCTGACGTCATGATGACGTCAGCAGGCACTATTCTGGATAATGTTGAATTAAATAAATTCTAAAATGATTTAAAACTTTAGAAAATCATATAAAATAAACCGTAGCTCAGATGAAAATACTTTCTACATGAAAGTTGCTCAGAACGACGAGACGAATCCGGATACGCAGCCCATTCGTCCGCCACACATCCGTAGCATAGCAAACCTATAACATTTCACCTCCGGTTCATCTGTCCGAAAACGCGAAACACCGGGGATACTTTCCCGGATGTTTCAACCCTTCGCCGGTATCACCTATTCCTACGTTAGGTCACCCCTAGCACAACGTATCGCCGCGTCTTGCTTTCTGTTACATTTGATTGCTCTGTTATTTATTGTGTTCCCCCTCCGTTACTTCTTTACGGTAGACTCCGAGACCGCTGCCGATGTTAGTGTGTTCGACTACATCGAAGATGACCCCCCCTTCTTGCCGGAGCAACCAGGCAAGCCCCCCCCCCCTTGATCACCAGATATCGCCTAGTCTTCTCTATACTGCTTGCATTAGAGTAGTGTAGCATGTTACTGCTTTCCGTTAATCCTATACTGATGCATAGCCTGTCATTGTTGCTACAGTTGTTACCCTTACCTGCTATCCTACTGCTTAGTATAGGATGCTAGTGTTCCATCAGTGGCCCTACACTCTTGTCCGTCTGCCATGCTATACTACTGGGCCGTGATCACTTTGGGAGGTGATCACGGGTATATACTATATACATTATATACATGACACATGTGGTGACTAAAGTCGGGTCGGCTCGTTGAGTACCCGCAAGTGATTCTGATGAGGGGGCTGAAAGGACAGGTGGCTCCATCCCGGTAGAGGTGGGCCTGGGTTCCTGACGGCCCCCGACTGTTACTTTATGGCGGAGCGACAGGGCAGGTTGAGACCACCCAGGAGAGAGGTGGGCCTGGCCCTGGTCGGCGTTCGCGGTTACTTCAAATAACACGCTTAACGAGTTCTGGGTATTTGATCTGAGTCTGGCCATTTGGTCTATACGCACTAACCATCTACGCGGGAGTAGTTATGGGTATCCCGGCGTCGTGGTATCAGCCGAAGCCTTCGTGACGTCAGCGACTGAGTGGCGCACGCCGGATTGGACTGGAACGCCACTAGGCTAGGTCTGCTTCCGGCCGCGTACGCAACGTGCAGGTGTGCAATGGGCGATGGGCCCAGACCCCTGCACGCATAGGATTTAGACCGGCGTGCTGACCTCTCTGTTGTGCTTAGGTGGGGCTGCGACGTGTTGATCTTCCGCGGCCGGGCATGACCCAGAAAAGTGTGTCCGGCCAAATGGGATCGAGCGTGTTGGGTTATGTGGTGCACCCCTGCAGGGAAGTTTATCTATTCGAATAGCCGTGTCCCTCGGTAAAAGGACGACCCGGAGTTGTACCTTGACCTTATGACAACTAGAACTGGATACTTAATAAAACACACCCTTACAAGTGCCAGATATAACCCGGTGATCGCTCTCTAACAGGGCGACGAGGAGGGGATCGCCGGGTAGGATTATGCTATGCGATGCTACTTGGAGGACTTCAATCTACTCTCTTCTACATGCTGCAAGATGGAGGCTGCCAGAAGCGTAGTCTTCGACAGGATTAGCTATCCCCCTCTTATTCTGGCATTCTGCAGTTCAGTCCACTGATATGGCCCTTTACACATATGCCCATTGCATATGTATTGTAGCTCCTTGCTTGCGAGTACTTTGGATGAGTACTCACGGTTGCTTTTCTTCCTCTTTTCCCCTCTCTATACCTGATTGTCGCAACCAGATGCTAGAGTCCAGGAGCTAGAGATCCCGAGGATGATTCTACATGGAGTTCGGCTTCGAGGAGTAGTTAGGAGGTCCCAGGCAGGAGGCCTTGCCTTTTCGATCGTTGCTACTTTTGTGCTAGCCTTCTTAAGGCAAACTTGTTTAACTTATGCCTGTACTCAGATATTGTTGCTTCCGCTGACTCGTCTATGATCGAGCACTTGTATTCGAGCCCTCGAGGCCCCTGGCTTGTATTATGATGCTTGTATGACTTATTTATGTTGTAGAGTTGTGTTGTGATATCTTCCCGTGAGTCTCTGATCTTGATCGTACACATTTGCGTGCATGATTAGTGTACCGTCAAATCGGGGGCGTCACAAGTTGGTATCAGAGCCAACTGCCTGTAGGAATCCCCCTTTCCAACTCCTTGGCCGAAGTCGAGTCTAGTCAATGAAAAACTTTTACTAACATGGCTGTGTGGCTTACGGGCCCACGTCGCCATTGGGTGGTATTAGGATCTTTTACTCCTTGTCTATACTCTGGGACTCTGATCTCTCTTCTATTCGGGTTAAGTGAATTTTGCTAAATCTAACATTAGGATCTCGTTATCACTTTCACCCGGAGAGCCCCTTATTACTGATGATCGTCTGCTGCACGTGGAGACCCTGAAGATACTCTCCACTGATAACCCGAGAACTTGTGTTCATCGCTTTTCAATTCCCTTTCACCGATAAACTCCTATGGATAACCGCGTATACTCGCCATTCATACAATGTTTCCCAGTTGATCTTGTTATTACAAGATACCCCAAAATTATCTCTGTTGTTCCGACAATCCTTGAGCTTACTGCCTTGCTGTTCTTTGTCACCTGAATACCCCTACGGATAATTCTCGCACTTACCGAGTATCCGCTCATCCCCAGTTGATTCAAGTATTTCACAAAAGTGTTCAAAATACCATTCGATCTACCGAAAATCCTGAGCAGCCTATTGCTCTTGGAATTCTTGCTTGCTTGCATTATGGTTAATCCCATAAGTCTCGTAATCTTATTGGCATTCCTTGTCATTATCATTTTGAGTCTGTTGATTCAAAATATTGTGAATGCTCACAATCCTCAATCAGATCCTAGGATTCTTCCTTCTGGCTCAAACGTCATTTTAAACATGAGCTGGTATCGACCAATCAAATTGCCATCGATTGTACCCCTAAGGCTATTCAACTTATCCATCCTTAATCAGAGCGTTTGCTTCTGATCCCTTGATTTGGAAATCATAATTCCTTTGCATTTGAGCTTTGAGTTAGCCAGTTGTTTCTATAATCTGATCCCCTTGCATTCTTTCTTCCACTAGTTGAGTACCGATGCTCACATCTGATCCCCTGTGGACCACCAAATCCTTTGTTAGATTATTATCCGACAGTGCCCTCATATTTAATCACCTTGTGAGTTCTTTCCCTGATACATAATGCCTTTAGTAAATTGTATCCTCTCGTTTTGACACCGATGCTCTACTATCGAGCTTGAGTTATTTACCCCTGAAGCTTGTGGTATATGTTTCCACGATGCCCCGATGGTTGAACCTATGCCTTTCATAATATGTGTGAACTCGAAAGTTTTCATGAGTCATACTCTTCTGGTATTTTGCCAGATAAAAATTTTCAACACTGCAACTTCATCAAACGCGAGAAGTGAATGAAAGGTTATGCATTGAAGAAGTGGGAGTCGACCTTGAACTTTGCGTTCATGCCCATGGACACGATGTAGATCTTATCATTAAAGCTTTTCTTAAATTAATTATTCCCTTGGTATAAGTTCATCTTATATCTGGGATCTGGCATTTTGCAATCGTGGTTCCAACCATGTTCTCTTTTAAATACCATTTCTCGTGCAAGTTTAAGCACTTGTCTTCTGCAGAGCAATACCCCAGTCCAACCTCTACTTTGGTTTGTCGTCGAGTATTACCCCCCTGGTATCTCGAGATTATCACGGAACTGCATACCTTATTATGAGTTCTCCATCAAGTGCTACATTCTCATTGATTCCAATTTTACACGGGCTTCGAGTTTTTAAACACTCAAAACCACCGATAACCGAATCGAGTCCGCACTACGATTAAACAACTCTTAGTAATCTTCTTTACTTATGAGTTTGTACCCGATCACGTCATTCCTAGCCTGATTGGCTACATCATTATCGTGCTGAATTTTAACTGTGCTACCTGGACCTTCCCAGCGCACAAATTTCGACAGTGAGCTAATCTTGCGTCAATCTTCCTCGTCATATCACTTCTCCTTGAACAACAAGCTTGATTCCGAGTTTGTGTCGTACCCCTGGTTCCAATAACTTTTCGCTTCATCATTCCTTTGACTTGATGTCATCGCCGATCGATTACCTCTTCATAAATTCCCGCTACAAATGTGTCGTGAACATCATCAACATTCTGAGCTCTTCCAAGATATCTATCGAATTCTGGATGAGAAATACCATCCTTGCCCTCGATGATTTGTTTTATCATCGACCATTTTATTGCCTTCCATTCAACACAAACTTGTTCGTGTTTTGTGTTGTACCTTGATTTCCTTGCTATCTAGCTTATGATATGTTCTACCTTGGAGTATTACCATCTTTTATGTCAAGTATGTCGTAAGAATTTCACCACCTCGTATGACATCTTGGTACAGTGATACTTCTCCCCATCACCATTCTTTCTTGGTCCCCGTGTTGTTTCTAAAAGGAATACCGACAAATGGTCTGTGATGTGTAAATTCTAAACTTCTAGCAACCCTATTGCTTTGAAGTTATTGGTCTATAGTTTCATTCTACGTCTATGGCTTAATGAATCATCATTCGAACATTGATTGTGCTACCTAGCCCACATACTCTATAAGTTGTTCCTGATGGATCCTTTGTGTATCCATAGCCTGATCTTACCTAATGACCATGTCAATGCTATCTCGAAGCATGTCTATGGTACTCCGGTTTTCAACAGGAACATTTGAAGCCCAATGCTAAATGTTTCCTGCTCAATTATCCAAACACCGTTGTATGGGTAATGTCATGAAATTACTCTCCCCTACCTAAAGAGTTTTCTACATTATATCCTGTCATGGATATCATGCTCAGCTTGTCCTTGGGAAGGATATACCCTTGAAATATGTGTTTAAACACATTTTTCCTTTCCATTGTTCTATTTAACCTGATGATCACATTTTTCTTTGCATTGGTTTGTTTAACCTTTCTTGTGATCTATATGATCTAAGCAGTAAGATTCTTCTACTTATGTAAGCACATCGGTGTACAATTCTGTCAGCAAGACCCTGTTACTATTGTTGATGACATACCGGTAGCCACCGATGGATGAGAACTTTGCCTATTGGTCCGCCTCGTTCAACGAGCAGGAAAGTGGTTCTCTTCGTCCCTCGCCCTTGGTACCTACGATGTTGCTGACATATAACTGACAGGCTACCCTCTGACATGCCTGGCTATCATGATCATGCAAGATGTCACCGCCCTTCCTACTTTAACCACATGGTGGGCCCATAACCTACAGTTCCACAGGATCGAAACCTGACTCTCTTGTACACCCCTGTTCCCAAGGTTATTCCTCACGCTTGGCTTCGTATGTAATTCACGTGCCACCTTTCGTGAGATCATCAATTTTGGTATCAGACACAATACTTATTCCCGTTGCTCAGAACCCTTCAGGCATCAAACGATTGCCTGCCCGCTCGAAACTTCCCCACGATACCTCCTTACTTTGCTCTCGATATTGTCTTAAATTTCCATTCGAGAGTTACTTTCCGCCACCTTCCCCGATGTTATCAACCAGATAGTCAACCGTTCAGAGGCCTATTATTCCGAAGTTACCCCTTGTCCTTCGTAAGTACGATGGAGTTCCCGAAGGAAGGATGCCAGCTTCATCATGATGACTTGAAGCAGGAAAATGAAGACATCAACATAATGGATCAACCGCTTCGAGAAGAGCAACCAAGATCGAGAACGCTCGTTAGAATTTCGTGACCAAATCCCTTTCCCGTCACTTCCCCTCTTAAATCTCGGGACGAGATTTCTTGTAGTGGAGGAGAATTGTGACGCCCGGATAATTAGGCTACAGTAATCCCACGTTAATGATGCCACGTCACCACGGTTACTGTTGTTAATCTCGTGTTAGTTCAAAATCGATTCGGAATTCAAACTTAAAATAAAGTCAAACGGTAAAGATTTTCAAATATTAAAACTAAAATGTTGGGGTGTTGCCAAATAATGCATAGGTAATTATTGTGGAGAAACCACACTTTTATAAAATGTTTAAAGGCTCTAAAGTAATTAAAACAGCAGCTATGACAATTAATTAAATGCCTTTTAAAAATAATAATAATGCAAACTATTTTAATTAGGTGTCAAACTTTTTGGGGCAGTAGAATAAATTATAACTTAATTTAGGAGTTGTATTTATATTTTATAAAACAGAAATTAAAAGAATAAAATAGAAAAGAAAATAGATAAAGAAAAAAAAGAAACAGAAAGGAAATAAAAAGAGAGAGAGAGAACCCCCCTGGCCAACTGGGCCAAACGGCCCAGCCGGCCAGCCACTAACCCAGCCGGCCCACCCATCTCCTCTCCATAACCCCCCTGGGGAAACCCTAGCCCAACCGAACCCCACTCTCCCCACTCCTCTCCCACGATCCCCTCTCTCCTTCGGCCACTCCCCCTCACCCGATCCGATCTGGGGGATCAAACCCCCCCCAGCGCACGCGACCGCTGCCCCGGGCGCCGCCCCGACGGCCGCGCCCCATCACCCGTCCTCGACCTCCTCCCCGTTCTGGATCGGGACGCAATGGCGCCCCCGTTGCTTGCCAGACCCCGTCGCCCCTGGTGCCCGTCGCCACCACCGCTCCGCCATCGCCAAGATGCCTCCGATGCCATTGGACCCTGCCGTCGCCGGGCCTTCCCCGCCGGATCTCGCCTCCTCGTCTCCTCCTCAAGCCGCTCGCCGGAGCCGCCTCGCCTTCCTCTTCGTCGTCGACCGCGTCCCCGTCGACCACCCCGAGCCTCCCCGAGCACTCTGCCATTCCCCTACACCGGTTGTGAGCGCCTCCCCTTCTATCCCCATCACCGTCGCCCGTTCCGTTGCGTCGTCTGGATCGCCGAACGCCACCACGGCCACCGCACCGTACCGCCTCACTCCCTCGCGCTCGCACACGATTTGGCCTCGACCATTTCCTCCACGCCCGTGCGCGTCCGGCGCCCGCGCTCACGGCGCCTTGCCCGCACGACCCCGCTCCGCCTTGCCGCCCGCTCGCGGTGGCCTCGGGCCCTGCTTGCCCGTGCTGCCGCGCCGGGGCTGCGCCTTCCGCCGCCCCCTGCAGCCTGTAGCCGCCGGCGCCTACCGCGCTCCCCCGCGCCTGCCGAAGGCCGGCACGGCTCGTCTCGCCTGCGCGCGTGCCCCGCAACTCCCCACGCCCGATGCTGCTCCCGTTGTCGCTGGCCACCGAGGCCCCAGGCGCGCCCGCCCTCGCCTCTCATGGCGTCGGGTGCGAGCACCCGCACCAGTGCGCCCGCTGCACCCCCCTGAGCCACTGACACGGGGACCCCACCCCCAGAACGTAAAATAAAAATATATAAAAAAGGAATAAAAATTATAATAATAATAATAATAAATTAAAAACAATTAATTAATTAAAGAATTAATTTTTGATTAATTAAACTAATCTAATAACTAAACTAATTAAACTATTAGTTAATTAATTAATCAGTCAATGACAGGTGGGTCCCGCACGTCAGTTTGACCCAGTCAACGCCCTGTTGACTGCTGACATCATGATGACGTCAGCAGGCACTCTTCTGGATAATGTTGAATTAAATAAATTAAATAAATTCTAAAATGATTTAAAACTTTAGAAAATCATATAAAATAAACCGTAGCTCAGATGAAAATACTTTCTACATGATAGTTGCTCAGAACGACGAGACGAATCCGGATACGCAGCCCGTTCGGCCGCCACACATCCGTAGCATAGCAAACCTGTAATATTTCACCTCCGGTTCATCTGTCCGAAAACGCGAAACACCGAGGATACTTTCCCGGATGTTTCAACCCTTCGCCGGTATCACCTATTCCTACGTTAGGTCACCCCTAGCACAACGTATCGCCGCGTCTTGCTTTCTGTTACATTTGATTGCTCTGTTATTTATTGTGTTCCCCCTCCGTTACTTCTTTCCGGTAGACTCCGAGACCGCTGCCGATGTTCGTGTGTTCGACTACATCGAAGACGACCCCCCCTTCTTGCCGGAGCAACCAGGCAAGCCCCCCCCTTGATCACCAGATATCGCCTAGTCTTCTCTATACTGCTTGCATTAGAGTAGTGTAGCATGTTACTGCTTTCCGTTAATCCTATACTGATGCATAGCCTGTCATTGTTGCTACAGTTGTTACCCTTACCTGCTATCCTACTGCTTAGTATAGGATGCTAGTGTTCCATCAGTGGCCCTACACTCTTGTCCGTCTGCCATGCTATACTACTGGGTCGTGATCACTTTGGGAGGTGATCACGGGTATTTACTATATACATTATATACATGACACATGTGGTGACTAAAGTCGGGTCGGCTCGTTGAGTACCCGCAAGTGATTCTGATGAGGGGGCTGAAAGGACAGGTGGCTCCATCCCGGTAGAGGTGGGCCTGGGTTCCTGACGGCCCCCGACTGTTACTTTATGGCGAAGCGACAGGGCAGGTTGAGACCACCCAGGAGAGAGGTGGGCCTGGCCCTGGTCGGCGTTCGCGGTTACTTCAAATAACACGCTTAACGAGATCTGGGTATTTGATCTGAGTCTGGCCATTTGGTCTATACGCACTAACCATCTACGCGGGAGTAGTTATGGGTATCCCGGCGTCGTGGTATCAGCCGAAGCCTTCGTGACGTCAGCGACTGAGTGGCGCATGCCGGATTGGACTGGAACGCCACTAGGCTAGGTCTGCTTCCGGCCGCGTACGCAACGTGCAGGTGTGCAATGGGCGATGGGCCCAGACCCCTGCGCGCATAGGATTTAGACCGGCGTGCTGACCTCTCTGTTGTGCTTAGGTGGGGCTGCGACGTGTTGATCTTCCGCGGCCGGGCATGACCCAGAAAAGTGTGTCCGGCCAAATGGGATCGAGCGTGTTGGGTTATGTGGTGCACCCCTGCAGGGAAGTTTATCTATTCGAATAGCCGTGTCCCTCGGTAAAAGGACGACCCGGAGTTGTACCTTGACCTTATGACAACTAGAACTGGATACTTAATAAAACACACCCTTACAAGTGCCAGATATAACCCGGTGATCGCTCTCTAACAGGGCGACGAGGAGGGGATCGCCGGGTAGGATTATGCTATGCGATGCTACTTGGAGGACTTCAATCTACTCTCTTCTACATGCTGCAAGATGGAGGCTGCCAGAAGCGTAGTCTTTGACAGGATTAGCTATCCCCCTCTTATTCTGGCATTCTGCAGTTCAGTCCACTGATATGGCCCTTTACACATATGCCCATTGCATATGTATTGTAGCTCCTTGCTTGCGAGTACTTTGGATGAGTACTCACGGTTGCTTTTCTTCCTCTTTTCCCCTCTCTATACCTGATTGTCGCAACCAGATGCTAGAGTCCAGGAGCTAGAGATCCCGAGGATGATTCTACATGGAGTTCGGCTTCGAGGAGTAGTTAGGAGGTCCCAGGCAGGAGGCCTTGCCTTTTTGATCGTTGCTACTTTTGTGCTAGCCTTCTTAAGGAAAACTTGTTTAACTTATGCCTGTACTCAGATATTGTTGCTTCCGCTGACTCGTCTATGATCGAGCACTTGTATTCGAGCCCTCGAGGCCCCTGGCTTGTATTATGATGCTTGTATGACTTATTTATGTTGTAGAGTTGTGTTGTGATATCTTCCCGTGAGTCTCTGATCTTGATCGTACACATTTGCGTGCATGATTAGTGTACGGTCAAATCGGGGGCGTCACAACATCCTTTTGGCCATATCACATCACAAGGCACATGCTGCAAAAACAAGTTAGACGTCCTCTAATTGTTGTTGCATGTTTTTACGTGGCTTCTATAGGTTTCTAGCAAGAACGTTTCTTACCTACGTAAAACCACAACGTGATATGCCAATTTCTATTTACCCTTCATAAGGACCCTTTTCATCGAATCCGTTCCGACTAAAGTGGGAGAGACAGACACCCGTTAGCCACCTTATGCAACTAGTGCATGTCAGTCGGTGGAACCTGTCTCACGTAAGCGTACGTGTAAGGTCGGTCCGGGCCGCTTCATCCCACAATACCGCCGAAACAAGATAAGACTAGTAGTGGCAAGAAAAATTGACAACATCTACGCCCACAACTGCTTTGTGTTCTACTCGTGCATAGTAACTACGCATAGGCCTGGCTCATGATGCCACTGTTGGGATCGTTGCAGAATTTTAAAATTTTCTACGTATCACCAAGATCCATCTATGGAGTTTACTAGCAACGAGAAGGAAGGAGTGCATCTACATACCCTTGTAGATCGCGAGTGGAAGCGTTCAAGTGAACGGGGTTGATGGAGTCGTACTCGTTGTGATCCAAATCACCGATGACCGAGCGCCGAACGGACGGCACCTCCGCGTTCAACACACGTACGGAGCAGCGACGTCTCCTCCTTCTTGATCCAGCAAGGGGAGAGGAGAGGTTGATGGAGATCCAGCAGCACGACGGCGTGGTGGTTGAAGTAGCGGGGATCCCGGCAGGGCTTCGCCAAGCGCAAGCGGGAGGGAGAGGTGTCACGGGAGGGAGAGGGAGGCGCCAGGGGCTAGGGTACTGCTGCCCTCCCTCCCCCCCCACTATATATAGGCCCCCTGGGGGGGCGCCGGCCCTGGGAACCCATCTACATGGGGGGGGGGGGGCGGCGGCCAAGGGGGGAAACTTGCCCCCCAAGCCAGGTGGGGCGCCCCCCACCCCCAGGGTTTCCAACCCTAGGCGCAGGGGGAGGCCCATGGGGGGCGCACCAGCCCACCAGGGGCTGGTTCCCCTCCCACTTCAGCCCATGGGGCCCTCCGGGATAGGTGGCCCCACCCGGTGGACCCCCGGGACCCTTCCGGTGGTCCCGGTACAATACCGGTAACCCCCGAAACTTTCCCGGTGGCCGAAACTGGACTTCCTATATATAATTCTTCACCTCCGGACCATTCCGGAACTCCTCGTGACGTCCGGGATCTCATCCGGGACTCCGAACAACTTTCGGGTTTCCGCATACTAATATCTCTACAACCCTAGCGTCACCGAACCTTAAGTGTGTAGACCCTACGGGTTCGGGAGACATGCAGACATGACCGAGGCGCCTCTCCGGTCAATAACCAACAACGGGATCTGGATACCTATGTTGGCTCCCACATGTTCCACGATGATCTCATCGGATGAACCACGATGTTGAGGATTCAATCAATCCCGTATACAATTCCCTTTGTCAATTGGTACGTTACTTGCCCGAGATTCGATCGTCGGTATACCAATACCTTGTTCAATCTCGTTACCGGCAAGTCACTTTACTTGTACCGTAATGCATGATCCCGTGGCTAACTCCTTAGTCACATTGAGCTCATCATGATGATGCATTACCGAGTGGGCCCAGAGATACCTCTCCGTCATACGGAGTGACAAATCCCAGTCTCAATCCGTGCCAACCCAACAGACACTTTCGGAGATACCCGTAGTGCACTTTTATAGTCACCCAGTTACGTTGTGACGTTTGGTACACCCAAAGCACTCCTACGGTATCTGGGAGTTGCACGATCTCATGGTCTAAGGAAATGATACTTGACATTAGAAAAGCTCTAGCAAACGAACTACACGATCTTTTGTGCTATGCTTAGGATTGGGTCTTGTCCATCACATCATTCTCCTAATGATGTGATCCCGTTATCAATGACATCCAATGTCCATAGTCAGGAAACCATGACTATCTGTTGATCAACGAGCTAGTCAACTAGAGGCTCACTAGGGACATGTTGTGGTCTATGTGTTCACACATGTATTACGATTTCCGAATAACACAATTATAGCATGAACAATAGACAATTATCATGAACAAGGAAATATAATAATAACCATTTTATTATTGCCTCTAGGGCATATTTCCAACAAAGCCCAGCAACCGGTTTATCCCACACCTTCTGGACCATGTCATGGAATCCATCCCGATGCAACCAACCCAGTTCAAACTTGAACTTGCGTCTGTGCTGCGGTCGTGGCAATCCAGTAGTTAAAAGGATGGGTGCGTGGTCTGAGATAGCCTCTATACGAGGTAGAGCGCGTACAGAAACCATAGGGAATCTGGATTCCCAGTCGGTATCCATTAATACGCGATCTAGTTTCTCATATGTCGGTTCTGGAAGACTGTTTGCCCAAGTGAACTGTCTTCCAATCATGGAAACCTCTCGCAAATCTAGACTGTCTATGACAGCGTTGAAAAGGAAAGGCCAATGATTATCAAACCTACCTCGGCTTTTCTCATTTGGAAATCGTAGCAAATTAAAATCCCCACCGATAAGAATTGGGTAGGGATTCTCCTTCGCCAGATTAACCAATTCATGGAGAAAATCAGCCTTGAACTCATCCTGGGCTGCTCCATACACAGCAACGAGGGTCCATGTGAAGTTGTCGGCTTTGTTCCGGATATGGAGTTTAATGTGGAACTCACCATCCGAACTAGCCAACACATCCATAGTCCCCGTGTTTACGCCAAGTAAAATGCCCCCAGAACGACCTCGAGGTGGCCGAGAAATCCAAGTATAGTCTATCCCGCCAGAAAGACGGTTAAGAAGACTTACTGAGAAATCACGTCTCCCCGTTTCAGATAAAGCCAAAAAGTCTAAATTGTGTTCCCTATTACATTCGGCAATGAATAGATGTTTAGCCAAGTCACCAAGACCTCTGCTATTAAAGAACATGCCATTCATGAGGAAACAATAGGAGATTTAGAAAATTTCGCCCTCTTAGAGGATTTACGACATTTTTTCGAACGGTCCGACTTGGATTTACGACCGAAGCTGTAAGCTCAAGCAATGAGCTAAGCCCGGGTTCCTCCAAGCCCACGTCCGAAATCTCCCCTACTACATGAGCGAGTAGCTGACCATCTGATGTGGCATGCAGCTCCTCCTCATCTAGATGTGAGATAAAAGATTTGCTAGAAACTCGTGGAGTAACCTTCAATCGGTCATATTCTAAATGTTTCAAAGCATTTGTCGAAACAGAAATATCATTTTCATTATTTCCTAGACCAACACCCACATTATTCAACTTGGAAACGGTAGATGTATTAGAAAAAGATAAAAATGATTTGAGTGATGACGAAGTACCTTGGTTGTCGAGGTTCTGCGCCGCTTTACGCCGCATAGCCTTGACCAAAGAGTTCTCGTCAATGTCCATCCTTCCATCGTCGGCCACCGCATGACGGCCACTTCGGCGTGTAGGTGTCATTCTTGGTGAAGGGTGTCGCGCAAGCACCGCCACTGGAGGGGGGGATGTGGGTGTAGTAGCAACCACCTCCCCGGCAGTCTCGGCCGCCGTAACACACGGCGGCACTTCCGAAGATGGCCCGACTGGAGGAGCGTGCATGGATGAGGAAGACACGTCCGGCTCCGCCTGAGACTGAGGAGCGGCCGCGGACTCGTCCGGCGCGGACAGAGACCGAAGGGCAGCCGCGGGTGCAGCTATGCACGGCTGCACACTTGGGGGTAGCCCTTCACGTCCAGGTTCACTACATGCATGCATGGGTAGCTCCACTACCCCAGTACGTGCATGCATGGGTATCTCCACATGAGCTGCATGCCAATTGGCCTCAACCGTAGCCACAGGATGCCGGCACCCCGCATGCGCTGTACCATCGGCAGCCTGCACCGGCTCGGGAACAGCCGGCTTAGACGCTGCCGTCCGCGTCGACGACGGCGGCTGCGACGCCACCTTAGCAGCTGGTTGTAGGTGTACTGCAGAAGAGTCCGGGCGCCCCGCCGAGCCGCCGGTGACTTGCTCCGACAGGAGGGCAGCGGACTGCGACGATGCAGGCCGAGAATGCGACGACGGCTGCGATGCAACCACAGCCTGCAGTGTAGAAGGCGAGGACAACTCCTGTTGGTGAACCCGAGGGGATCTTTCGAGACATCCAGGTAACGTGGAATTGACTCTAAGATCCGCGGCAAGCTCCATGCCTCTCGGTGTCTGCGGTGCAGAGTTAAACGAAGTGACTGTCAACAACACAGGACCACCTCCCGTCGCACCACCAGAGCCAACAGTCGGCAGCTCCTGTTGTTGAACTTGAGTCACATTAGTGTTATTCGCCGGGGCAGAACTAGACGACGGATGGTTGGATGGGTTCCCGGTGTATTCCGATGTGTCCATCTCATTGTCCTTTTCCTTGGCGGCACTATCATCATCAGCATCATCATCCTTGTGTCTCCAAACGAACGGTCTCAAGACACTGTTTCTTGGTCATTCACCGCGGACCGAAGTACTCTCAAGACACTGTTTTTTTTGTCCAGTGCATGTTTTACCCTTTTTCTTACATAAGTTGTCCTATCTACATTTGAAACATTTTTGTCCCGTAAGTTTTCCATGGTTTTCTCTCAGATGCAGAGGCGGGGGGTGAGCCTCCTTTTTTTTTAAAAAAAAAAAGTTCTCCATGGTTATGCTTTTGCCGGTTACTTCACGGTTTACGTACATATTTGGTGTGCACAATGAGCCTCATCGTGTTTGATTATATTTCATCGCACTTTGCTACCAACTTGCTACCGTTTCTCACTGTTGAACTCGTTGCAGGTGCGCCTGGCCATCAGATTAGTTTGGTTACCCTTCCAAGGCCGGCTGGAAATTCTCGCTTCAGACTAGTGACTAATCTTGGTAAATTAGTTCAACACCCGCAGTTGTTTATGAAATGATAAAACCTTTATCGAGACAATTAATCCTGTAATTGTTTTTTTCTGTTAGAAACATCAAATGTACCAGTGAAGGGGTTATGTCTTCATTGATATTTACTCTTTGTGCCCTGTAATTTTTGTATATATTCTCATCAATAGTCTTCGCATTTTGAAATTGGCAGCTTTAGTAAAAGAGGCAAGGGAATGGATACTTTATCTTACTGGTAAACTAGACTCTGCTTTGCATGCGTTCAGTTCTGGTGCATGACACTATGTCAACTGATGAGTGATGAGCTTATTTGATCTTCAGAGGAGCGTCTGGAAGCCTGGCCGGAGATGCCATATTTCAGTGAACCAGGTAACTTGACAATAGTCTTTTTATCCACCGACTCTCAACCATTCATCCAGATTGGATTTTGAGAGGCCACAACAGCACTGTTTATCGGCGAGAAGTTATCTGCTGTCATTTCTAAATTCTAATCGACCAAGTCGGTGTCAGCAGGTGCTTTTGCTTCTCGACTCTCACAGACTATTCCTGATGCCTTCACAAGGCCTGCTGAAAGTTCTTCAGTCTCATCAGACACACTAGCAGGTTAGTTAGTTGAAACTCGTGCCTTGAAATTCAGTGAAGACTGTTGTTGTGAAGTTCAGATAAAAGTGCAGACAAAATAAAAATAAAAATGGGCGCACCAGTTTCCTGCTTCGCCTTTGGTCCTTGAATTTTTTGATTCAAGGGAGCTATGCTCTGATGATACTGTAAGCGAGGGATCATAACCAGTGCTTTTCACGTGCAGGTATTGATGATCTTTTGAGCCCTTGTGGGAGCCGGTAAACACATCCTTAGCCGGGTTCCGCCGGGCTTCGTTCCTCGGCAACCAACGATGAGCTCCATACCAAATCTTTCCACTCTGCAGCCTGTAGGAATGTATCTTCAGAGCTTGTTTACATAGGCATGTGTTAGTGAGCTGATGAGGAGAGAACCGGTGCTCTCTATGTTGAATCCGTCGTGCTTGCCTTTACTTTCTGACTATGTGTGAATATGTGATTGCTCTGAGTTCCACCGGAACACCAGCGGCAGGTATGATCTTCAGTAGCATGGTTGGAAATGGAGGAACTCTTCGACTGCGTGCTGCCAGGTCTTGCTATGTCCAAGTCGACAGAAGGTTGAAGCTAATTGGTACAATATGTTCGCAAAATCAACAATCGAAAGACTAATCTTTTTCTGAAGTTTACTTGTCCCTGACGAAGAGAAATTCCACCATTCATATGAGGGGACAAACAAATTCGCACTGTTCTTCAGATCATGAACCGCACACGACAGCTCATGAAATGAACCCAATGTTCTTAGAACTTCATGGAATTTCATCACAAGAATGTACAACTCAGTATTTCAGCAAGAGTATGCCAAGCTGTTGTGGCTTGCATATCAGACTGCAAAAGAGGTCAGAAACCAACACAGCTACTCCCTCCGTTCCGAATTACTTGTCGCAGGTATGGATGTATCTAGATGTATTTTAGTTCGAGATACATCCATTTCTGCGACAAGTAATTTGGAACGGAGGGAGTAGCAGTTTAAGACACAGACCTAAAGCACACACACACCCGATGACACAACCAGCAAAATGTTTCAGGTTCAGAGTTAAGACCATAGGAAGCAGTTTGGAGTGCTTTTCATCGGTCTCACTCGCTTCTTGGCCTGGTAGAATAATTCAAAGCTACCAGTGGAACAACAAAAGCACAAACGGATGAATAAACACGATGAAGGAGAAGACAACCAAGTTGTGCCGGTGAGAATTACTGTGACCACATTTTCATGTCCGCTGCTGGCAAAACATCATACCTCCAGATAAATCATACCTCCAGATAATACCAGGCAACATATTAAACAACAGATAGGAGAGAGGTGGTAGTACTAATTCATCAAATGACAACAAATGATGTTCTGACTATGAAAATTTTGGTACAGAACGCAAGGAAACTAATTGACACAACAGATGAAGTTCCCAGAAAAATGACTCCACCACACACTCTGCACAAAGATTCAGTGGAACCCCCCCACGAAGAACCCACACACTTCTTCAACATCAGCCAGTTCATATACTGGATCACTGGCACTCCTGGGAATTTCGTGTATGCTCATCACTTCATCAGAAAAACAGTTGCCATCAGACTGAACTTGGGTAGCACTGACAGCCTTTGTTTCATCGACGATCGCATTGTTTGCAGGAGTATCATGTGCACCTTCATCGTCCCTTGTGGAGACGGGTTCCGTAGCAAAAAGATGTGTGACTGCACAATGAACCAGTAACAAAGTCAAGCAAACACGTCGTCTTTTTAGCACTAAATGGTCAACTAGACGTATTGGCCAAAAAGAACAGAAATTGAGTTTACCTGCTGCTACAGAAGGCACACCTGAATGACCAGCACATGCCAGACCTTTCATCTTCTTGAATTTGGGTCTCAACCTATCGAACAACCCAAGAATTGTTCCCACCTTTGTTCCCATGTCATTGTACATGTCAACGACTTCATGCACTTCATTATCAATCTCTGTGAATAGTTCTTCGGCACCTTGCACCTATGTGTGAAAACTTAAGCATTAGTGCCACTAATAATGCCAGTTACCTCACCAACACCCAAATTAGAGTACAATATTTCACAAACCTCTCTTTGTAGATCTGGAAAGGAATACTGCCTATCAGCATTGAAGGAGTTGCCAGCGGCTGCGGTGGAATCAACCCGTTGCCTCTTCCCAGCAGCCTTTGCAAGTTGCGCAGGTTGATTCCCAGCACTCAAATTCTTTATGGTATTGAAGTATTCAAACAATTCAGTAACATATGGGGACGTCATTCCAGGGCACTGTTCTAGGTGCAAGCGAATGTCTTGGATAGTTGCTGAACTGAAGACCTTCAGGCTGCAAGCTAGACACCTGAATGTGGGTTTAGTCGCAGACTTGGATTCCAGAGAAAAAGCAAAGGCCCACAAGCCATCCCTCTTACGAGGATTCTTGTACCTGATTAATAGACAAATTTTTTTTAGAAGCTACATAGTACCAACTGGCATGATGGTAACGAATTCAGTACCAAATCTGACATATATCAGCGTCACTTACTCAATCTCCTTGGGCAAGTACAGTCTCATATAATCATTTACCACAAGCTTTGTCATAAGTGAACTGGTGTATGGGTGATGTGATCTGCAGGAACATAAATAATAAATCAATGTAATTGATTAAACTGAAGAATTCATCTTAACATCTCTCATGTCACAATCACTACTTTGCTTTGAGGTGAGACAGTCATTGATGTACTTCAGGCCATCAGATAAGCTAGAAATGCTAGCATTCCTGAGAGTACCTGGTCCTTGTTCAATCAGTTTCTGGAACATGCTCACCATTTGATCTCGGAAATACACTTCAGCATCAGCGAACTTGTTTTGGTCAATCATATCGATCACACGAGACATGCGAATTCGCAAGAAAACCATGGGATGAGTTTGCAATGGCTGTAAGGTAGCCATATACTGCATCAGATAGGCCTCAAGATCATCCCACTTCTTTCTTTCAACCAGAAAATCGACATGGTCGCTGCTGAAAGGTTGCACTGCCCTGCCCACACCTGAAAAGGTACCCAAAAAAACATCTTACTAGTGGTCTATAAACGAATGGTTGAGCATTTGGCCAAGTTTGGGTATATAGCAAAGGTGGCAATGATGCATGTGGACGTGCCCGATAAAGCAATACAATGGTGGCACACTTCATTGTCAACTCAGACCAATTTCTGCATAAGAAGTACGATGGTGAATAGCAAAGAATATCCAAGCATAGTAAGGAGTGTAGACCTCATATGCAAATATAAGAAGCAACGGACAAAGAAATAACTGAGAAGAAAGTTTAGGGAAAGATATTTTCACTTAGATCTTCTAAAGATAACCTCCATCCTAGCTAGGGGGCAATGATGCATTAGGAACCAAACTCATGGATATGCCAGCTCTGCCCATACATGCATTTCCTTGACCAGGGTGAAATACAACCAAAGGACCTTTAGATCTTACTACCATTATTCGGCATCACTATATTTCTAGCAATATGTGCTATGAAATTTCAATATGCCTGCACAATAGAAACTGAACTGTAGATGCAAGAGAATCGTTTCTCCCCACACAAAAAAAAAGAGCATCATTTCTGGATAGTTTGAATCAATTCCTGGCAAATCAAGCAACTTATATCTTCTTCTAAATTTCCAAGAGAGGTCAGCCATACAGGATAATATGTATGAAACTCAATTCTGGAATGTTGTTTCACGGCCACTACCAATACCAACCTTATGCAGGCAATACGTCCCCATATCTCTCTAGTCGTGAATGAGGCCCATTAGCCATCCCAGACGCAAAGGACGACTATCGTCGTCCTGACGCCACATCAAGCCCAATCGAAACGAATCATCATCCCCCCCTATCAAGCCCGATCTAAAACCATGAACCTTTCGTTTCTTCTAGTGCGACCTTGGAATCTCCAATTCCGTATATCCAAAACCCCTATCATCATGTAAAAAAAAAAACCCAAAAACTCCTAGCTACCTACAAACAGAGTGAACGCGCGCAGTAACAGATCGAGACAACCCGGGACAGGTTTAGAACGGCGGGATGGAGGGGCCAGCGCCGGCATAAGGGCTAATCCACGCACCTAAACAAGCATAAGAGATGTAGAAATAGGGCAGTAAACCGTGATATACCCTGCGAAGACGAGGATGCCGCGGCGCCGGAGAAGCGCGTCGGCCGGTTGCCCTTCCCCACCGTCGCGCTGGCCGTTGCTTGAGCCGCCTCCGCGGTGTGCAGCGCCGGCGGCGGGTGCTCTTCCCCATTTGGTTTTCTGTAGTACTTGCACTGTTACATAAAAAAACAATACCACCAACATGAGCTAGCTAGGCAGTGAGGTGCTGGCTGTTCAGGTTTACGTGCACTCTTGGCTTCTTGCAACCCTTGTTGCATGCGTCTACTTTTTCATGATAGACCACCGTGATCGATCACCGATCACTCTGCAGATGGTAATTAACGCTAGGTGTCGACTTCGATCCTAGCAATCAGAACTTGTAGCAGGAGTGATCCGTTTTGGCCGGTAAAATTTGTTGTCGTGGCAGTGAATTAGGAGCTTTTTTTTAGAAGTAAACTAGGAGCCATGAATGCAAGGGGCGCAGCGTGGACACAAATTTAAAGCGGCCTTGCGGGCTTGGGCGTGACCCTGCAAGGTGCTTTTCTACGGCAAGCTCTCTACGGTCAAGACCGTCAGGTCCGCTGGTACCGGCCGGGACTGCTTTTTCGGCAGAGTTCCTCGTCAAAAGTGTGCTGTCTTCTTGCGACGGTCTCGAATGCCCCGTGTTCTTCATGAGGGACGGATCCCGAGGAGGATGCGCTGCGATTCCTGTACACACCATGCAAAGGCTCCTACCCCTCCCTCCGTTTGCATATGGGGGACGGGGGGTGACCTGCCTACAAAACTCTGCAAGTTTGGGCAAGTTCAAATTTTTTTTGTTGTTGAAAGAAATGGATAAAGCTTTGCCATATTTCATTAAGTAAGAAGAAGGGCGTTTATGTACAACACAAGGTCGTAGCCACACAAGGGATTAGTCTCCTGAAATTAAAACTCTAAGATTACGCGTGCCCTGGCCTTAACCCAAAGTTCCGCCTCTTTTTCTTATGTTGGAGGAGAGGACGGTTGGCATTATGGACTTGTTACGAAAAACTCTAGGGTTACGCTCATTCCAAATTGCCCACGAGACCAACATAAGGATGGATGTGGTGGCCTTTGAAGTCGAACCATTTCGCCAAGTGAGCGCATCCTACCACTCATAGACGGAATCGAAGACATGCCAAGGAGAGGGGGGGGGGGGTGTCAAGATCATGCCTTCGAATCCAAAGTTTCACCATGTTCCAAATCCTCACATAGTAGCGACATTTGAATAGTAGGTGGGCCGTTGTCTCCGGTTCACGCCTGTAGAGCCGACAATCACCACAATTTAGCCATCCCCGGTGAGCCAAGCGGTCGGCGGTCCAAACTCGATTTTGGGAATTAGCCATGCAAAAATATTAAATTTGGGAGGTGCCCAAGGCTTCCAAATAGCGGGTTTCTGGATGGTAGATGTGATTTCGGCAAATTAGGAACTATACGCGGATGCAACGGAGTAGCGGGGTTTTTTCGAGAATCCGTCAATGGCGTACCATAGCTTTATAGAAGATGGAGAATATAGTACAAGAAGTTGAACTCGATAAAGGGAACCACAACTCAGTTCACCTCACATCCACCACTCCTACATTACATAACGCAACTACTCACGCGCCTGTAGAACTCCAGTTCGGCCCAATTGTACGCACAAACTAAGCTTCTGGAAAATCTTGTCAATCATGTCCTCTTCATTATCAACCGCCGATCGACCTAAGGCCCTACTATTACGCTGCTTCCACGGGCTCCAACAAATCAGCATGGTAAACGCATCAAATCCCTTTCAATACACTTTGTGGGCCCGTTTGCGCGTTGTCGGCCACCACTCCTGCAGGGTGTTGTCCACCGAGGGCAGAAGATCCTGACCAATCCCTACTCAAGAGAAACATTGGTACCAGACTTGTCGTGCGAACACGCATTGCAGTAGAATATGATCAACCATGTCTTCCTCTTGATCACAAAGGAAGCATGGAGAAGTCCGAGTTGCAATCCGTGTCTAAGCCTCCTATCTAATGTCCAGAGCATGTATTGAAGGGCCATCGACATGAAGAGCTTGCATGAGAGAGGCGTCCAGCACTTCCAAATCGCCCTAGCACAACGGAATCTAACTCCGCCCTCGACACCATCCTATATGTTGATGTTGTCGTGTAAACTCCCTCGCATTCCAAGGCCAGATAACCTTGTCCTCAACCTTCGGTTGTAGTTCTAGACCAATCAGAAGCTCCCACGGGTGGATAAATTTGGTAAGGCCTTCGATGTTTAGCTCGCCCATGATGTCACGGGTCCAGTTATGCATGGATAATCCCTCCCTCACCAATCGTTTGTTCACCACTCATTGTCGATGCAACAAACATTTATGTTTGTTGCCCAGACTTGTACACAGGCATGCAACATCATACAACTTCACCAACATACAAGACAAGGCCAAGCCAGAGAAGCAGCTCTTTGTGAGATAAAAGAGCGAATCAAGAAGACCAAGACGAACAAGCACTAGTAGAAAACAGGGCTTTGGTTGGGGCCTGGCTAGCCCATTAGTCCCGGTTCTGTCACGAACTGGGACCCATGGGGGCATACGTCCCGGTTCATGCGCCCACGGGGCCGGCGGGGCCTCGGGAGGCATTTGTCCCGGTTCGTGTGGACCCATTTGTCCCGGTTCTAGGCATGAACCGGGACCAATGGCCCTCGCTCCTGGCCCACAGCCATTGGTCCCGGTTCGTGCCTAGAACCGGGACAGAAGGGGGACCTTTAGTCCCGGTTCTAGGCACGAACCGGGGCCAATGAGTTGCCTATATATACCCCTCGCCCGCGAGCAGAGCACTCCACAGTGCTCTGTTTTTTCTGGCCGGCGAGGGGAGAGCTTTGTGGTGCTCTAGCTCACCTCCTATGCACATGAGGTGTTCGATGAAATGCCCGAGCCACACTAGTTAAGCTTTCTCCTCTCGAAGCTCGACCTCCAAGCTCCATTTTCCCTGAGATTTGTCTAGGTTTAGCGGTCCGTCACGTCCCGTCCCCGTCTTCACCGCCGTCGATCGCCCGCGCCGATCTCGTCGCCGGCACCACCGTGGTGAGCCTCTTGTTCTTATCTTCTTCAGAAAGAAAAAAAATTCTTACTTTAGATAGATACTTGTCTAATTTTCTTATTTTTATTATTGCTTGTTATTATATAGTGCGATGGTTTTGGTATCCGCCCCCGTCGGCCCTCGTCCTAGCTATGATTCGGATGTGGTATATATATTATCTTTTATAACTATTTGGTTCATTTATTGTTTATGACAATTATGCCCATCAAGTTGACATAGATTTTATTTATCTAGGAGGTAGTTGAACCGGAAATTCCAACCGACCCTATTGTCGAGAGGTTAAATTTAGTTGAAGAAGAAAACAATTATTTGAAGGAAAGAATAAAAAAATTGAGGAGGAGAAGATGATATTGGAGTTGCATGTTGCGGATGTCGTTGATGATCACAAGATCAAGATGGACGCAATGCGGTTGAAGATTAGAAAGATTAGAAAATATGCCATTCATACCGAGGCTTGGTATCAGTATGCCGTTGGATCAATTGTTACCTTGGTTGTGATTATGATCGCATTTGTTGTTGCATTGAAAGGTTTTACATAGTTTCAATGTATGGTTTAATTAGATGCTCTGGAGAGCTATATGTTGTTCAATGAGAACTATGTATGTACTTTGGTTTTAATGTGATGATGAACTTCTATTAATTTGGTCACTTATCTATCCATGTGAATCTGTAATGGTTTTTGACATACATAATTATATGTAATGCATGCAGATGAACCGACAATGGATGTACGGTGAAAGACACACCTCCGAGTACGTTAAGGGCGTGCATAATTTTCTCGAAGTGGCTGAGGCAAACAAGCAAAATGGTTTTATGTGTTGTCCATGCTCCATGCCCTATATGTGGGGATACGAAGTCTTACTCTTACCGGAAAATCCTTCACACCCACCTGCTTTATAAGAGTTTCATGCCACACTATAATGTTTGGACCAGGCACGGAGAAATAGGGGTTATGATGGAAGACAGCGAAGAAGAAGAGGACGATGACAACTATGTGCCCCCGAAATATGGTGATGCTGCAACGGGGGAAGCTGCTGAAGATCAAGAGGAACCAGACGATATTGTGCCCGATGATGATCTCCGCCGGGTCATTGTTGATGCAAGGACACAGTGCGAAAGTGAAAAGGAGAAGCTGAAGTTCGATCGCATGTTAGATGATCACAAAAAAGGTTTGTACCGCGATTGCGAAGATGGCAACACAAAGCTCGGTACCGTACTGGAATTGCTGCAGTGGAAGGCAGAGAATGCTGCCTGACAAAGGATTTGAGAAGCTACTGAAAATATTGAAGAAGAAGCTTCCAAAGGATAACGAATTGCCCGACAGTACGTACGCAGCAAATAAGGTCGTATGCCCTCTAGGATTGGAGGTGCAGAAGATACATGAATGCCCTAATGACTGCATCCTCTACCGCGGTCCGTACGAGGATTTGAACGCATGCCCGGTATGTGGTGCATTGTGGTATAAGATCAGACGAGGTGACCCTGGTGATGTTGACGGCGAGCCCCCCAGGAAGAGGGTTCCTGCGAAGGTGATGTGGTATGCTCCTATAATACCATGGTTGAAACGACTGTTCAGAAACAAAGAGCATGCCAAGTTGATGCGATGGCACAGTGAGGACCGTAAGAAAGACGGGAAGTTGAGAGCACCCGCTGACGGGTCACAGTGGAGAAAAATTGAGAGAAAGTACCGGGCTGAGTTCGCAGGTGACCCAAGGAACGTATGGTTTGGTTTAAGCGCGGATGGCATTAATCCTTTCAGGGGGCGGAGCAGCAATCACAGCACCTGGCCCGTGACTCTATGTATGTACAACCTTCCTCCTTGGATGTGCATGAAGCGGAAGTTCTTTATGATGTTAGTTCTCATCCAAGGCCCTAAGCAACCCGACAACGACATTGATGTGTACCTAAGGCCATTAGTTGAAGAACTTTTACAGCTGTGGAATGGAAACGGTGTACGTGTGTGGGATGAGCACAGACAGGAGGAATTTGACCTGCATGCGTTGCTGTTTGTAACCATCAACGATTGGCCTGCTCTCAGTAACCTTTCAGGACAGACAAACAAGGGATACCACGCATGCACGCATTGTTTAGCTGACACCGAAAGTATATACCTGGACAAATGCAGGAAGAATGTGTACCTGGGCCATCGTCGATTTCTTCCGACCAACCATCAATGTCGAAAGAAAGGCAAGCATTTCAAAGGCGAGGCAGATCACCGGAAGAAGCCCGCCATGCGTACCGGTGATCACGTACTTGCTATGGTCAATGATTTACACGTAATCTTTGGAAAGGTTCCGGCGGACTATCTATTCCGAATGACGCTGAGGGACGCGCACCCATGTGGAAGAAGAAATCTATATTTTGGGACCTACCCTACTGGAAAGACCTAGAGGTAGGGGTGGGCATATAAACCGATGACCGAAGTACCGAACCGAACTAACCGTGACTGAACCCGAAGACACCGAAACTGAATTCTTTGACCATAAATTCGGTCAGCCAATCTGGAAAACCAATCTTTCTTCGGTCAATTCGGCTGTAGGTATCGAGTAACCGAATACACCGAAGTACCGAATAAATCGATGGACTCTGCAGAATCCCATGTAGCCACGGCCCACACAGCCCAACTTCTAGGTCTGGAGAGCGATAAATCAGCGGCGCCTCGACGCACGAACCTGACCTAGCCGCCGCCCGCTACTCTCACGACCACCGCAACCTTGCCGCCCGGCCCTACCTTCTTCTTCTACCCGTCCCCTACCTTCTTCTTCTACCCATCCCCACGGACGACGGCGCGGTCCACTTCCACCCCTGACCCGCTTGTGGAGATGGAAGATGACTGACAAGGCGGCGACCATCTTTTCCACTGAAGCCCGATGGAAAGAAGGGAGTGGGGAGGCGCACGGATCTGGGGATCTGATTTTCAAGAGGGGCTTGAGAGGGATCAGGTGATGGAGGCGGCGCATGAATAGCAGCTTGTAATTAGAGTGTATTTTTGCTATAATTGATCTCCGTTGATGTCTTATTTGCCACATGCTTGGATCTCTGTTGCTTGCACAAGTTTCTTTTGTCAGTTGTGTTCAAGACTGATTCTATTTTGTTTTTGAGCCAAGACTCAAGTCTGATGTTCAATCTGTGTTGAAATTTGGAACGGCAATATTCAATCTCAGTTTGTGTTTGAATTATCATTTTTATGTCAGATAATGTGTTGCAATTCTGTATCCTTGAAAAATGTGCTGTAATTCTGCTTAAAATTTTGGAATGTTATACATCGATGCTGGTCTGGCAGAACATCAGTGTTATTCGGTCATAACCGAGACCGGAATCGAAGTCTAAGACACCGAAACTCTCGGTTAGTAATTTTCTAGGAAACCGATCGATCAACAAAGTCTGGAAACCGAAATTTTAGAAAACCCGAAGCACCGAACCGATCGGTTCGGGGGAACCGAACGCCCAAGCCTACCTAGAGGTCCGCTCTTCAATCGACGTGATGCACGTGATGAAGAACCTTTGCGTGAACCTGCTAGGCTTCTTGGGCGTGTATGGGAAGACAAAAGATACACCGAAGGCACGGGAGGACCTGCAACGTTTGCACGAAAAAGACGGCATGCCTCCAAAGTAGTATGAAGGTCCTGCCAGCTACGCTCTTACCAAAGAAGAGAAGGAAATCTTCTTTGAATGCCTGCTCAGTATGAAGGTCCCGTATGGCTTCTCGTCGAATATAAAGGGAATAATAAATATGCCAGAGAAAAATTTCCAGAACCTAAAGTCTCATGACTGCCACGTGATTATGATGCAACTGCTTCCGGTTGCATTGAGGGGGCTTCTAGCGGAAAACGTCCGATTAGCCATTGTAAAGCTATGTGCATTCCTCAATGCAATCTCTCAGAAGGTGATCGATCCAGAAATCATACCAAGGCTAAGGAGTGATGTGGCGCAATGTCTTGTCAGTTTCGAGCTGGTGTTCCCACCATCCTTCTTCAATATCATGACACACATCCTAGTTCATCTAGTCGATGAGATTATCATTCTGGGCCCCGTATTTCTACACAATATGTTCCCCTTTGAGAGGTTCATGGGAGTCCTAAAGAAATATGTCCGTAACCGCGCTAGGCCAGAAGGAAGCATCTCCATGGGCCATCAAACAGAGGATGTCATTGGATTTTGTGTTGACTTCATTCCTGGCCTTAATAAGATTGGTCTCCCTAAATCGCGGTATGAGGGGAGACTGACTGGAAAAGGCACGCTTGGAGGGGACTCAATAATATGCAGGGACGGGCACTCTTGGTCTCAAGCACACTACACAGTTCTACAGAACTCTACCTTGGTGACCCCGTATGTCGATGAACACAAGAACAGTGTGCGCTCCAAACACCCGGAGCAGTGTGACGACTGGATTACATGTGAACACATCAGGACTTTCGGCAGTTGGTTGGAAACACGTCTCAGAGGTGACAACACTGTTTGTGATGAGCTGTACTCGTTGTCCACGGGACCATCTTCGACTGTATTGACTTACAAAGGATACGAGATAAATGGGAATACATTTTACACGATCGCCCAAGATCAAAAGAGCAGCAACCAAAACAGCGGTGTCCGTTTTGATGCAGTAACCAAGAGGGGAAAGGACACATATTATGGTTACATAGTGGACATATGGGAACTTGACTACGGACATGATTTTAAGGTCCCTTTGTTTAAGTGCAAAATGGTCAATCTATCAGAAGGCGGGGTACAGGTAGACCCACAGTATGGAATGACAACAGTGGATCTGAACAATCTTGGGTACACAGATGAACAGTTCGTGATGTGGCACAGGTTTTCTATGTGAAGGACATGTCTACCAAACCGAGAAAAAAAAAGATAAGGAAGCGAACACATCATACAATGATCCAAAGCGCCACATAGTTCTTTCAGGAAAAAGAGACGTCGCGGGAGTGGAGGGCAAGACAGACATGTCCGAAGATTATGAAAAGTTTCATGAAATCCCTCCCTTCAAAGTCAAGGCTGACCCAAGCACCCTGTTAAACGATGAAGATTATCCATGGTTATGGCGCAATAAGCAAAGGACAGAATCGAAGAAAAAGTGAAGACTTTCTCTCCACGACTATTATGATGATGCCTTTGATCTAGAATATCCATGATACTTTGAAAGAGATTGTCCGTTTTGTAGTGATGTAACCCTCTCAACTTCTGTTGTAACCCTCTCAACTTTTTAGCACATGCTATTTGGGTGAAATGATGATACCATGCCGACTTTCAACCTTTTTAGAGTTCACTTGTAGTGCTTTTCAATTCCAGGGTCATTTAGCTCAAAAAAATCAGTAAATGCATGAAAAATAACAAATGAAGTCAGAAAGGGTTGAAAATTGATGATGTGGCTTTGAAAGAGATTGTCCATTTTGTACACGAAGTGCATGCAGTTTTTGTCGTAACCCTCTTAACTTTTTAGCACATGCTATGTGGGTGAAATGATGATACCATGCCAACTTTCATCCTCTTCAGAGTTCATCTGAAGTGCTTTTCAATTTCAGGGTCATTTAGCTCAAATAATGAACTAATATAAAAAAGAATGATCTGGAAATTTTTTATGAAACTCTAATAGAAAAAATAATAAACTAAAAGAATGAACTAGAAAACTTTAATGAAACTCTAATAGAAAAAAGAATGAAGTAGAAAACTTTAATGAAACTCTAATAGCAAAAGAAATCAACTAAAAAGCTTTTATAAACCTCTAGTATTATTGAAACTAAAATTATATAAAATTTATGCAACTAAAATTATCAAAGTATTTTCTATTCAAAACATTATAAGCAAAAAGAATTTTCATAAAATAAATAAAAAAAGCAAAAAATAAAATAAAATAAATAATTAGAAACAAAATAAAATAAATAAGTAGAAACAAAATAAACTTTAATAAATAAGTAGAGACAAAACAAAAAATAAACCTTAATAAAATAAAATAAAATAAAATAAGAAAACTTTAATAAAATAAATAAAATAGCAACAGTAAAAAAGAAAACAAAAAACCGGGAAAAAGTAAAAAAATGCCACCTACTGGGCCATCACGGCCTGAATACGACTAGGAACCTAGCTAGTTGGGCCAGGATTCAGGCCCGTAGAAGGCCCAGTAGGCACACAGGCATAGCAATGTGAGATTAGGCCCAAAGGCCTGCAATTCAGAGGAGTTCGAGAGAGATGGCAGGGCGGCGCTTATAAACAGGTGCGGCAGCTCCTCAGCTAGCGAGGTGGGACTAAACATCCCACCGCACCGCGGCTTTGGCAGGCGCAGGCCTTTGGTCCCGGTTGGTGGCACCAACCGGGACCAATGCCCACCTTTAGTCCCGGTTGGTGCCACCAACCGGGACCAAAGGTCTCTGTTTCCTGCCCTTTGGGCTGCTGAAAAAAGACTTTTGGTCGCGGTTGGTGGCACCAACCGGGACTAAAAGGGGGCATTGGTCCCGGTTGGTGCCATGAACCGGGACCAATGCTTCATGTGTATATAGCAAACACTTAGAAAAATTTCAGTTTTCATCTAGCAGTTGCCCCCGACGACGCGCGCGCGCGGACCTCTACGACGCCGCCAGGCTGCCGGACGCCGTCGCCCCCGCCCCGGAGCCCACGCCGACGCCGTCCGCCGCCCGCGCCGTTGCCGTCCGCCGCCCGCGCCGTTGCCGTCCGCCGCCCACGCCGTCGCCGTCGCCCGTGCCCCTCCCCCCGCACGCGTACGTCGCCGTCACCCGTGCCCCTGCCCCCGCACGCCGTCGCCATCGCCCGCCCCCGTCGTCGCCCTCGCCGGCCGGCCCCGCTGTGAGCCGCTGCCGCCCCGGCTCTCTTTTTTTCATTTTTTTCATATATGTATTTTTTCCATGTATATATACTAGTAATTTGTACAGATTATTATGTATAGTCACGCAGTACTAAATTATTAAATTACAGAGTAACAATTTTCTATATGAAGAATGCATTAGGCAAAACCTTTACTTTTTGACTAAATTTTCTATTTGAACATTTCTTAAAAAAAAGCAATACTACTTTATTTGAACATTCTCTGATTTAGGTTAGTGCATTAGATGTTCGGTTAGTGTCCATTTTAGATTAGTTGAATTAGATGTTTTTTAGTAAGTGTTTAATAGAATTAGTTAGAAAAATAATATAACTAGTTAAACTAGTTTATTTTTAGTAAGTACTACTTTATTTTATTTATAGTAAGTGCTTAGTAGTTGAACTAGTTGATTTAATAAAACTACTTTATTTTACTATAGAAGTAGTTTATTTTTAGTAAGTACTACTTTATTTTATTTATAGTAAGTGCTTAGTAATTGAACTAGTTGATTTAATAAAACTACTTTATTTTACTATAAAAATAGTTTATTTTTAGTTAGAAAATTAATAGAACTAGTTTACTTTTTAGTTAAAGGAATTATTCCCGCATCGACGTCGACGATGCCTATCCCGCATCCTCGTCGTTGACTCGGCGGAGGAGGCCTGCTTGATCATAGGGGCCATGTCCAGGACTGGGCTCCGCCGGGCTGGTATTGGGAGGTGCTACCTTCCGGGGGGCGTAGCTTGGTGAGGAGCCAGCCCGTCGTTGACCCGAACCTTGTTTGGTGGCGGTCGCGTGGGCCAGTGACGGTGCCGAGGCTTCCGGACACCGCGGAGGTGGTACGTCACCGTGTCAGCGAGGAGGACGAGCACGTCCCTCGCTACATGGTTGCGTTGTAGGGCAGGTTCGACAATACCTGGCAGGTTTTTCAGGGATCTCACTGGAGCTATGATCCTGTGATGGTTCCTTCTCTTTGGGTGTCCACCGCCCGCGCCGATACCCGTCGGGTGCTACGGTTCTAGTTGTATTAGCGATGCTATATGTATGATACTATCGAGGTGTATTAGTGATAATATTTGACGATGTACGGATGCAGGAGATGATGTAGTTTTGCTTATTGAATGCATGCTAATTTGAATACTAATTTATTTTACGATTTGGTTTTGCTTAAAAAATGCTCAAATTGGAAAACTACTCCTACTTTGAATGCTAAAATTGGAGAGCTGCAAGGCGTATGCATTTGATTAGTTGATAGCTTATAGAGTTTTTGTTTTTGCAGAAATCTAGGAGCCCCCTCGATCATCCCCGCCGTCGTCCCCATCACCGACCCCCCTCCGACCTCGAGGTGAGACCAGCCAAATCTCCATGTCAATATGAGTCCTATAAGATATTTTGAAATGTTTTTGCTCATATTTTCAACCATTGAAATGTAATGGCTATCAAGTTTGAATGCTCATATGATGTAGATAAAAACATATATATTTCGGGTTGACTTTAAGTCTGTCGAGTCTCCACCATATATGAGAGGACGAAGAATCCCGACAGTTGTCGTGGGGGTAGCTTCTCCTTCGTTCCCGTGTGCTAGACAATTTGGTGTAATGCACTCAGGAACGAAAGGAGGTGCTACCATCACCGACGGTCGCAAATGTCAGAGAGAAATCAGTGAGGGAGAGTCCCCACCATATATGAGAGGACGAAGAATCCCGACTGTTGTCGTGGGGGTAGCTTCTCCTTCGTTCCCGTGTGCTAGACAATTTGGTGTAATGCACTCGGGAACGAAAGGAGGAGCTACCATCACCGACGGTCGAATATATACACCACGTGAGCTGAGAGTTTTCAAGAAAAGACTTGACAGACCGATAGTCAACCCGTGATGAATAATAATGTTCTAATTTAGTTTTTGTAGTACATATATTTAATTGTACTAGTTTAATCTTTGAATTTAATGTTCTAATACGAAAGTCTCCCGGGGGAGTGCTCCTGGTGCAACGACGACCGAGGTCTGTGCGACAGGTGCCCTCACCTGGACGAAGATCGACGCTTCAGCATTAAGCTCCAAGAGACCTTCGATGTTGAAACGGTACGCAACGACGAAAAGTGTTTTTTTTCGTAATTAAGCACGACTTCAACTATTTCAACGTGTAATTTTTATCTTTTACAATTCGAATAGCTTATCCCATGCCATGCAAGACGCTATGTATATACAAGAAACTCTACGTGTAGAGACGTGCAATTTCATACCTAGAGACGTGTTATTTCATCTCTAGGCAACCATAGAGTCGATTTAGTAAAGCGTCTTTAGAGCGTCTTCTCACGGACCGTCTCAAAACAAGTAGACACGCTGGCTAAGCGTGTCTATATGGCATGAGACGCTATATTGAGACGTTCAAAATCGTCTCTACGTATGTAGAGACGTTATGCTAGATGCGCTCTATCACGTCTCTACATAAAGACCTTCATTCGTCATGGGCCCATTCTTATACACGTTGTGTAGAGACGTCATATTCGTCTCTAAATATACATAACTTTCTTTCTAAGCATTGAATATTTTACTTTAAATATTATTTGATTTATTTAGAATGTGCAATTCATCATTTCAAAGTCAGTTACTTTACCACACCACAGATGCATGTGCAGAATGATCAACAAATATCATGCATCTGCCCATATCAACCATTACAATCATAAGCAACAACTATCATTATATAATAAGGCATCCGCCCATATCACCAATTGCATTCACTATAATACCATTTGCACAATTAGCATCCTTAGTAAAAAACAAGCAGTGCACTAATTAGTAGGAACAAACACCTTGAGTTCATAATTGAATCAAATGAGACATTCATATGAAAGATACAAATAATTATGAAAAGATCCTGTAAACTAGAACAAAGTTTTCCTATGAAGTTATAATCTAATACATAATTCAAAATATTGTTCATTTAAAGACTAACTCTTCTGTACTTGCTCCTGGCTCCTTCTATGCACTCCTTTTCTAAATTTTCAGCTACCCTGAAAAAGGAAGATAACAGAGAAAAATTTAAATGGCAGTCGACCATCCATTTGGAATACAACTTCAATCAGTCTCCACAAATTGTTTCCCCTGCATAATTCTGATGAAGTTTTAACTCAGAATTTCCCTATAACTTGTAACAGCTCTCCACTCGCCCCTACATCCCAGAATATCACAATGGCTTATAACTGGACCATACATCACATGACATATGTGTTTGAAAAAATGTTTGAGAGTACAAATTATTTTAATTCGGCTAGTAGATTTAGGAGGCTTTTTTGGTAATAAATTAGCAATCTCTGGAGGGCCTTGTAAATTTTCTTCATCTGGTCGTACACTTGCAGCAGCATGCACTGAGATCTTCAAGCGTCGAAGCCACTAAGGTACCCTCAACATAATATTTTTGCCAAGACAATGTTAAAATCATATGTTAATCAACAAGCTAATGATCTGTAACGTGTGTATAGAAACGTATGTCAAGGTCATGCATTGCACTGCACTATCTAATAAACAACTGAACCATGCAAGATCTGATAGGAAGATAACAGAGACTAGAAGAAAACTGCATACATATTAAAGGGGCCTGGCACAAATAGATTGCCTTCTATGCTGAGAGCTAAATCTACTAATATATCACCTTGTCCTATCAATACTGCTTCATAAATGAGTTGGCCAGCATATCAGTTACTATGGAAAGAAACCAAAATGAATTGTTGTAAGCAATGTTCTGTTATGTAACTGTGACTGTTAGATCAGAGATAAGAAAAAGGTAGCATGCATTACATTAGTTGATGAGAACAGAATTGCAGTGATAGAGGCAAATATTGAAATTAACAGATTAAAATTTATGATTACCTCTTGAAACTAAGTCATTCCTATAAAAAATTTATGTTTAGTGCAAATTAACATGGCATACTTTTTACACCAGAGTGAAAAACGCATGGCTTGGTTACTGAGAATTTTGCATTCGTAAAAAAAGCAGAACATATGATTTATCGTGTAGTGTATATATAGCGCATAGCTATTGCAGACTTTGCATTTGCCTGCCAAACATATGCTAATCTGTTAACTTAACTTTGATTTGTCAACGAAAATCTCAGCTATAGCTGGAAAGGCAGAACTTTTATTTGGTACACATAATCATAGCGATAGTTAAGTATTACTACTCACCAGTAGGTAGCTCTGCATCACTTTGGGTGAGATTTTGATTTTGGACCCAAGGGTGCTATATCTGGAGCAATGGATGGAAATTAGGCTGACATCAGTACCTCAAGACAGTGGTCACATATTTCCAAGACCCCTGCAGGCTATACAAAATAACACAAACCTGACGATTCATCAGTGATGGATGTACCTATCTCAAGAGAAAGAAGAGATCTGGTTCAGATAGCTGTTTACAGGTTAGAGGTTTCATCTATCTACAAAGATATAGTAGGAGTTATCAGACTACCGAGTTGATTAATAAAGGCAAATTTTAGTTAGTTGATTATGAGAACCCCTGTATCCTGGTAGTTGCAGTTGCGGTCAGTACAAAAGAAGTTACCATGGCGTGCACAGTGACATAGCACTATCATGTTTTTTGCTCCAGGGTAAATGGAAAGTGAGGTTATTTTGGCATGTTTATCTAACACGACTTGTACTACTTTCGAGTTTCACCATATAAAATTTCATTGGACCAAACAGTTGCTAACATACTTTTGAGGAAATCTGTCAGAATTGATATCTAGCAAGCAAACAATTTACCAAACACTTGGAGTGAATTGTCTACATGAAGGAAGTAAGGAGACGGAGATAGAAGAGGATAGAGACTTGAGATGTATATAAACGAAGGAGGCCACTTTGATTGATTTAATGTTAATGGTAAAACTGAAGGGGATATGGGATAAGGGATCACCTGCTTGACGTGGCGGAGGCTGAAGATGCTGGCAGGAGGCGGGCGCTGCTTGTGGGTGGTGTAGCGACGAAACTCGCCATGGTGCTTCGGGTGAGAGATGAGACCGCCGTGGATGCGGCTTGGTGACGGTGAGGACGACGTCAGGAGGGAGCACGGCTTCGTGTTGGTGAGGACGACAGACGCCGGCAGGGCTCCAACTGCCGCCGCTGCGGATGGAGGAGAATGGGAGTCGGCGTCGGGCGAAACTAGCGGCAGAGGGCGGCGCTTCAGGATGAGGCTGCCGCCGTGTGGGGTGGGAGATCGGGCGGCGCCCGGGGCGCAGATTGGTTCGGGAGGTTGAAATGGGGAGGTGGGAGATGGCGTCGTGGGGAGAAATAATTGGGATTATAATTATATGACTCAGAAAGTTTTGAGAAACGCGGGAGGTTTAGGCGGTAAAGAAAATAGATTGAGAGAGCCAAATCTGATTAGGAGAAAAAAAATTTGTTGGCAACAACCAACCACATATGGATAAATATTACTGTATTTGTTTCTAAAAAAGGAAAACAAAGGGTTTGGGTCGAGGATTGCAGGCGGCGGCCAAATCCTTCGGTGGAGGGACGCCACGAAGCGGCGGGGAGGCTGACTGAGGGCACCCGGCAATAGCCCTGGCTCTGACGCATTGAGAGGTGGTGGATTAGGCCCATCTGTCGCCGGAGTCAACGACGATGAGAAATCCCGCGGCAGCGGCCATGGCAGGGCTCAGAGCTCGTGGGGAAGAGGCCCTGGGTCACTGGCTTGCTGTGGAGGACGTCTACGTCTTCTGCGGCACCTCGGGATCCTCGGGGAGCGACAGATATCGGGCGGGGCACTTCAACGGCATCAAATCAACGACGGCGGGCCGAGGCGAGAGGCGGGGAAGATGACATCGTGGGATCCTATCCGGTCCTTCACTACTCGAATTCATTAGATAAGAGGACGAGGGCATCTCGTCAGAGCTTCCTGACGAGGTCTTGGCACTTGGGGTTGCTGCTGGACGCGTGCGCGGCTGACGACGGCAACCTGGGGCTCTCGGGCATTCTTGCGGGAGAGGGATAGAGATGGAAGAGAACTAGGGCGAGAGAGAGAGAGAGGAGCGCGAAGATTGGTGTGGAGCTCGCGGCCGCAGCGGCGCAGGTCGGGGCATCGGGTTCGCCGGAGTTGGGAGAGACAGAGGTGAGAGAGAGAGAGTTTCCCTTTTATTTTCCTTTTTTTCTTGCTAGGCCCACATGCAAGGGACATAAAGAGAGGTGGCAGGGAGAGAGTTTTTTTTTCTTTTTTTCTAGGATGAAGTGGCCCACATGTAAGTGACATACGCAGTGAGGGTAAAAATGTCCAGGAAACGCCCCTTAGACGGTCAAAGCCCTTTTTTATACGGAAGGGTATTTCCATATGCACACTTGGCGAAAGAGGGGGAAAGTTGAGCACTATTTTTATTCAAGGATAAAGATGAGGTCAGAAGGAAATTAGGGGGGGGGGTGGGCGGTGTAAATGTCCCTTTTTTATACTGTGACCAAATTTTGAAACCTCAAACTATTTTCGAAAAATGTGATTCATTAAAAAAATTCTAAATTAGTTTTGAAAGCGCAAACAAATGTTGAATACTTTAAACACTATTTTACAAATTAAAAACAACGAAATAAATAGAAAAAACGAAAAAGGAAAGAAAGTATGGTTCGAAAACATGTGCATCTTATTAGTAGCAAATACCACTGTTTTTTACCATTCCAAAAAAGATACTACTGTTTTTCACCCAAAAAAACGAATACTAGTGCCAGGTTAATTTGCTAGCACACGCGTTCTTAAAAAAATGCGCCTGGGCTGCTATAGCCTGGACAGCGCTATTTATATACAAGAGTTTTCATCCTGATTTTACACAAATTTGGCCCTTAGTGGGGTGGCGTGCTCACGCAAATTTTGGCTGGGGGTTGCGGGTTCGAAACTTCGCGACACCCATTTTTCTTTTTCTTTATCTTATTTCTTGCTCCCACTGACATATGGGTCCCAGGCTGACGTGGGCCCATGCTAATGTGTCATATGGGAGATTATGGGTCCCAGGCTGACGTGGGCCCGTGCTAATGTGTCATATGGGAGATTCGCGATACATATGTAACGTGTAGAGCCAGGAGGATCGTATTGATCACGTATTTTTGTGTACCGGAACCGTATTGAAGCAATACGTAAAATCCAAGATCAAGTTAGATGTCGCCTACGACAACGAGGACTATGGATGCAATTATCTCCTAAAGCTTCAGGAAGCTAAAATTCTCGAAGCCAACTTGAGCTCTAGTGTATTTTTGTGAAGCAAGGGAAACCCAACTTCTTGTTAACAAGGAATTTGGAGTTGGACTTACTCACGTTGTATTGCCATCGCCAAGAAAATGATTATTCAATCTCCTCGAGCTTCTCCTCACTCGGTCAGGGACTGCACGGTTCAGCTCGCTCACATCTCCCATGTCCTTCGCGTTCTCCTCTCGAAACCTCACCGCCCCGTTCCCGTCGCCATGCCTGGCTGCCCTCGTCGCCAGCCAGATCTTCTCCTCCACCTACAAATCCGTCCTTCCCAGCCCGTTCCTCGCCGGATCCCATCCTCGGCGCTGCCAGTCCTGCTGTCAGCAAGGAGCTGCGACCCCATGTGAACGAGGACCTAACCCTGATGCCATTGATGCCCTCCTGAGCGAGGAGTGGCCTGTGTGCGGTTTGGCTCGAAGTGGGCTCCTTCTAGCCGTCCCAAGGTGGCAACAAGAGGCCTGCAGCACCACCGCCAGTTGGGCTGCCAGCTTAGAGCGCCAGGAGAAGCCGCCTCGCTGTCGAATGTTTCCAGGTCGCCACGATAAGTGAGAAGACAAGCGAGAACATTTTGGGAATTGCGTACATTTTGGGGATAATTAAGGTTTTCTGTTTTGGCAGGAGAATATTACAAAGATAATATAATATTATAGAGGGTATTATTAAGGTTATAATCAAATACAAAAATGCCTCTTGATTCATTCTTTGATGCAGTTACTTGGGTCATGTTTAAATTATAGCAGAACTAATTTTAGTAGCTATCTGATTTTAAAAGTATGATTATTCAAAATTCTCACAAGCCTAAGATAAGAATAGAGTCGCCTACTAAAGCGTCTCACAAATCGTCTCTAAGTTAATTAAAATTACATACTTATTTTCTAAATGACTAATTATAAGAAAAGTTTGTGGCGCTAGGTAAGCGTCTTAAGAAGCGTCTTTAGCCCGCAGTGTTCATGGGCATAGAGACGAATACAAATAGCGTCTCAGAAAAAGCAACCATACATGGTGTTTTTGTTGTAGTACATATATTTAATTGTACAAGTTTAATCTTTGAATTATGAACATAGGAAATGTCGTACTCGGACGACGAAAGTCTCCCGGGGGAGTGCTCCTGGTGCAACGACGACCGAGGTCTGTGCGACAGGTGCCCTCACCTGGACGAAGATCGACGCTTCAGCATTAAGCTCCAGAAGATCTTCGATGTTGAAACGGTACACAACAACGACAAGTGTTTTTTCGTAATTAAGCACGACTTCAACTATTTCAACGTGTAATTTTTATCTTTTACAATTCGAATAGCTTATCCCATGCCATGCAAGACGCTATGTCTTGGAGAGGATGGGTTTTGAAGACCATGAAAGTTTCGAAACAAAGAAAATTCACCTAAGGACCCATCATGGTATGTATTTTGAAGTAAATCTGTACAATTCTCAGAGCGTAACCCATTTTGGTTGCCCAAATTGGGAAGCACTTTTCAAGATGTATGGTTTTTATGAGGATATGCTTTTCACCATGGATCTTGGTGATCGTGACATCGAGCAAGACAATATGGACATTTGGGTCCTTGTTGATACGCTTCTAATTCTACCGCTATGTGAGTTTCTCAAACATAGTTATTAGCTAATTTATATTGTTTATTTCAAAATAGTTGACAGCTTATTTCCATTGACAGCTTATTTTCATTCTTCAAACAATGTGCGGAAGATGGTAGACAAAACCCACTACACCGATGGCTCCGAATTAACTTATCAAGAGAAAAATCATCTGATCGCATTTTGTAATGAGCTTGAGAATTACAATACCTATTATGATACTCCTCCAAATTATGGTCAATACATGCCACTATTGCACGTGTTGAACCACGGTAACTTCTATGGAGATACCCTTGTAAGATTTTTTACTATTACGACATCCATGCATCTTTTGCATACTTCTAAAACTAGTACATCATTGCTAACTATGAAGTTATTACTATGTTTTTCAACAGAAAATCCCGATGGATTGTATGCCTCATTTGATGTATCAGAATGGTCGCATTGATGTTTTGAACATACAGCCAGGTCATCCTACGAATCTCACCTGTCCATACCGGATTTCTAAAACCGGTGAACACATGCTAATCAAAGAATGGAAAAAAGTGTGGACAGTCGTAAGGAGGTTCTTGGAAGCAAAAGGAAACGAAGCGCAAGAATTGGAGACATGATGATCTCCATTCTCCATAATGGAGAGTCAGGGCCTATATTGTTTTATGCTATTTTACCTTAAAGAGGGTACTTAGGTCCTAACTAATACTGATGATCATGTGCTAAGAATAATTAAGTTGGGTTGGTTCGATGATTATGAGGATGATGATCGTATGACTTGTTATTAATAACGAGTAGAAGTTGTATAATGATGATTAGTAGTACTTGTTATTATGATGATGCATGATGCGAGCATGAAGAGTTCTTATATATCAGTGGGTGAAATGAACATAGATTGGATTGAAGTGAAGGCAACATGTGGTGCATGTCGAAAGTAGTACTAATCCAAACTTGATCAAGTTATATTAGTATTACTTTCGACATGCACCATATGTTGCCTTCACTTCAATCTAAGCCATGTTTAGGCATAGCAGTAGCGTTGGTAAACCAAGCACGGAGATAAGAGAGGACACTTCTCTCTATTAGCTAGCTAACACCCTAAATTAACCCCCCAAACCCCCCTAAACCCACCCCATTTCAAAAAAAACAAACAAAAACCTCAGCTCCTGCCAGCTGCTGACGCGTGGATGCCTTTTGGTTCCGGTTGGTGCTACCAACCGGGACCAAAGGCCCTCCTGCCTGGGCTCGCCGCAGCGGCCACGTGGAGGCCCATCTGTCCCGGTTGGTGTAAGAACCGGGACTAAAGGTATAGGGCTTTAGTACCTACCCTTTAGTCTTGGTTCCCCAACCGGGACAAATGGGCCTTACGAACCGGGACAAATGGGCCTTTTTCTACTAGTGAAGACAGAAGAGCATCACCTTGGGAAGACCTCCCTTGCTGGCAGGAGAGCCTAGCCGGGTCGAGGCCACCCCAGGGACAAGTTCAAGACTTCTCCGGCAGGCTTGCCGGGTCCACCAAGGCTCCACCACTCCACCGCACCGCATCACAAGTCAGCTATCAGTGCGGTGTCGAGCCCCCAAGTGATTAAGTGGCTTCCACTAAGCATGTGGCAGCCATTCGGAAGACAGATTATCCTCATATGACACCCGTCCAGAGGCGTGTCAAGCAGATAAGCAGAAGATGATTAAGCGGCACAGCAGGCTTGCCAGGCTGCGTCCTCAGCATGACACCTAGCAGTGCATTTAATGCACTTTGTCCTAACTGCCAGAGTTAGGTATGATAGCACTATTAGCTATCTAATCATCAGATAAGGAGTGTTTTGCCACTGTGGTCACCCCTTGAGCTATAAAAGGAGGTCCATGGCAACCGAGCAAAGGGTTCATACCTTACACACTTTTACGCACGTAGTTGCTCTCCCCGAGGCTACCTTGCCAGGCTCGAGCACTGCGTGTTCTTGTGTTCTTCCACTCAATCCACCAAAAGCAGGAGTAGGGTTTTACGCCTCACGGCGGCCCGAACCTGGGTAAAAACCACCAGCGTCACCGTCGTCGTGTTGTTTCATGGCCTCCGCTCTTTGTGCAACGTGCCCTTCCCCCTTGCCGAACCACAAGGGGCCCGTGGCCCCATAGGTGATCGTGTCCACCCATCTTTGACACGCCAGGTAGGGGGAAGCACTTCGTGAACCCGAGGTTGTGAACAACGCGCCGATTATCGTCATCGTCATCTTCATCCATGGCGCCCAAGAAGAAGCTTGGCGCAACAGATCATCCTTCCGCTTCGAAGGCCCCTTCGCACACAGCCGCTGACGTCGTAAGCGTTGCAGCGGCGTTAGGAGAGGCGGGCATCGTAGTTGGCAAGACCAGTGTAGGTGGCGCTGTTGTTGTGTCCCCTGTGGTCGAATCCGGAGCAAAAGACGCTGGGGGAGGGCAACGTCAACAACATCCCGACGGCCATAACCCGCAGGCCGTAGGCAGGGAAAACGTTCAGTCTCCACCTCCCCGCTGCGCTAGAGGGCGTCGCCGCAGCGACAACGCCTGCTCTGGCGCAAGCCGTGATCCTCCAGCCGCAGCTATCACAGGTGCGGCGACTGGGCACGTACCTCGCCCAGAGCAAGGCGAGCAAGACAGAGCACCGAACGGGGTCGTTGACCCCTGGACGCACCCCACTCATCGCCCAACTGCCTTGGCGACCGGTTCGCGATGACAAGAATGCGGCGACGCCCCTGCTGATGTTACTAGGAGTCAAGCGACATTGTGATCTGCCTCGTCCTCTATGCCAAGCACAGCTACAGAAGCCATGGCGCGGGCCCAACTCCTGCTGAGGTTTCCACTAGCGGCCGATCAACTGGATGAGTGGAAAGCCACCAACCAAAGTTTGATCGGCTTCGCTGAAGCTGAAGATCTCAGCAGGTAGAGTCATCATAGTACCCGCGGACGGCGACGGCATCCCGGACTGCTGGCCGTGTTGAGGGGGCCACGCTAACAGTGCAGTCCCCTGTGCGGCAGCAGACCTAGAGGCAGCAACAAGAACCGGATGACAACAAGCCCGGCGAAGCATCGATGGCCTCGTCTGATCCATGGGCCCACCGAGATCAGCGGCAGGTGCTAGAGGATCGGCGGAGGGAAGATGCGCATGTCACCATAGAACGGCGCCGAGAGGCCCGCCGCCAATCTGACAAACGCAATGGTCCAGACGTCGACGAACCCGTGCCCAATGAGGGCGGGTACTTACTGAAGGAAATATGCCCTAGAGGCAATAATAAAGTTGTTATTTATATTTCCTTATATCATGATAAATGTTTATTATTCATGCTAGAATTGTATTAACCGAAAACTTAGTACATGTGTGAATACATAGACAAACAGAGTGTCACTAGTATGCCTCTACTTGACTAGCTCGTTGAATCAAAGATGGTTAAGTTTCCTAACCATAGGCATGAGTTGTCATTTGATTAACGGGATCACATCATTAGAGAATGATGTGATTGACTTGACCAATTCCGTTAGCTTAGCACTTGATCGTTTTAGTATATTGCTATTGCTTTCTTCATGACTTATACATGTTCCTATAACTATGAGATTATGCAACTCCCGAATACCAGAGGAACACTTTGTGTGCTACTAAACGTCACAACATAACTGGGTGATTATAAAGGTGCTCTACAGGTGTCTCCGATGGTACTTGTTGAGTTGGCATAGATCGAGATTAGGATTTGTCACTCCGATTGTTGGAGAGGTATCTCTGGGCCCTCTCGGTAATGCACGTCACTATAAGCCTTGCAAGCAATGTAACTAATGAGTTAGTTGCGGGATGATGCATTATGAAACAAGTAAAGAGACTTGCCGGTAATGAGATTAAACTAGGTATTGAGATACCGACGATCGAATCTCGGGCAAGTAACATACCGATGACAAAGGGAACAACGTATGTTGTTATGCTGTTTGACCGATAAAGATCTTCGTAGAATATGTAGGAACCAATATGAGCATCCAGGTTCCGCTATTGGTTATTGACCGGAGATGAGTCTCGGTCATGTCTACATAGTTCTCGAACCCGTAGGGTCTGCACACTTAACGTTCGGTGACGATCGATATTATGAGTTTATGTGTTTTGATGTACCGAAGGTAGTTCGGAGTCCCGGATATGATCACAGACATGACGAGGAGTCTCGAAATGGTCGAGGCATAAAGATTGATATATTGGACGACTATACTTGTGTTAGAAATATGCCCTAGAGGCAATAATAAATTGGTTATTATTATATTTCCTTGTTCATGATAATCGTTTATTATCCATGCTAAAATTGTATTGATAGGAAACTCAGATACATGTGTGGATACATAAACAACACCATGTCCCTAGTAAGCCTCTAGTTGACTAGCTCGTTGATCAATAGATGGTTACGGTTTCCTGACCATGGACATTGGATGTCGTTGATAACGGTATCACATCATTAGGAGAATGATGTGATGGACAAGACCCAATCCGAAGCCTAGCACAAGATCGTGTAGTTCGTTTTCTAAGAGCTTTTCTAATGTCAAGTATCATTTCCTTAGACCATGAGATTGTGTAACTCCCGGATACCGTAGGAATGCTTTGGGTGTACCAAACGTCACAACGTAACTGGGTGGCTATAAAGGTGCACTACAGGTATCTCCGAAAGTGTCTGTTGGGTTGGCACGAATCGAGACTGGGATTTGTCACTCCGTGTAAACGGAGAGGTATCTCTGGGCCCACTCGGTAGGACATCATCATAATGTGCACAATGTGACCAAGGAGTTGATCACGGGATGATGTGTTACGGAACGAGTAAAGAGACTTGCCGGTAACGAGATTGAACAAGGTATCGGGATACCGACGATCGAATCTCGGGCAAGTAACATACCGATAGACAAAGGGAATTGTATACGGGATTGATTGAATCCCCGACATCGTGGTTCATCCGATGAGATCATCGTGGAACATGTGGGAGCCAACATGGGTATCCAGATCCCGCTGTTGGTTATTGGCCGGAGAACGTCTCGGTCATGTCTGCATGGTTCCCGAACCCGTAGGGTCTACACACTTAAGGTTCGATGACGCTAGGGTTATAGGGAATAGATATACGTGGTTACCGAATGTTGTTCGGAGTCCCGGATGAGATCCCGGACGTCACGAGGAGTTCCGGAATGGTCCGGAGGTAAAGATTTATATATGGGAAGTCCCGTTTTGGCCACCGGAAGAGTTTCGGGCGTCACCGGTAATGTACCGGGACCACCGGAGGGTTCCGGGGGTCCACCGGGAGGGGCCACCAGCCCCGGAGGGCCCTATGGGCTGTATGTGGAGAGGGACCAGCCCCTTAGTGGGCTGGGCGCCTTCCCTCCCAGGGCCCATGCGCCTGGGGGTTTGGGGGAACCCTAAGGGGAGGCGCCCCCTTGCCTTGGGGGGCAAGGCAACCCCCCTGGCCGCCGCCCCCTCCTCAGATTGGATCTGAGGGGGCCGGCCCCCCTCTCCCTTGCCCCTATATATATGTGGGGGTGGGAGGGCAGCAGCACCCAAGTTCTGGCGCAGCCCTCCCCCTCTTCCCTGTCCTCCTCCTCTCCCGCGGTGCTTGGCGAAGCCCTGCAGGATTGCCACGCTCCTCCATCACCACCACGCCGTCGTGCTGCTGCTGGACGGAGTCTTCCCCAACCTCTCCCTCTCTCCTTGCTGGATCAAGGCGTGGGAGACGTCACCGGGCTGCACGTGTGTTGAACGCGGAGGCGCCGTGGTTCGGCGCTTAGATCGGAATCAACCGCGATCTGAATCGCTACGAGTACGACTCCTTCATCCGCGTTCTTGCAACGCTTCCGCATCGCGATCTACAATGGTATGTAGATGCACTCCCCTTCCCCTCGTTGCTAGATTACTCCATAGATTGATCTTGGTGATGCGTAGAAAATTTTGAATTTCTGCTACGTTCCCCAACAGTGGCATCATGAGCTAGGTCTATGCGTAGTTTCTATGCACGAGTAGAACACAAAGTAGTTGTGGGCGTCGATTTTGTCAATTTACTTGCCGTTACTAGTCTTATCTTGATTCGGCGGCATCGTGGGATGAAGCGGCCCGGACCGACCTTACACGTACACTTACGTGAGACAGGTTCCACCGACTGACATGCACTAGTTGCATAAGGTGGCTAGCGGGTGTCTGTCTCTCCCACTTTAGTCGGATCGGATTCGATGAAAAGGGTCCTTATGAAGGGTAAATAGAAATTGGCATATCACGTTGTGGCTTTTGCGTAGGTAAGAAACGTTCTTGCTAGAATCCCATAGCAGCCACGTAAAACATGCAACAACAATTAGAGGACGTCTAACTTGTTTTTGCAGGGTATGCTATGTGATGTGATATGGCCAAAAGGATGTGATGAATGATATATGTGATGTATGAGATTGATCATGTTCTTGTAATAGGAATCACGACTTGCATGTCGATGAGTATGACAACCGGCAGGAGCCATAGGAGTTGTCTTAATTTATTGTATGACCTGCGTGTCAATGAAAACGCCATGTAATTACTTTACTTTATTGCTAACCGTTAGCCATAGTAGTAGAAGTAATAGTTGGCGAGACAACTTCATGAAGACACGATGGATTGATGGAGATCATGGTGTCATGCCGGTGACGAAGGTGATCATGCCGCGCCTCGAAGATGGAGATCAAAAGGCGCAAGATGATATTGGCCATATCACGTCACTTTATGATTTGCATGTGATGTTTGTCATGTTTACATCTTATTTGCTTAGAACGACGGTAGCATAAATAAGATGATCCCTCACTAAAATTTCAAGAGACGTGTTCCCCCTAACTGTGCACCGTTGCGAAGGTTCGTTGTTTCGAAGCACCACGTGATGATCGGGTGTGATAGATTCTAACGTTCGCATACAACGGGTGTTGACGAGCCTAGCATGTACAGACATGGCCTCGGAACACATGCGAAACACTTAGGTTGACTTGACGAGCCTAGCATGTACAGACATGGCCTCGGAACACAAGAGATCGAAAGGTCGAACATGAGTCGTATAGTAGATGCGATCAACATGGAGATGTTCACCGATGATGACTAGTCCGTCTCACGTGATGATCGGACACGGCCTAGTTTGACTCGGATCATGTATCACTTAGATGACTAGAGGGATGTCTATCTGAGTGGGAGTTCATTAAATAATCAGATGAACTTAATTATCATGAACATAGTCAAAAGGTCTTTGCAAATTATGTCATAGCTTACGCTTTAGTTCTACTGTTTAAGATATGTTCCTAGAGAAAATTTAGTTGAAAGTTGATAGTAGCAATTATGCGGACTGGGTCCGTAAACTGAGGATTGTCCTCATTGCTGCACAGAAGGCTTATGTCCTTAATGCACCGCTCGGTGTGCTGAACCTCAGCGTCGTCTGTAGATGTTGCGAAACATCTGGCATACACGTTTTGATGACTACGTGATAGTTCAGTGCGTAATGCTAACGGTTTAGAATTGTGGCACCAAAGACGTTTTGAAACGTCACAGAACATATGAGATGTTCCGAAGACTGAAATTGGGATTTCAGACTAGTGCCCACGTCAAGAGGTATGAGACCCCTGACAAGTTTCTTAAGCCTGCAAACTAAGGGAGAAAAGCTCAATCGTTGAGCATGTGCTCAGATTGTCTGAGTACCACAATCGCTTGAATCGAGTGGGAGTTAATCTTCCAGATGAGATAGTGATGGTTCTCCATAGTCACTGCCACCAAGCTATTAGAGCTTCGTGATGAACTATAACATATCAGGGATAGACATGATGATCCTTGAGCAACTCGCGATGTTTGACACCGCGAAAGTAGAAATCAAGAAGGAGCATCAATTGTTGATGGTTAGTAAAACCACTAGTTTCTAGAAGGGCAAGGGCAAAAGGGATACTTCATGAAACAGCAAATCATTTGCTGCTCTAGTGAAGAATCCCAAGGTTGAACCCAAACCCGAGACTAAGTGCTTCTGTAATGAGGGGAACGGTCACTGAAGCAGAACTACCCTAGATACTTGGTAGATGAGAAGGCAGGCAAGGTCGACAGAAGTATATTGGATATACATTATATGAATGTGTACTTTACTAGTACTCCTAGCAGCACCAGGGTATTAGATACCGGTTCGGTTGCTAAGTGTTAGTAACTCGAAATAAAAGCTGCGGAATAAACGGAGACTAGCTAAAGGTGAGATGACGATATGTGTTGGAAGTGTTTCCAAGGTTGATGTGATCAAGCATCGCATGCTCCCTCTACCATCGAGATTGGTGTTAAACCTAAATAATTGTTATTTGGTGTTTGCGTTGAGCATAAACATGATTGGATTATGTTTATCGCAATACGGTTATTCATTTAAGGAGAATAATGGTTACTCTGTTTATTTGAATAATACCTTCAATGGTCTTGCACCTAAAATGAATCTCGATCGCAGTGATACACATGTTCGTGCCAAAAGATATAAAATAGTAATGATAGTACCACATACTTGTGGCACTGCCATTTGAGTCATATTGGTATAGAACGCATGAAGAAGCTCCATGTAGATGGATCTTTGGACTCACTCGTTTTTGAAAAGATTGAGACATGCGAACCATGTCTATTGGTATATATGCATGAAGAAACTCCATGCAGATGGATCGTTTGGACTCACTTGATTTTGAATCACTTGAGACATGCAAATCATACCACATGGGCAAGATGACTGAAAGGCCTCGTTTTCAGTAAGATGGAACAAGAGAGCAACTTGTTGGAAGTAATACATTTGATGTGTGCAGTCCAATGAGTGCTGAGGCACGCAGTGGATATCGATATGTTCTTACTTCACAGATGATTTGAGTAGATGCTGAGAATATTTACTTGATGAAACACAAGTCTGAATTATTGAAAGGTTCAAGTAATTTCAGAGTGAAGTTGAAGATCGTCGTGACAAGAGGATAAAATGTCTATGATATGATCATAGAGATATCTGAGTTACGAGTTTGGCACACAATTAAGACATTGTGGAAAGTGTTTCACAATTAATACCGCCTGGAACACCACAATGTGATGGTGTGTCCGAACATCATAACTGCACCCTATTGGATATGGTGCATACCATGATGTCTCTTTACCACTATCGTTTATGGGTTAGGCATTAGAGACAACCGCATTCACTTTAAATAGGGCACCACGCAATTCCGTTGAGACGTCTCCGTTTAGAGAAACCTAAGTTGTCGTTTCTTAAAAGTTTGGGGCTGCGATGCTTATGTGAAAAAGTTTCAGGCTGATAAGCTCGAACCCAAAGCGGATAAATGCATCTTCATAGAATACCAAAACAGTTGGGTATACCTCCTGTTTCAGATCTGCAAGTAAACAGGTCCTTTCTCGAGAAAAAGTTTCTCTCGAAAGAATTGAGTGGGAGGATGGTGGAGACTTGATAAGGTTATTGAACCATCACTTCAACTAGTGTGTAGCAGGGCACAGGAAGTTGTTCCTGTGGCACCTACACCAATTGAAGTGGAAGCTTATGATAGTGATCATGAAACTTCGGATCAAGTCACTACCAAACCTCGTAGGACGACGAGGATGCGTACTACTTCAGAGTGGTACGTGATCCTGTCTTGGAAGTCATGTTGCTGAGACAACAATGAACCTACGAGCTATGGAGAAGCGATGGTGGGCCCGGATTCCGACAAATGGCTCGAGGCCATGAAATCCGAGAGAGGATCCATGTATAAAAGCAAAGTATAGACTTTGGAAGAAATACTTGATAGTCGTAAGGCTGTTGGGTGCAGATGGATTTTAAAAGGAAGACAGACAATGATGGTAAGTGTCACCATTAAGAAAGCTCGGCTTGTCGTTAAGATGTTTTCCGACAAGTTCAAGGAGTTGACTACGATGAGACTTTCTCACTCATAGCGATGCTAAGAGTCTGTTGGAATTGTATTAGCAGTTACTGCATTATTTATGAAATCTTGCAGATAGGATATCAAAACATTGTTTCCTCGACGATTTTCTTGAGGAAAGGTTGTATGTGATACAACCAGAAGGTTTTGTCAATCCTGAAAGATGCTAACAAGTATGCAATGCTCCAGCAATCCTTCTAAGGACTGGAGTAAGCATCTCGGAGTTGGAATGTACGCTTTGATGAGATGATCAAAGATTTTGGGTTTATACAAAGTTTATGAGAAACTTGTATTTCCAAAGAAGTGAGTGGGAGCACTATAGAATTTCTGATGAGTATATGTTGTTGACATATTGTTGATCAGAGATGATGTAGAATTTCTGGAAAGCATACAGGGTTATTTGAAAAGTGTTTTTCAATGGAAAACCTGGATTAAGCTACTTGAACATTGAGCATCAAGATCTATAAGGATAGATCAAAAAACGCTTAATAGTACTTTCAAATGAATACATACCGTGACAAGATTTTGAAGGAGTTCAAAATAGATTAGCAAAGAAGGAGTTCTTGGCTGTGTTACAAGGTGTGGGTATTGAGTAAGACTCAAGACCTGACCACAGCAGAAGAGAGAGAAAGGATGAAGGTCGTCCCCTATGCTTTAGACGTAGGCTCTACAGTATGCTATGCTGTGTACCGCACATGAAGTGTGCCTTGCCATGAGTTGGTCAAGGGGTACAATAGTGATCCGGGAATGGTTCACATGACAGCGGTCAAACTTATCCTTAGTATCTAGTGGACTAAGGAATTTTCTCGATTATGGAGGTGGAAAGGAGTTCGTCGTAAAGGGTTACGTCGATGCAAACTTTGACACTAATCCGGATGACTCTAAATAGTAAACCGGATTCGTATAGTAGAGCAGTTATTTGGAATAGCTCCAAGTAGCGCGTGGTAGCTGCATCTACAAGATGACATAGATATTCGTAAAGCACACACGGATCTGAAAGGTTCATACCCGTTGACTAATAACCTCTCTCACAAGCGAGATATGAACAAACCCCATGGGTGTTGGATTCATTACAATCACATGGTGATGTGAACTAGATTATTGACTCTAGTAAACTGTTGAGTATTAATCACATGGCGATGTGAACTAGATTATTGACTCTAGTGCAAGTGGGAGACTGTTAGAAATATGCCCTAGAGGCAATAATAAATTGGTTATTATTATATTTCCTTGTTCATGATAATCGTTTATTATCCATGCTAAAATTGTATTGATAGGAAACTCAGATACATGTGTGGATACATAGACAACACCATGTCCCTAGTAAGCCTCTAGTTGACTAGCTCGTTGATCAATAGATGGTTACGGTTTCCTGACCATGGACATTGGATGTCGTTGATAACGGGATCACATCATTAGGAGAATGATGTGATGGACAAGACCCAATCCTAAGCCTAGCACAAGATCGTGTAGTTCGTTTGCTAAGAGCTTTTCTAATGTCAAGTATCATTTCCTTAGACCATGAGATTGTGCAACTCCCGGATACCGTAGGAATGCTTTGGGTGTACCAAACGTCACAACGTAACTGGGTGGCTATAAAGGTGCACTACAGGTATCTCCGAAAGTGTCTGTTGGGTTGGCACGAATCGAGACTGGGATTTGTCACTCCGTGTAAACGGAGAGGTATCTCTGGGCCCACTCGGTAGGACATCATCATAATGTGCACAATGTGACCAAGGAGTTGATCACGGGATGATGTGTTACGGAACGAGTAAAGAGACTTGCCGGTAACGAGATTGAACAAGGTATCGGGATACCGACGATCGAATCTCGGGCAAGTAACATACCGATTGACAAAGGGAATTGTATACGGGATTGATTGAATCCCCGACATCGTGGTTCATCCGATGAGATCATCGTGGAACATGTGGGAGCCAACATGGGTATCCAGATCCCGCTGTTGGTTATTGACCGGAGAACGTCTCGGTCATGTCTGCATGGTTCCCGAACCCGTAGGGTCTACACACTTAAGGTTCGATGACGCTAGGGTTATAGGGAATAGATATACGTGGTTACCGAATGTTGTTCGGAGTCCCGGATGAGATCCCGGACGTCATGAGGAGTTCCGGAATGGTCCGGAGGTAAAGATTTATATATGGGAAGTCCCGTTTTGGCCACCGGAAGAGTTTCGGGCGTCACCGGTAATGTACCGGGACCACCGGAGGGTTCCGGGGGTCCACCGGGAGGGGCCACCAGCCCCGGAGGGCCCTATGGGCTGTATGTGGAGAGGGACCAGCCCCTTAGTGGGCTGGGCGCCTTCCCTCCCAGGGCCCATGCGCCTGGGGGTTTGGGGGAACCCTAAGGGGAGGCGCCCCCCTTGCCTTGGGGGGCAAGGCAACCCCCCTGGCCGCCGCCCCCTCCTCAGATTGGATCTGAGGGGGCCGGCCCCCCTCTCCCTTGCCCCTATATATATGTGGGGGTGGGAGGGCAGCAGCAACCCAAGTTCTGGCGCAGCCCTCCCCCTCTTCCATGTCCTCCTCCTCTCCTGCGGTGCTTGGCGAAGCCCTGCAGGATTGCCACGCTCCTCCATCACCACCACGCCGTCGTGCTGCTGCTGGACGGAGTCTTCCCCAACCTCTCCCTCTCTCCTTGCTGGATCAAGGCGTGGGAGACGTCACCGGGCTGCATGTGTGTTGAACGCAGAGGCGCCGTGGTTCGGCGCTTAGATCGGAATCAACCGCGATCTGAATCGCTACGAGTAGGACTCCTTCATCCGCGTTCTTGCAACGCTTCCGCATCGCGATCTACAATGGTATGTAGATGCACTCCCCTTCCCCTCGGTGCTAGATTACTCCATAGATTGATCTTGGTGATGCGTAGAAAATTTTGAATTTCTGCTACGTTCCCCAACAACTTGGACATCGGAATGGTTCCGGGTGAGTTTGGGAATATACCGGAGCACCGGGAGGTTACCGGAACCCCCCAGGAGGTATATGGGCCTTATTGGGCCTTAGTGGGAGAGAGGAGAAGGGAGCAAAGGAGGGGCACCCGCCCAAGCCCAATCCGAATTGGGAGGGTGGCCGCCCCCCCCCCTTTCCTTCCTCCTTCCTCCCCCTTCCTTCCACTCCTAGTCCAGCTAGGGAAGGGGGGAATCCTACTCCCGGTGGGAGTAGGACTCCCCTTGGGGGGCACTTAGGAGGCCGGCCTCCTCCCCCTCCTCCACTCCTTTATATACGGGGGAGGGGGCACCCCATAGACACACAAGTTGATCATTGATCTCTTAGCCCTGTGCGGTGCCCCCCTCCACCATAATCCACCTCGGTCATATCATCATAGTGCTTAGGCGAAGCCCTGCGCCGGTAGCTTCATCATCACCGTCATCACGCCGTCGTGCTGACGAAGCTCTCCCTCGAAGCTCTACTGGATCGTGAGTTCGTGGGACGTCGCCGAGCTGAACGTGTGCAGATCGCGGAGGTGTCGTACATTCGATACTAGGATCGGTCGATCGTGAAGACGTACGACTACATCAACCGCGTTGTCATAACGCTTCCGCTTTCGTTCTACGAGGGTACGTGGACAACAGTCTCCCCTCTCATTGCTATGCAACACCATGATCTTACGTGTGCGTAGAATTTTTTTTGAAATTACTACGTTCCCCAACGGTGGTATCCGAGCCAGGTTTATGCGTAGATGTTATATGCACGAGTAGAACACAAGTGAGTTGTGGGCGATACTAGTCATACTGCTTACCAGCCTATCATACTTTGATTCGGCGGTATTGTTGGATGAAGCGGCCCAGACCGACATTACGCGTACGCTTACGCGAGACTGGTTCAACCGACGTGCTTCGCACACAGGTGGCTAGCGGGTGTTAGTTTCTCCAACTTTAGTTGAATCAAGTGTGGCTACGCCCGGTCCTTGTTGAAGGTTAAAACAGCACATACTTGACGAAATATCGTTGTGCTTTTGATGCGTAGGTAAGAACGGTTCTTGCTCAGCCCGTAGCAGCCACGTAAAACTTGCAACAACAAAGTAGAGGACGTCTAACTTGTTTTTGCAGGGCATGTTGTGATGTGATATGGTCAAGACATGATGCTAAATTTTATTGTATGAGATGATCATGTTCTGTAACAGAGTTATCGGCAACTGGCAGGAGCCATATGGTTGTCGCTTTATTGTATGAAATGCAATCGCCATGTAATTGATTTACTTTATCACTAAGCGGTAGTGATAGTCATAGAAGCAATAGTTGGCGAGACGACAACAATACTACGATGGAGATCAAGGTGTCGCGCCGGTGACGATGGTGATCATGACGGTGATTTGGAGATGGAGATCAAAGGCACAAGATGATGATGGCCATATCATATCACTTATATTGATTGCATGTGATGTTTATCCTTTATGCATCTTATTTTGCTTAGATCGACGGTAGCGTTATAAGATGATCTCTCACTAAATTTCAAGGTACAAGTGTTCTCCCTGAGTATGCACCGTTGCGCAAGTTCGTCGTGCCGAGACACCACGTGATGATCGGGTGTGATAAGCTCTACGTTCACATATAACGGGTGCAAGCAAGTTTTGCACACGCAGAATACTTGGGTTAAACTTGACAAGCCTAGCATATGCAGATATGGCCTCGGAACACTGAGACCGAAAGGTCGAGCGTGAATCGTATAGTAGATATGATCAACATAGTGATGTTCACCATTGAAAACTACTCCATCTCACGTGATGATTGGACATGGTTTAGTTGATATGGATCACGTGATCACTTAGATGATTAGAGGGATGTCTATCTAAGTGGGAGTTCTTAAGTAATTTGATTAATTGAAACTTAATTTATCATGAACTTAGTACCTGATAGTATTTTGCATGTCTATGTTGTTGTAGATAGATGGCCCGTGCTGTTGTTCCGTTGAATTTTAATGCGTTCCTAGAGAAAGCTAAGTTGAAAGATGATGGTAGCAACTACACGGACTGGGTCCGTAAATTGAGGATTATCCTCATTGTTGCAGAGAAGAATTACGTCCTGGAAGCACCGCTAGGTGCCAAACCCCCTGCAGGAGCAACGCCAGATGTTATGAACGTCTGGCAGAGCAAAGCTGATGACTACTCGACAGTTCAGTGTGACATGCTTTATGACTTAGAACCGGGACTTCAACGACGTTTTGAACGTCATGGTGCATATGAGATGTTCCAGGAGTTGAAGTTAATGTTTCAAGCAAATGCCCGGATTGAGAGATATGAAGTCTCCAATAAGTTCTACAGCTGCAAGATGGAGGAGAATAGTTCTGTCGGTGAGCATATACTCAAAATGTCTGGGTATAACAATCACTTGATTCAACTGGGAGTTAATCTTCCGGATGATAGTGTCATTGACATAATTCTTCAATCACTGCCACCAAGCTACAAGAGCTTCGTGATGAACTATAACATGCAAGGGATGGATAAGACAATTCCCAAGCTCTTTACAATGCTAAATGTTGCGGAGGTAGAAATCAAGAAGGAGCATCAAGTGTTGATGATCAACAACACTACCAGCTTCAAGAAAAAGGGTAAAGGGAAGAAGGGGAACTTCAAGAAGAACGGCAAGCAAGTTGCTGCTCAAGTGAAGAAGCCCAAGTCTGGACCTAAGCCTGAGACTAAGTGCTTCTACCGCAAAGGGACTGGTCACTGGAAGCGGAACTGCCCCAAGTATTTGGCGGATAAGAAGGATGGCAAGGTGAACAAAGGTATATGTGATATACATGTTATTAATGTGTACCTTACTAATGCTCACAGTAGCACCTGGGTATTTGATACTGGTTCTATTGCTAATATTTGCAACTCAAAAGAGGGACTATGGATTAAGCGAAGATTGGCTAAGGACGAGGTGACGATGCGCGTGGGAAATGGTTCCAAAGTCGATGTGATCGCGGTCGGCACGCTACCCCTACATCTACCTTCGGGATTAGTTTTAGACCTGAATAATTGTTATTTGGTGCCAGCGTTGAGCATGAACATTATATTTGGATCTTGTTTGATGCTAGACGGTTATTCATTTAAATCAAAGAATAATGGTTGTTCTATTTATATGAGTAATATCTTTTATGGTCATGCACCCTTGAAGAGTGGTCTATTTATATTGAATCTCGATAGTAGTGATACACATATTCATAATATTGAAGCCAAAAGATGCAGAGTTGATAATGATAGTGCGACTTATTTGTGGCACTGCCTTTTAGATCATATTGGTGTAAAGCGCATGAAGAAACTCCATTCGATGGACTTTTGGAATCACTTGATTATGAATCACTTGGTACTTGCGAACCATGCCTCATGGGCAAGATGACTAAACGCCATTCTCCGAAACAATGGAGCGAGCAACAAATTTGTTGGAAATCATACATACTGATGTATGTGGTCTGATGAATGTTGAGGCTCGCGGCAGGTATCGTTATTTTCTCACCTTCACAGATGATTTGAGCAGATATGGGTATATCTACTTGATGAAACATAAGTCTGAAACATTTGAAAAGTTCAAAGAATTTCAGAGTGAAGTGGAAAATCATCGTAACAAGAAAATAAAGTTACTAGTTAAATAGGGCAACCATTATTCTTTGATTTAAATGTGGAATAGTTACGAGTTTGGTCTTCATTTGAAACAATGCGGAATAGTTTCGCAACTCACGCCACCCGGAACACCACAGCGTAATGGTGTGTCCGAACGTCGTAATTGTACTTTACTTGATATGGGCGATCTATGATGTCTCTTACTGATTTACCGCTATCATTTTGGGGTTATGCTTTAGAGACAGCTGCATTCACGTTAAATAGGGCACCATCTAAATCCGTTGAGATGACACCTTATGAACTGTGGTTTGGCAAGAAACCAAAGTTGTCGTTTCTTAAAGTTTGGGGCTGCGATGCTTATGTGAAAAAGCTTCAACCTGATAAGCTCGAACCCAAATCGGAGAAATGTGTCTTCATAGGATACCCAAAGGAGACTGTTGCGTACACCTTCTATCACATATCCAAAGGCAAGATATTCGTTGCTAAGAATGGATCCTTTCTAGAGAAGGAGTTTCTCTTGAAAGAAGTGAGTGGGAGGAAAGTAGAACTTGATGAGGTAACTGTACCTGCTCCCTTATTGGAAAGTAGTTCATCATAGAAATCTGTTCCTGTGACTCCTACACCAATTAGTGAGGAAGCTAATGATGATGATCATGTAACTTCAGATCAAGTTACTACCGAACCTCGTAGGTCAACCAGAGTAAGATCCGCACCAGAGTGGTACGGTAATCCTGTTCTGGAGGTCAAGTTACTTGACCATGACGAACCTACGAACTATGAGGAAGCGATGATGATCCCAGATTCCGCAAAATGGATTGAGGCCTGTCAGGACCGGATTTTCGGGATATTAACTCTCCAGAAAATGACCCTTATGCTCACCAGCCCCAGGATTACTGTTAGCTGATGAGGCACCAACTTGATACAAGAATTCCAAGCAAGGTACAAAAATATGTAGTACAAGACCATTGTGGCCTAGGAGTACAACATTTGGTTTCTAATGGTTGATGGCGGAAGCGGTTTGTGATACATCTGCGTCTATGGGACTCCATTTCCCACAAGAACAGCTGACCAGGATAACTCCTATCTTCGCAAGGCTGCTATCACCTTTTCATGGGTTCCGGGGCTGTCATCGAAACGCTCCTCTCCACGCAAGAAATCTGGCCAAGACAATAGCCAGGGACAAGCCAGTGAGTACGTTTGAATGTACTCGCAAACATCAAGAACACGGGTATAGTATATCAAAACATGCTCCGAAATAATTCTATGATCACAACGTCTGTCACGAAGTATACGAAATCCATGATGCACGCATGCGGGTAAAATATGAGTATGCCATATAGAAATAGAATGTAGTGATCGAGTGTCTGAAATGACTCCTCGAAAAAAAGGGTGCAAATAAATTAACAATGCCGCAGTCGGGCGTCTGAGCGACACCACATAAAGGACTTATATATATAAAAGAAACAACAAGCATGCCACAGTCGGGCGTCTATGCGACACCACATAAAGGGCTTATATATAAAAGAAACAACAAGCATGCCACAGTCGGGTGTCTATGCGACACCACATAAAGGGCTTATATATAAAAGAAACAACAAGCATGCCACAGTCGGGCGTCTATGCGACACCACACGCCTGACCTGCACACACCAGCTTAACTTACCGGTGTCTGGAATCACCCACGACACCTGTCAAGCGAAACTCTAAGTGGGGAGGCTACAACCTCGACGTAGCATGGGATCACAAAATTTATACCACGCGCAAACTAGGGGAGCTACCCCTCCGGCTACAACCGAAACACCCATGCCCCCGGACCGGATGACTGGCTTTAATCCATGGCCATGGGACCCTCATCGCGGCCTCTCTGTACGGTGTGTGCTAGAAAGGGGTTGACAACTTACTGAACCGTACCCTACCTAAGGCAGGGACAAGTGGTAGTACCAGACAAGTATGGGGGTTACTGGACAAGACTCGATCTAAGGCCGACTCAGGAGGTTCAAGTGTTCCCTGCATGATTATCATAACAATAATATTTCCATTAACAGGTAAACTTACCACTCGTCAAGCCTCACCATGCCATACCGGACATACTCGTCCCAACGAGGTACTAGGGACAAGCCCGTGTCTACCCAAGACCACGACTTTCCCGGCTTCCTTCCGGTATGCAAGGGAAGCTTACGAGGATGAATACCATCACCAACATATCCATATATCACAGCAAAGAACTCTCCACTATGCACTCATGCATATGATTTTTATCGTCACATAAAATAGCGTATGCTCTAAGTCAAGGTGATGTTGTAACCGTATCACAACATCCAAAATATTAAGCCAGGGTTCAGGATGCTTGCCTTCAAGTGTATGCATGTGGGGGTGCACTTTTGAAGGTTGCCTTTTCTCCAAAAATCCTATTTTGAGAAATATTCAAACAACACACATTTCAAAAACAGTACAAAAAGTTGTCTCAAATATTTTTGAAATAAATCTTAAAATAAACTAGATGAAATTTGAGAGAGGTAGGAAAAAGAATCAACTCATTTGGAGTTTTATTTTAAAAGTTATAGCCAGTCAAAGATCAGTCAAAGTTCTGTTTTAATAAAATCAGAAAAAGGAAAACGCTTCGGGGGAGAATACGCTTTCGAAGCAGAGAAGACGTACTCGGGACTCTGCGCTTTCACTTAAACAGAGAGGACGGCCGCGCGGGTCACTGACAGTGGGTCCAGGGGGCCCACTGGTCAGGTTGACCGTTCTTCCTCTCCCTCCCTCTCTCTGCCCGAACGGCGCGGGGCTCCGGCGATCACCGTCGGCGAACGGCAGCTCCCCACAGGGTCCCGAGGGCAGGGATGGATCCGCCAGACCGAGGCGGTCCTCCCGGTGGGTGCTAGGCGGGTGGGGACGGAGAAAGTCACCGGCGGCGAGCTCCGCGGCGGACGATGGTTCGGGAGCAGAGTGGGTTTTGGGCTCCAGGGGTCCTTGGTCGAGGCCGAGGCGCTAGGCAGCTCCGCACGACTATGGGGAAACTCTTGGTGGCGTTGGATTGGCGGGGGAAGCTCCGGTTGCGACGAATGGCACTGGATTGCGGCGGCGACCGAGTTGGCCGGAGACGAGGAAGAAAGACCTTTCCCCGAGAGGGTACTGGTGAGAGGGCGAGCGTGTGGCGCGGCTCTGCAGGCGAGCTGGGACCAGTGACGGGACGCGTCGACCCGAGCGCACGCACGTGCAAAATGCGCGCTCTGGCCGCGCCCAGAGCACGCACAACAGGTGTTCGACGAAATGCCAGTGCGCGCTAGGGAGCTTGGGTGAGGCTGGTAGTCAACAGGCCAGGGTTAGGGACATCTGGGAGGTTAGTGGACATGCTGGATGGGTCAGGGGCTCAAGTCCATAATGCAAATCAGAGGACATGCCAAAATTGTTCCTGCACACAGGGTGTTCGACAGAATGCCATGGGCAACTAGGCAATTCTTGGGGTGGCCAAACTCTCCAGATCCTAGTCTCTTTAGGAGCTAAAGAAGGTGGCAAGGCTAGTTTGGCAAAAACAGAAACTTGATAGTGCAAGATTTTGAGAAAACCAGTTTTGGGCAGAAACTCAAGGCTAACATTGCATGCACTAAAAATACTCCAATGGGTCCAATCTCTTGGGCTTAAGAGTTTGGTATGGAGGACTGTAAGTAGGGAAAAAGCTCATGGGTGCTAGAACAAAATAAAATGGGGTTGCAGTACAAATCACCAAACTGGACCAGAAAGGAAAAGAAGGTGATTCACTCAAATTTTTCAAAGAACATCACTGGGTTTTTGCATGAGGTTGCATTGTATGCATCCACTGACATCTCCAAACACTTGGAAGAATTTTTAAAGAAATATTTAAATGGGTTGTAGTGCAAAAGTGCCTACTGGACCAGATTGGAAAAGTTGGTGTAGAGCTCAAAATCTCCAATGGCCAAAAGGTATTTTTGCATAAAAGTGATGTGGAAACATCACATGACATCCCCAAATTTTGGTGGAAATTTTAAATGCATTTGCCAAATAGTTGCAGTGCAAAATAGGCTCCAAATTCAAAAGAAATCCTTTCAAAAGAATAAAGCTCTGAGAAAACAAATCTTGCAATTTAAATCCACTGATAAAGGATTGTTTTATTATAGAGAGTATTCAAGTCCAACAATACTCTTTGAAGGTTTTTCCACTAGAGGCAAAAAATCCAAAATCACAAAGGGTAAATCTTGACAAAGTGGAAAAGTTTTATTTCCTGGCAACATTTTAATAAATAAAACAAGGTCAAAATTTTTGGGTGTCACAACACTACCCCCCTTAAGAAAAATCTCGTCCTCGAGATTTGTTAAAAGTTGTTTGAACAAAAACTGTTTTTATCAAAAGAAATCATTCAACTGCACAAAAACAAAGTGGCTATAGTGAGAGGGCAATAAGTGGTGTAAAACCACAGTGCGGTACACTGGCGTGGTGTGGACAAATCCACAGTTAGGGAAAACGAGATATTTCTACGCAGATACAGTAATTTAGAATAAATTCTAAATTACTAAAATACGCTGGTCGCACCCGAGAGCACAGTGCTCTCTTTGGCTGACAGGTGGACCCAGGGCCCACTGTCGGCCTCTTCTCCTACCTCTGGCTCTCTCTTCTCTCTCGCGCGTTCTCCCGCGCTTCCTCCACCGGCGATGCCTAGCTCGTAGGGCATCGAGGCCGTACCGTGGTAGTGCGCAGCGTGCTAGCTGCCGGTGCAGCGTGCACTCACCTCGCGGGCCAGTGCGCTGTCGGCACTGCTCGCGGACTCGCCTCCGAACATCGGCGGTCGAGCGACGAGTGGCGCTGGTGGACCTCGCCCACCGTACACCGATCTCGAGCTATAAAACGATCGCGGTGCTCCTCTCTTCTTCCTCACATCTGGCCTCGCTCCCACTCCTCCTCCTTCTCCTCCATTGCTGTTAGCAGGAGCCCGAGACGAGGCTCTAATAGCGGAGGCGATGCCGGACTGGTATGTGGTCCTGGTGTGTGGAGGTTTGGCGGTGCTGCTGGGGTTCTCCGTGCTCCTGTGCGCGATGATCCTGGATGATCGTCGTGATGCTGCCGCTCGAGTGTTAGCTCTTCGCGATGGCGGCGATCACGTGGATTAAGCGCGGCACCGAGCGCTGACTGCCGTCGATGTGCTGGGGCAACTCGTGCCTGATTGATCACTCACAAATCTCTCTCACTGAGACTGTGGTGTCCTCGTGTGCGATCAGTTAGGCGAAAAAAGTGTGTTCAAGGATTCGTAATGGTGCTCGAGGTCGAGTGGTTGTAACTGTGAGTCTGCTGTTACGATGCTGCGCGAAAAAAAAAATCTATGTCGTGAAAAAGGTATACGCCGTAGTGACTCGGGGAAAGAAATCTCATCACAAAATTTATCGAGAAAGAAAATAAAACTAGTTAAAGCCAAAAATAACAGCAGTAAAACTGCTCACGAAAACAAAAGAAATCAGAAATCGGGTCCATCGCACAAATCCGTACGAGTCACAACACATAATTAAATATAGGGGTAATAAATATAGCGGTGACGTTTACAAAGAAAACGGCAAAAAGACAGGGTCCTGAGAAAACGCTTCTGGCACTGGGGCACACTCCTCTTCTATCGGGGGAAGCGGGTTGACCAGTCGGTGAATGCGCCTCTCCTGGTCAGGCCTCAGTGGTCTGCCAATAGCGATCCGAGGATTTAAATCAGCGAGGCTCTGGAGATAACCCATTACCCGCTGAGTTAAACGCTCCTGAGCGATAACGTACTGGGCAAGGTTGGCCAGTACTGGATCTCTCTCAATACGTCCTCCGGGAAAAGATGCAACTTCCTCGGGTGCTGCACGACTCGGGAAATAATAGTATCCTCGCTCGCTGGCATAGGGTACCGCGAACCGAAGACGAGTGAGCGCCTCGTATGCAGCAGCTTCTATGGCCATATGCGGAGTCGGCATGGATTTCCCCACGAAGGAGACTTCCGTTGGGTCTTGGTTTGGGTAGGCGGGAGGGATGTGCACCACTGCCCAATATTTTGAGGTGGATGGGGTGATCCTTGATTTGAGCAACTCGTACTGGGGTGGATGGGTGGCACTCATAATACTGCAGGTAAAGTCCCACAATAATTTGACAAAACTGCCTGGGGTTGCGTCTGGGGTTCTCAGATAAATACTAGGGGTTGGCATGGCAAGGAATGGCTGTGAGTGCTGCGCACGATAGTGAGGGGCACTTGGCAAGGTCACGAAGTGGCCTTTATGTAGCACCGGGGTTGGGTTATCCACCGGGGTGAAGGGTGACTGGTTGTCGATCCTGTTCTCGGGTCAAAGCCACAGATATACATATCACATAAATGTGTCGCATTACTGTGGGTGCCGTCGGGGTTGGTCTTGGTAGCTGCGCCCGAAATTTAGGAATGCAACTGTACGCTAACGTACACATGCATAGCTACTACTCCAAAAATAGGAGCGTTCAAGCCGATAGCATTAAATAAAAGTGATACCAGGCCACACCATTACAAAGTGTAGAAAAACTAAGGCTCGATACAACTCGAGCGACTTAGTCTACTTCGTTAATGTCTAGGTGGGCTAGCCTGGCAGATGCCGAAGTTTCTCCATCAGGATTTGCCGGCTGAGGCTGAGGGGCTGCAGAGTCGGGGTAGTGGTGATGACCATCGCGGGGGTTGTTGGCCAAAATCCCGTTGGAATGGGCTCCCAAAAGGTGACGAAGCGCTTCTAGTGACACCAAAGTACTCTGGTTGATGGCTGGGGCACACCTCAAGGGGTCGATCGGGTGTCCGAACAGCACGACTGGGTTGTCGGTGTCGGGCTCCGCGTCTCTTCTCGCCGGGGCTCGGCGAACCAGTTCTCCACGAGCTGCGATCAGATCGAGGGTGACCTGATCGAACAGTTGCTCTAGTGCGCTTACATAGCGCACCAGATGCAATAGTGCGGGATCCGTCTCGTGATCTCCGTTGGCAACCTGGGGCGGCCTACCATACCCGTCACGACTGGGGTAGTAGTAGAACGAGCGACAGTTAACTCTGGGCGACAAGTGCCGGAGTTGAACTATAGCTTCTCGGGCTGCCAGTTGGATGGCTTGTGGCTCAAAGGAAGTTGTCCTTCCAGTGAACCTGTAGGGGCGTTCTGGCGACAGACCCCTACCGTAGATGTGCACAGTGGCCCAGTACTGACGGCTCTCACCGTACATGGGTCCCTGGTACACAACATATTCAGGAGGCTCTTCTAATGCATAGGCACGGCGGGTGAGGTTTGCGAGCACGGTCACAAAACCTCCAAGGTTGGTTGCTGTGGTCTCATTGTGAACAATGGGGCCAGGCATCGTGGCTTGGTTTGGGGAAAGAGGCTGTGCTGTGCTGTGTTGAGGCTAGCGTGCCCTTTTTATAGGGAAAGGGGACAGAGTCTTCCTCCACACGCTTGCGATGGAGACGGGTTGGGCGTCGGTCACTGGCGCGTGATCGACGGGCTAGGATGATAGGTTGGGGCACCGTCCGCCGAAAGGCGTCGGGTCACTGGGGACCTATCTTACGCGGGAAGCTTGACCGGGGTTAGGCTAAGGTCTGGTGGTTTGGTTATCCTAAGTTTATTGACCTGGCTAAGATAGGATTAGCCAATGGTCAGCCTGGCTCTGATACCAAGTCTGTCAGGACCGGATTTTCGGGATATTAACTCTCCAGAAAATGGCCCTTATGCTCACCAGCCCCAGGATTACTGTTAGCTGATGAGGCACCAACTTGATACAAGAATTCCAAGCAAGGTACAAAAATATGTAGTACAAGACCATTGTGGCCTAGGAGTACAAAATTTGGTTTCTAATGGTTGATGGCGGAAGCGGTTTGTGATACATCTGCGTCTATGGGACTCCATTTCCCACAAGAATAGCTGACCAGGATAACTCCTATCTTCGCGAGGCTGCTATCACCTTTTCATGGGTTCCGGGGCTGTCGTCGAAACGCTCCTCTCCATGCAAGAAATCTGGCCAAGAAAATAGCCAGGGACAAGCCAGTGAGTACGTTTGAATTTACTCACAAACATCAAGAACACGGGTATAGTATATCAAAACATGCTCCGAAATAATTCTATGATCACAACGTCTGTCACGAAGTATACGAAATCCATGATGCACGCATGCGGGTAAAATATGAGTATGCCATATAGAAATAGAATGTAGTGATCGAGTGTCTGAAATGACTCCTCGAAAAAAAGGGGGTGCAAATAAATTAACAATGCCGCAGTCGGGCGTCTGAGCGACACCACATAAAGGGCTTATATATATAAAAGAAACAACAAGCATGCCACAGTCGGGCGTCTATGCGACACCACATAAAGGGCTTATATATAAAAGAAACAACAAGCATGCCACAGTCGGGCGTCTATGCGACACCACATAAAGGGCTTATATATAAAAGAAACAACAAGCATGCCACAGTCGGGCGTCTATGCGACACCACATAAAGGGCTTATATATAAAAGAAACAACAAGCATGCCACAGTCGGGCATCTATGCGACACCACATAAAGGGCTTATAATAGAATAGTTGCAGTGAGTATCCAGGAGGTAGAACCATCCCAGGGATACTCAAAATAAAACAAATGGTTAGTCCACAATAATAATGATCATAATCCACATATGTCACAGTTCATAGTCAAGGTTTTGGTTTAACCGTTTTTCCCTCTGAAGACCGACACTAAGACCGACACTTGACCTATCCCAGACTGTAGTCCTTAACCATGGACACGGCTATTCGAATAGATGTATAATCCCTGCAGAGGGTGTACTCTTACCCACGGGTAACGGATTCCTTTAATCCATCGGGACTAATTCCGTCTACGGTCTTTTAGTTGAAAACACGCCTGACCTGCACACACCAGCTTAACTTACCGGTGTCTGGAATCACCCACGACACCTGTCAAGCGAAACTCTAAGTGGGGAGGCTACAACCTCGACGTAGCATGGGATCACAAAATTTATACCGCGCGCAAACTAGGGGAGCTACCCCTCCGGCTACAACCGAAACACCCATGCCCCCGGACCGGATGACTGGCTTTAATCCATGGCCATGGGACCCTCATCACGGCCTCTCTGTACGGTGTGTGCTAGAAAGGGGTTGACAACTTACTGAACCGTACCCTACCTAAGGCAGGGACAAGTGGTAGTACCAGGCAAGTATGGGGGTTACTGGACAAGACTCGATCTAAGGCCGACTCAGGAGGTTCAAGTGTTCCCTGCATGATTATCATAACAAAATATTTCCATTAACAGGTAAACTTACCACTCGTCAAGCCTCACCATGCCATACCGGACATACTCGTCCCAACGAGGTACTAGGGACAAGCCCGTGTCTACCCAAGACCACGACTTTCCCGGCTTCCTTCCGGTATGCAAGGGAAGCTTACGAGGATGAATACCATCACCAACATATCCATTTATCACAGCAAAGAAACTCTCCACTATGCACTCATGCATATGATTTTTATCGTCACATAAAATAGCGTATGCTCTAAGTCAAGGTGATGTTGTAACCGTATCACAACATCCAAAATATTAAGCCAGGGTTCAGGATGCTTGCCTTCAAGTGTATGCATGTGGGGGTGCACTTTTGAAGGTTGCCTTTTCTACAAAAATCCTATTTTGAGAAATATTCAAACAACACACATTTCAAAAACAGTACAAAAAGTTGTCTCAAATATTTTTGAAATAAATCTTAAAATAAACTACATGAAATTTGAGAGAGGTAGGAAAAAGAATCAACTCATTTGGAGTTTTATTTTAAAAGTTATAGCCAGTCAAAGATCAGTCAAAGTTCTGTTTTAATAAAATCAGAAAAAGGAAAACGCTTCGGGGGAGAATACGCTTTCAAAGCAGAGAAGACGTACTCGGGACTCTGCGCTTTCACTTAAACAGAGAGGACGGCCGCGCGGGTCACTGGCAGTGGGTCTAGGGGGCCCACTGGTCAGGTTTGACCGTTCTTCCTCTCCCTCCCTCTCTCTGCCCGAACGGCGCGGGGCTCCGGCGATCACCGTCGGCGAACGGCAGCTCCCCACAGGGTCCCGAGGGCAGGGATGGATCCGCCAGACCGAGGCGGTCCTCCCGGTGGGTGCTAGGCGGGTGGGGACGGAGAAAGTCACCGGCGGCGAGCTCCGCGGCGGACGATGGTTCGGGAGCAGAGTGGGTTTTGGGCTCCAGGGGTCCTTGGTCGAGGCCGAGGCGCTAGGCAGCTCCGCACGACTATGGGGAAACTCTTGGTGGCGTTGGATTGGCGGGGGAAGCTCCGGTTGCGACGAATGGCACTGGATTGCGGCGGCGACCGAGTTGGCCGGAGACGAGGAAGAAAGGACTTTCCCCGACGATTGCTGGCTGCGGGAACACTACGGGGTTGGACTGGGGTTGCCTGAGTGCTCGGAGGAGCACGGGGCCTCCTCTTATAGCACGACGGGGCTGGCTCCGCGGCGGTGGATAATATCGACGACGAGTCGCCGTTACTGTAGCTGCAGGGCGTCGTGGCAGCGACGAACGCGTGCCGACGAGCATGTGGATAAGCACGGGCTGTTCCCCGGGGCAGCTGGTGCGCGCGGGTGGCTTGGGCGGCGCCGTCCACGGCAGAGCCCGCTGCCGACGCCGGCGTGCCGCCAAGGAAGCTCTGGCGGCGGTGCTGTAGGGCGCCAGTGCGGCTTGGAGGGTACTGGTGAGAGGGCGAGCGTGTGGCGCGGCTCTGCAGGCGAGCTGGGACCAGTGACGGGACGCGTCGACCCGAGCGCACGCACGTGCAAAACGCGCGCTCTGGCCGCGCCCAGAGTACGCACAGCAGGTGTTCGACGAAATGCCAGTGCGCGCTAGGGAGCTTGGGTGAGGCTGGTAGTCAACAGGCCAGGGTTAGGGACATCTGGGAGGTTAGTGGACATGCTGGATGGGTCAGGGGCTCAAGTCCATAATGCAAACCAGAGGACATGCCAAAATTGTTCCTGCACACAGGGTGTTCGACAGAATGCCATGGGCAACTAGGCAATTCTTGGGGTGGCCAAACTCTCCAGATCCTAGTATCTTTAGGAGCTAAAGAAGGTGGCAAGGCTAGTTTGGCAAAAACAGAAACTTGATAGTGCAAGATTTTGAGAAAACCAGTTTTGGGCAGAAACTCAAGGCTAACATTGCATGCACTAAAAATACTCCAATGGGTCCAATCTCCTGGGCTTAAGAGTTTGGTATGGAGGACTGTAAGTAGGGAAAAAGCTCATGGGTGCTAGAACAAAATAAAATGGGGTTGCAGTACAAATCACCAAACTGGACCAGAAAGGAAAAGAAGGTGATTCACTCAAATTTTTCAAAGAACATCACTGGGTTTTGCATGAGGTTGCATTGTATGCATCCACTGACATCTCCAAACACTTGGAAGAATTTTTAAAGAAATATTTAAATGGGTTGTAGTGCAAAAGTGCCTACTGGACCAGATTGGAAAAGTTGGTGTAGAGCTCAAAATTTCCAATGGCCAAAAGGTATTTTTGCATAAAAGTGATGTGGAAACATCACATGACATCCCCAAATTTTGGTGGAAATTTTAAATGCATTTGCCAAATGGTTGCAGTGCAAAACAGGCTCCAAATTCAAAAGAAATCCTTTCAAAAGAATAAAGCTCTGAGAAAACAAATCTTGCAATTTAAATCCACTGATAAAGGATTGTTTTATTATAGAGAGTATTCAAGTCCAACAATACTCTTTGAAGGTTTTTCCACTAGAGGCAAAAAATCCAAAATCACAAAGGGTAAATCTTGACAAAGTGGAAAAGTTTTATTTCCTTGCAACATTTTAATAAATAAAACAAGGTCAAAATTTTTGGGTGTCACAAGGCCATGAAATCAGAGATGGGATCCATGTATGAGAACAAAGTGTGGACTTTGGTTGACTTGCCCAATGATCGGCAAGCCATCGAGAATAAATGGATCTTCAAGAAGAAGACAGACGCTGACGGTAATGTTACTGTCTACAAAGATTGACTTGTTGCGAAAGGTTTTCGACAAGTTCAAGGAGTTGACTACGATGAGACCTTCTCACCTGTAGCGATTCTTAAGTCCGTCCGAATCATGTTAGCAATTACCGCATTTTATGATTATGAAATTTGGCAAATGGATGTAAAGACTGCATTCCTGAATGGATTTCTGGAAGAAGAGTTGTATATGATGCAACCTGAAGGTTTTATCGATCCAAAGGATGCTAACAAAGTGTGCAAGCTCCAGCGATCCATCTATGGACTGGTGCAAGCATCTCGGAGTTGGAATAAACGTTTTGATAGTGTGATCAAAGCATATGCACTATTAGGGAAAACCTTATACACAGAAGTTTATCAGTAGCGCGGTTTAAAAGTGGGCGCTACTGCTAATTAGTAGTAGCGAGGGGTATAAAAACCGCGCTACTACTAAGTTGATAGTAGTAGCGAGGGGTATAAACCCGCACTGCTACTAAGTGGTCTCCAACAATACCCCCAGGGTAGGCCATAGTAGTAGCGAGGGGTATAAAACCGGCACTACTACTAAGTAGTAGTAGCGCAGGTAAGACCCCCACGCTACTACTAAGCGTGTCCACCCCACCACTCTCTCTCTCTCATCCCTAAAAAATACTCTCCCCACATTCTCCTCGCCGCCTCCACCACCCACCCTTTCGCAGTGGTTGGCCTCCCGACCCCTCCCTATCTTCTCCCGCTAATCCCCCCATTCCCCTCGCCGCCGCCGCCGCCGTCGGCTGCCCAAGGTGAGACCCCAGCGCCCATCTCCTCCTCCCCTCGCGGCTCTACTCTCTCGCCGCAGCTTTTATTTTGATCCGCACCCTCTCCTCGCCACGCTCCGCTCCTCACCGCGCCCCGGATCTCGCCCCCAGGACCGTCGCCGACCCGCAGCCACCGCAGGTGATTGATTCATCTCTCTATCGCCCCTTGGATTCCGGTGCTCGAATCAGATCGATGCCCGCTGCGTTCTCTGTCTGTCTCCGGGCTCCGGGTTCCGGTTCGTTTGGGATCAGTACCGTCCGCCGGAATGGGCCGAGACGCCGTCCCCGGGCCTTCTGCTCTGCTTTTCTAGGGTTCGTTCGTTCGTTGAGCGGTGGGAGGGGGATTCGTGAGGGGAGTCGCCCTGTGGGCTTGCCGTTCCATGGCGGATTCGTCGATGGATTCGGTAGGAGGGGAGATGCCGTCGGAATGGAACCGTGCCAGAAGAAAAAGAAGATCTTTTTATTCGTCGCTCCTTGTGGGGGTGGGGATTAGCTGATCTGCATCTAGCGGAGGAACCGGCCAGATGACGCACGGGAGGGAGGGGCCATTGATTATCGTTGATGTGTACTACTACTAACTTAATTAGTACTATAGTACTTGCTCGTATCAGATCATCAAATGTGCGATCTTTTGTTCAGAGACGGTTCTCATCGCAGGAATCAATGGGCGCTGGTTGTTGTTATAGTACTAGTCTTTACTGTGTGTGTGAAATGAATGGATCCTTAACTTACCTTGATGCTAATAACTGTGGTTGCACTCCACTCATTCAATGTTACAATATCATTATATCTTAATGCTGCAAGGGGAACTATTTTTACATTCTATCACAGTAATCACACACTAGTACATAGGGATCTATTAGCTTAGCAAAACTGGCATTTTGGCTGAGTATTAAACAGCAAAATGTCCCTTCATCTGTCGCTGCTTGCTTGTCTAAGCCTGACAATATTATTCCATCTAATTGTTGTGTGTTATTATCTTGAATACATTTCTCTTTTAATTTATTTTCAATCTTCCAAGCCTGGACATAGTTATTGTATCTTATTATCATCTTTGGAAGTGGCCGGACCCTTCCGCGAACCCTGCGCAAGCAAGAGCTACGTGCAGCGCGCTGCCCTTTTATCATCTTGAAAATGTCACCACTACTTGTTTTATTCTCTGCGCACTATGTTTGCTGGAGACTAACATTCTCTTATTTGACCATGCAGTGATTACCTCTTCAAGCTATTTCTTATTGGAGACTCAGGTGTTGGCAAGTCATGTCTTCTGTTAAGATTTGCAGTAAGAATCTCTATCTCAAGCATGATCCATTTTGCTATCTCTTTCTCGTCTATATATTATGGAAGGTTTCCATGTTAAATTTAGGTAGTTGATGGATACATCATGGAGTTGACCATTTTGTTTGTAGGATGTGTAAGCTGAATCATTATTCACAATTGTTCGAATTTAAATTGTTCAACGTAAATAGTTCATTATTGGTAGCTAGTACATTTTTCCACAAGATGATGAGCATCCTTATATACTACTCCCTATGTAAACTAATATAAGAGTGTTTAGATCACTCCCTCTGTACATTTTTCCACCCGATTTAAAATGGTGCTCTCTGGAGAGTCAACGTCGACCCCGGCGCTGTTTTGAAGAGCAGTGGGAATAAATTTTCTGATGTCCTTTGTTGGCGATTTCCCTATCCATGAAATGATAAATTTTGAACAGATGTTAATTGTCAAATATTTCAAGCATATATAGCTCAAATACACTAGTATTTCTTGAATGCACCAAAACAAGAAGATAGCATGAACACGTACAGCTAGGGTATGCATTTAGTAGGTGTTTATCCGTTTTGAAGATTCATAATAGACTAAAAGAGATAGATAACTGAAGAAAATACCCTACTAGATCTGCACGAGGGCGCGAAGTAACAAGTTTTCACTTTCTCGACTAGGTGCAGGGTGATCAACGAGGACTACTGCGGCCCGATGGGAGTCATGCTCTTCAACTACTCGGAGGCAGACTTCACCGTGAAGCCCCGCGACCGCGTCATACAGATTATCGTCTAGGTGATTGCGATGCAGGAGGTCCCCGGGGTGGAGGACCTCGACGCCACCGTCCGAAGGTCACCAAGGTGGAGGACAACGCCACCGTCCGGAGTTCCTCAAGGTGGAGGACCTCGACGCTTTGTACATACATCTAGAGAAGTGGTCTGGTTAGGTTGGTGGTGAAACGCTAGGGAAGGTACCAACCTTTTGATAATGGTTGTGTGTGTCCTCGTGATCTCTTCGATTTGAGATGTTGAATGTTGCATCCATGAACACTGCAAGTGTTAAGATGGTTCTGTGAAATTTATTTTGCATTGGACGTGCCTCTGATCTCCATTCATGAATACTGCATCTATTTTTATTTTTTTAATTCCTAATCTGCTAATAGTAGCGTTGGGAAAAAAGTGCCCTACTAGTATTTAGGATACTAGTAGCGCTGGTATTGTAGGCACGCTACTACTACTTCATTAGTAGTAGCGCGAGTCTGTAATAGCAGTAGCGTGGGTGGCACACGCTAATACCAACAAAGTTAGTAGTAGCGCGGGTTTCTCCCACGCTACTACTAACTATTAGCTATAGCGCGATACTAGTAGCGCGGGTACCCACGCTGCTAGTAGCCATTTTACCCGCACTGCTAGTAGCCTTTTTCCTAGTAGTGATGGTTTTATACAGACTTTTGGAGAAGCCTGTATTTACAAGAAAGTGAGTGAGAGCTCTATAGCATTTGTAATATTATATGTGGATGACATATTGTTGATTGGAAATGATATAGTATTTCTGGATAGCATAAAAGGATACTTGAATAAGAGTTTTTCAATGAAAGACCTCGGTGAAGCTGCTTATATATTGGGCATCAAGATCTATAGAGATAGATCAAGACGCTTAATTGGACTTTCACAAATCACATACCTTGATAAAGTTTTGAAGAAGTTCAAAATGGATCAAGCAAAGAAAGGGTTCTTGCCTGTGTTACAAGGTGTGAAGTTGAGTCAGACTCAATGCCCGACCACTGCAGAAGATAGAGAGAAAATGAAAGGTGTTCCCTATGCTTCAGCCATAGGCTCTATCATGTATGAAATGTTGTGTACCAGACCTGATGTGTGCCTTGCTATTAGTTTAGCAGGGAGGTACCAAAGTAATCCAGGAGTGGATCACTGGACAGCGGGCAAGAACATCCTGAAATACCTGAAAAGGACTAAGGATATGTTTCCCGTTTATGGAGGTGACAAAGAGCTCACCGTGAATGGTTACGTCGATGCAAGCTTTGACACTGATCCGAATGACTCTAAGTCACAAACCGGATACGTGTTTATATTGAACGGTAGAGCTGTAAGTTGGTGCAGTTCTAAGCAAAGCGTTGTGGCGGTATCTACGTGTGAAGCGGAGTACATAGCTGCTTCGGAAGCAGCAAATGAAGGAGTCTGGATGAAGGAGTTCATATCCGATCTAGGTGTCATACCTAGTGCATCGGGTCCAATGAAAATCTTTTGTGACAATATGCTACCTCTTGAGCACTGCGTTGGTTTTTCCCTTGAAGAGGAAAGGGTGATGCAGTAAAGTAGCGTAAGTATTTCCCTCAGTTTTTGAGAACCAAGGTATAATCCAGTAGGAGGCCACGCGCGAGTCCCACGCAGCTACACAAACAAACAAGAACCTCACAACCAACGCGATAAAGGGGTTGTCAATCCCTTCACGGTCACTTACGAGAGTGAGATCTGATAGAGATGATAAGATAATATTTTTGGTATTTTTAGGATAAAGACTAAAAGTAAAGAAAGCAAAATAAACGGCGTGAGAAATAGCTTGTTGACGAGAGATTAATATGATGGAAAATAGACCTGGGGGCCATAGGTTTCACTAGTGGCTTCTCTCAAGATAGCATAAGTATTATGGTGGGTAAACAAATTACTGTCGAGCAATTGATAGAATTGAGCATAGTTATGAGAGTATCTAGGTATGATCATGTATATAGGCATCACACCCGTGACAAGTAGACCGACTCCTGCCTGCATCTACTACTATTACTCCACACATCGACCGCTATCCAGCATGCATCTAGAGTACTAAGTTCATAAGAACAGAGTAACGCTTTAAGCAAGATAACATGATGTAGAGGGATAAACTCATGCAATATGATATAAACCCCATCTTTTTATCCTCGATGGCAACAATACAATACGTGTCGTTTACCCTACTGTCATTGGGATCGAGCACCGCAAGATTGAACCCAAAGCTAAGCACTTCTCCCATTGCAAGAAAGATCAATCTAGTAGGCCAAACCAAACTGATAATTCGAAGAGACTTGCAAAGATAACCAATCATACCTAAAAGAATTTAGAGAAGATTCAAATATTGTTCATAGATAATCTTCATCATAAACCCACAATTCATCGGATCTCGACAAACTGTAACACCCCAAAAATTTGACCTTGTTTTTATTAATTAAAATTTTGCCAGGAAATTAAATTTTTATTTTTCTGGATTTCTCCTTTGATTTCAGAACACCTCTTCTCTTTAATATTGTGGGTTTTTACCTCAAGTGGAAACTTTTCAAAAATATTATTGGACTTGTATGCCCTCTTTATAAAATCGATTCTTTATCAGTGGATTTATTTGCATAATTATTTTTCATGAGCTTTATTCTTTTAAAATGATCTTTCATAAATATGGAGTCCCTTTTGCACTACAACCATTTGATAAATGCTTTTAAAAATTTTACCAAAATTTGGGGATGTCATGTGGGGTTTCCACATCACTTTTATGCAAAAATATCCTTTGGTCATTTGAGATTTTGAGCTCTACATCAATTTTTCAAATCTGGTCCAGTAGGTATTTTTGCACTACAACCTATTTAAATATTCTTCTAAAAATTCTTCCAAGTGTTTGGAGATGTCAGTAGATGCTCATAATTCAACTTCATGCGAAAACCCAGTATTGTCCTTTGAAAAATTTGAGTGGATCAACCTCTTTTTCTTTCTGGTCCAGTTTGGTGATTTGTACTGCAACCCTTTTTTATTTTGCTCTAGTGCCTTGAGCTTTTTCCTACTTATAGTCCTCCCTACCAAACCCTTAAGTCCAGGAGATTGGGCCCATTGGAGTATTTTTGGTGCATGCAATGATAGCCTTTAGTTTCTGCCCAAAACTGGTTTTCTCAAAAACTTGCTCTAACAAATTTCTGTTTTTGCCAAACTAACCTTACCACCCTCTTTAACTCCCAAAGAGACTAGGATCTGGAGAGTTTGGCCACCCCAAGAGTTGCCTAGATGACCATGGCATTCTGTCGAACACCCTGTGTGCAGGAACAGTTTTGGCATGTCTCCTAGTTTGCATGGTGGACTTGAGCTCCTGACCCATCCAGCATGTCCACAAATCTCCTAGCTACCCCTAACCCTGGCCTGTTAGCTACCAGCCTCACCCAAGCTCGCTAGCACGCGCTGGCATTTCGTCGAGCACCTGGCGTGCGTGCTCTGGGCGCGCCCAGAGCGCACGTTTTGCACGCGCGCGCACCGAGTCGCCGCGCCGCACTGCCACCCTCGACGCGTCCCGTCCCTGGCCCCAGCTCGCCTGCAGAGCCGCGCCATGCACTCGCCCACTCACCGGAAACCTCCAAGACTCCCTGGCACCCTACAGCGCCGCCGTCAGGGCCCCCTTGGCGGCACGCCGGCGTCGGCAGCGGGCTCTGCCGTGGACGACGCCGCCCAAACCACCCGCGCGCGCCAGCTGCCCCCTGGGAACAGCCCGAGCTTATCCGCAAGCCGTCGGCACGCGCTCGTCGCCGCAACGTAGCCCTGCAACCACAGTACAGCGGTCGCCAGCGATCTTATCCTCGGCCGCCGCGGGACCAACCTCGAGCGCCTATATAAGGGGATCCCGAGCCCCTCCGAGCACTCAGGCAACCCCAGTCCACCCCCATAGTACTCTCGCAGCCAGCAATCGACGGGAAGGGGCCTTCTTCCTCGTCTCCGGCCAGTTCGGCCGCCGCCAAGCTCCGGTGCAATACGTCGCAGCCAGGCCCTCCCCCGCCCATCCAACGCCACCAAGAGTCTCCCCATAGCCTTGCGGAGCTGCCTAGCGACTCAGCCTCGACCAAAGACCACCATAGCCCGAAGCTCACTTTGCTCCCGAACCTCCGTCCGCCGCGGAGCTTGCCGCCGGTGACCTCCTCCGTCCCCACCTGCCTAGCGCCCACCGGGAGGACCGCCCCGGTCTGGCGGATCCATCCCTGCCCTCGGGGCCCCGTGGGGAGCTGCCGTTCATCAACGGCGATCGCCGGAGGCCCGCCACCGTTCGGGCAGAGAGAAAGGAGGGAGAGGGAGACCAGTCAAACCTGACCAGTGGGCCCGCTGGACCACCTGTCAGTGACCCGCGCGCCCGTCCTCTCTGGTTAAGTGATAGCGCAAAATCCTGAGTACGTCTTCTCTGCTTCGAAAGCGTATTTTCCCCGAAGCGTTTTCCTTTTTCTGATTTATTAAATCAAAACTTTGACTAATCCTTGACTGGCTATATCTTTTAAAATAAAACTCCAAATGAGTTGATTCTTTTTCCTACCTCTCTCAAATTTCATCTAGTTTATTTTAAGATTTATTTCAAAAATATTAGGGACAAATTTTTGTACTGTTTTTGAAATGTGTGTCATGGTGTTGGATTAAAGCCTGTCATCCGGTCCGGGGGCATGGGTGTTTCCGGTTGGGACCGAGAGGGGGGCACCCCTTAGAGCGCGCGAATATAAATTTGATCCCATGCTACGTCGAGGTTGTAGCCTCCCCACTTAGAGTTTTGCTTGGCAGGTGTCGTGGGTGATTCCGGACACCGGTAAGTTAAGCTGGTGTGTGCAGGTCAGGCGTGTTTTCAATTAAAAGACCATAGACGGAATTAGTCCCGATGGACTAAAGAAATCCGTTACCCATGGGTAAAGAGTACACCCTCTGCAGAGATTATAAATCTATTCGAATAGCCGTGTCCATGGTTAAGGACTACAGTCTGGGATAGGTCAAGTGTCGGTCTTAGTGTCGGCCTTCGGAGGAAAAACTGTTAAACCAGAACTTGGATCATGACTTGTGACTTGTATGGATTATGATCATTATTATTGTGGACTAACCATTTACTTCATTTGAATTATTGAGTATCCTTGGGACGGTTCTACCTCCTGGATATTCACTGTGATTATTCTTATAAAAGCCCTTTATGTGGTGTCGCATAGACGCCCGACTGCGGCATGCTTGTTATTTAATTTTCTTTTATAAGCCCTTTATGTGGTGTCGCATAGACGCCCGACCGCGGCATGCTTGTTATTTAATTTTCTTTTATAAGCCCTTTATGTGGTGTCGCCCAGACGCCCGACTGCGGCATTGTTAATTTATTTGCACCCTTTTTCGAGGAGTCATTTCAGACACTCGATCACTACATTCCATTTCTATATTGCATATTCATATTTTATCCACATGCGTGCATCATGGATTTCGTATATTTCGTGACAGACATTGTGATCATAGAATATTTCGGACATGATTACCCCTGGTTATATTATACCCGTGTTCTTGATGTTTGCGAGTACATTCAAACGTACTCACTGGCTTGTCCCTGGCTATTGTCTTGGCCAGATTTTCTTGCGTGGAGAAGAGCGTTACGACGACAACCCCGGAACCTACGCACTGATGATAGCAGCCTCGCGAAGATAGGAGTTATCCTGGTCAGCTGTTCCTGTGGGAAATGGGGTCCCGTAGATGCAGATGAACCACAAACCGCTTCCGCCATCAACCATTAGAAACCAAGTGTTGTACTCACAGGCCAAAATGGTCTTGTACTACATATTTTTGTTCTTTGCTTGGAATTCTTGTATCAAGTTGGTGCCTCATCAGCTAACAGTAATCCTGGGGCTGGTGAGCATAAGGGCCATTTTCTGGAGAATTAATATCCCGAAAATCCGGTCCTGACATACTTGGTATCAGAGCCAGGCTGACCATTGGCTAACCCTATCTTAGCCAGGTCAATAAACCTAGGTTAACCAACCCATCAGACCTTAACCCAACCCCGGCCAAGCTTCTCGGGTAAGATAGCCACACAGTGACCCCGACGCTTTTGGCAGTCAGTGCCCAACCTATCCGCCTAGCCTGTCGATCACGCGCCAGTGACCGACACCTAACTTGTCTCATTCGCAAGCGTGCGAAGGAAGACTCCGTCCCCTTTTTCTATAAAAAAGGGCACGCTAGCCTCAACCCAGCACAGCACAGCCTTTTTCCCAAACCAAGTCTCGATGCCTGGTCCCATTGTTCACAATGAGACCACAGCAACCAACCTTGGAGGTTTTGTGACCGTGCTCGCAAACCTCACCCGCCGTGCCTATGCATTGGAAGAGCCCCCAGAATATGTTGTGTACCAAGAACTCATGAGCGGTGAGAGCCGTCAGTTCTGGGCCACTGTACACATTTATGGTAGGGGTCTATCGCCAGAACGCCCCTACAGGTTCACTGGGAGGACCACTCCCTTTGAGCCACAAGCCATCCAGCTGGCAGCTCGGGAAGCTATAGTTCAACTCCGGCACTTGTCGCCCAGAGTTAACTGTCGCTCGTTCTACTACTACCCCAGTCGTAACGGGTATGGTAGGCCGCCCCAGGTTGGCAACGGAGATCACGAGCCGGATCCTGCACTATTGCATCTGGTGCGCTATGTAAGTGCACTAGAGGAACTGTTCGATCAGATCACCCTTGATCTGATCGCAGCTCGTAGAGAACTGTTTCGCCGAGCCCCGGCGAGAGGAGAAGTGGAGCCCGACACCGACAACCCAGTCGTGCTGTTCGGACACCCAATCGAGCCCTTGAGGTCTGCCCCAGCCATCGGCCAAAATACTTTGATGTCCCCAGAAGTGCTTCGCCGCCTTTTGGGAACACACTCCAACGGGGTTGTGGCCAGCAACCCCCGCGATGGTCATCATCGCTACCCCGACCCTGCAGCCCCTCAACCTCATCCGGCTAATCCCGACGGTGAAACCCGTGGAGAAGCTTCGGCGTCCTCTAGGCAAGCCCGCTTAGATATTAACGGAGTAGACTAAGTCACTCGAGTAGTAACGAGCCTTATTATTTCTACGCCTTGTAATTGTGTGATTATGTATCACCATTATTAAAGGATGTCTGCTCGTGTGCCCCAGTACCAGAGACGTTTTCTCAGGACCCTGTCCTTTTGCCGTCTTTATTTTAAACGTCATAGCTATGTTTGTTTGTGTGTTACAGCTTATGTTTGTACCCAAAATTCGTGCTATGAGCAAACTCTTGGTTTCAACTAATGGGAGTGTTATTTTTAAAAACAACCCTTAGGAAATCTCGAGGACGAGATTTTTCTTAAAGGGGGTAGTGTTGTAACACCCCAAAAACTTGACCTTGTTTTTATTAATTAAAATTTTGCCAGGAAATTAAATTTTTATTTTTCTGGATTTCTCCTTTGATTTCAGAACACCTCTTCTCTTTAATATTGTGGGGTTTTACCTCAAGTGGAAACTTTTCAAAAATATTATTGGACTTGTATGCCCTCTTTATAAAATCAATTCTTTATCAGTGGATTTATTTGCATAATTATTTTTCATGAGCTTTATTCTTTTAAAATGATCTTTCATAAATTTGGAGCCCCTTTTGCACTGCAACCATTTGATAAATGCTTTTAAAATTTCACCAAAATTTGGGGATGTCATGTGAGGTTTCCACATCACTTTTATGCAAAAATATCTTTGGTCATTGGAGATTTTGAGCTCTACATCAATTTTTCAAATCTGGTCCAGTAGGTATTTTTGCACTACAACCTATTTAAATATTCTTCTAAAAATTCTTCCAAGTGTTTGGAGATGTCAGTAGATGCTCATAATTCAACTTCATGCAAAAACCCAGTGTTGTTCTTTGAAAAATTTGAGTGAATCAACCTCATTTTCATTCTGGTCCAGTTTGGTGATTTGTACTGCAACCCTATTTTATTTTGCCCTAGTGCCCTTGAGCTTTTTCCTACTTATAGTCCTCCCTACCAAACCCTTAAGTCCAGGAGATTGGACCCATTGGAGTATTTTTGGTGCATGCAATGATAGCCTTTAGTTTCTGCCCAAAACTGGTTTTCTCAAAAACTTGCTCTAACAAATTTCTGTTTTTGCCAAACTAACCTTACCACCCTCTTTAACTCCCAAAGAGACTAGGATCTCGAGAGTTTGGCCACCCCAAGAGTTGCCTAGATGACCATGGCATTCTGTCGAACACCCTGTGTGCAGGAACAGTTTTGGCATGTCTCCTAGTTTGCATTGTGGACTTGAGCTCCTGACCCATCCAGCATGTCCACAAATCTCCTAGCTACCCCTAACCCTGGCCTGTTAGCTACCAGCCTCACCCAAGCTCGCTAGCACGCGCTGGCATTTCGTCGAGCACCTGGCGTGCGTGCTCTGGGCGCGCCCAGAGCGCACGTTTTGCACGCGCGCGCACCGAGTCGCCGCGCCGCACTGCCACCCTCGACGCGTCCCATCCCTGGCCCCAGCTCGCCTGCAGAGCCGCGCCATGCGCTCGCCCACTCACCAGAAACCTCCAAGACTCCCTGGCACCCTACAGCGCCGCCGTCAGGCCCCCCTTGGCGGCACGCCGGCGTCGGCAGCGGGCTCTGCCGTGGACGGCGCCGCCCAAACCACCCGCGCGCGCCAGCTGCCCCCTGGGAACAGCCCGAGCTTATCCGCAAGCCGTCGGCACGCGCTCGTCGCCGCCACGTAGCCCTGCAACCACAGTACAGCGGTCGCCGGCGATCTTGTCCTCGGCCGTCGCGGGACCAACCTCGAGCGCCTATATAAGGGGATCCCGAGCCCCTCCGAGCACTCAGGCAACCCCAGTCCACCCCCATAGTACTCCCGCAGCCAACAATCGACGGGAAGGGGCCTTCTTCCTCGTCTCCGGCCAGTTCGGCCGCCGCCAAGCTCCAGTGCAATACGTCGTAGCCAGGCCCTCCCCCGCCCATCCAACGCCACCAAGAGTCTCCCCATAGCCTTGCGGAGCTGCCTAGCGACTCAGCCTCGACCAAAGACCACCATAGCCCGAAGCTCACTTTGCTCCCGAACCTCCGTCCGCCGTGGAGCTCGCCGCCGGTGACCTCCTCCGTCCCCACCTGCCTAGCGCCCACCGGGAGGACCGCCCCGGTCTGGCGGATCCATCCCTGCCCTCGGGGCCCCATGGGGAGCTGCCATTCATCGACGGGGATCGCCGGAGGCCCGCCACCGTTCGGGCAGAGAGAAAGGAGGGAGAGGGAGACCAGTCAAACCTGACCAGTGGGCCCGCTGGACCCACTGTCAGTGACCCGCGCGCCTGTCCTCTCTGGTTAAGTGATAGCGCAAAATCCTGAGTACGTATTCTCTGCTTCGAAAGCGTATTTTCCCCGAAGCGTTTTCCTTTTTCTGATTTTATTAAATCAGAACTTTGACTAATCTTTGACTGGCTATATCTTTTAAAATAGAACTCCAAATGAGTTGATTCTTTTTCCTACCTCTCTCAAATTTCATCTAGTTTATTTTAAGATTTATTTCAAAAATATTAGGGACAACTTTTTGTACTGTTTTTGAAATGTGTGTTATTTGAATATTTCTCTAAATAGGATTTTGGAGAAAAAGGCAACCTTCAAAAAGTGCACCCCCACATGCATACACTTGAAGGCAAGCATTCTGAACCCTGGCATAATATTTTTGGATGTTGTTGATACGGTTACAACAATCACCTTGACTTGGAGCATACGCTATTTTATGCGACGGTGAGATCATACGCATGAGTGCATAATGGAGATTTTTCTTTGCTGTTATAAACGGATATGCTGGTAATAGTGATCATCCTCGTAAGTCTCTCATGCATGCCGGAAGGAAGTCGGGAAAGTCGCAGTCTTGGGTAGACGCGAGCTTGTCCCTAGTCCCTCATTGAGACGAGTATGTCCGGTATGGCATGGTGGGGCTTGATGAGTGTTAAGCTTATCTGTTATTGGAAATATTCTTGTTATGCTAATCATGCAGGGAACACTTGAACCTCCCGAGTCGGCCTTAGATCGAGTCTTGTCCAGTAACCCCCATACTTGCTTCGTACTACCACTTGTCCCTGCCATAGGTAGGGTACGGTTCAGTAAGTTGTCAACCCCTTTCTAGCACACACCGTACAGAGAGGCCGTGATGAGGGTCCCATGGCCATGGATTAAAGCATGTCATCCGGTCCGGGGGCATGGGTGTTTCCGGTTGGGACCGAGAGGGGGGCACCCCTTAGAGCGCGCGAATATAAATTTGATCCCATGCTACGTCGAGGTTGTAACCTCCCCACTTAGAGTTTTGCTTGGCAGGTGTCGTGGGTGATTCCAGACACCGGTAAGTTAAGCTGGTGTGTGCAGGTCAGGCGTGTTTTCAATTAAAAGACCGTAGACGGAATTAGTCCCGATGGACTAAAGAAATCCGTTACCCGTGGGTAAAGAGTACACCCTCTGCAGAGATTATACATCTATTCGAATAGCCGTGTCCATGGTTAAGGACTACAGTCTGGGATAGGTCAAGTGTCGGTCTTAGTGTCGGCCTTCGGAGGAAAAACTGTTAAACCAGAACTTGGATCATGACTTGTGACTTGTATGGATTATGATCATTATTATTGTGGACTAACCATTTACTTCATTTGAATTATTCAGTATCCTTGGGACGGTTCTACCTCCTGGATATTCACTGTGATTATTATTATATAAGCCCTTTATGTGGTGTCGCATAGACGCCCGACTATGGCATGCTTGTTATTTAATTTTCTTTTATAAGCCCTTTATGTGGTGTCGCATAGACGCCCGACTGCGGCATGCTTGTTATTTAATTTTCTTTTATAAGCCCTTTATGTGGTGTCGCCCAGACGCCCGACTGCGGCATTGTTAATTTATTTGCACCCTTTTTCGAGGAGTCATTTCAGACACTCGATCACTACATTCCATTTCTATATTGCATATTCATATTTTACCCACATGCATGCATCATGGATTTCGTATATTTCGTGACAGACGTTGTGATCATAGAATATTTCGGAACATGATTACCCCTGGTTATATTATACCCGTGTTCTTGATGTTTGCGAGTACATTCAAACGTACTCACTGGCTTGTCCCTGGCTATTGTCTTGGCCAGATTTTCTTGCGTGGAGAAGAGCGTTACGACGACAACCCCGGAAGCTATGCAATGATGATAGCAGCCTCGCGAAGATAGGAGTTATCCTGGTCAGCTGTTCCTGTGGGAAATGGGGTCCCATAGATGCAGATGAACCACAAACCGCTTCCGCCATCAACCATTAGAAACCAAGTGTTGTACTCACAGGCCAAAATGGTCTTGTACTACATATTTTTGTTCTTTGCTTGGAATTCTTATATCAAGTTGGTGCCTCATCAGCTAACAGTAATCCTGGGGCTGGTGAGCATAAGGGCCATTTTCTGGAGAATTAATATCCCAAAAATCCGGTCCTGACACAAACACACCGCAAAAGAAGATTACATCGAATAGATCTCCAAGAGAGTCGAGGAGAACTTTGTATTGAGATCCAAAGAGAGAGAAGAAGCCATCTAGCTAATAACTATGGACCCGAAGGTCTGAGGTAAACTACTCACACATCATCGGAGAGGCTATGATGTTGATGTAGAAGCCCTCGTGATCAATGCCCCCTCCGGCAGGATGCCGGAAAAGGCCCCAAGATGGGATCTCATGGGTACAAAAGGTTGTGGCGGTGGAATTAGGTTTTCGTGGTGCTCCTCGCTGATTTCTTGACGTCCACTCCAAGTCCTCTGGATCACGTTCGTTCCAAAAATAACTCTCTCGAAGGTTTCATTTTGTTTGAACTCCGTTTGATATTCCTTTTCTGCGAAACACTGAAATAGGCAAAAAAACAGCAATTTAGGCTGGGCCTCCGGTTAATAGGTTAGTCCCAAAAATAATATAAAAGTGTATAAATAAGCCCACTAAACATCCAAAACAGAATATATAATAGCATGGAGCAATCAAAAATTATAGATACGTTGGAGACGTATCAAGCATCCCCAAGCTTAATTCCTGCTCGTCCTCGAGTAGGTAAATGATAAAAAACATAATGTTTGATGTGGAATGCTACTTAGCATAATTTTCAATGTAATTCTCTTATTTCTGGTATGAGTATTCAGATCCGAAAGATTTAAGATAAAAGTTTATTATTGACATAAAAGTAATAATACTTCAAGCATACTAATAAAGCAATCATGTCTTCTCAAAATAACATGGCCAAAGAAAGTTATCCCTACAAAATCATATAGTCTGGCTATGCTCTATCTTCACCACACAAAGTATTTAAATCATGCACAACCCCGATGACAAGCCAAGAAATTGTTTCATACTTCTGATGTTCTCAAACTTTTTCAATCTTCACGCAATACATGAGCGTGAGCCATGGATATAGCACTATAGGTGGAATAGAATGGTGGTTGTGGAGAAGACAAAAAGGAGAAGATAGTCTCACATCAACTAGGCGTATCAACGGGCTATGGAGATGCCCATTAATAGATATCAATGTGAGTGAGTAGGGATTGCCATGCAACGGATGCACTAGAGCTATAAGTGTATAAAAGCTCAACAAAAGAAACTAAGTGGGTGTGCATCCAACTCGCTTGCTCATGAAGACCTAGGGCATTTTGAGGAAGCCCATCATTGGAATATACAAGCCAAGTTCTATGTAAAATTCCCACTAGTATATGAAAGTGAAAAAACAAGAGACTCTCTACCATAAAGATCATGGTGCTACTTTGAAGCACAAGTGTGGTAAAAGGATAGTAACATTGTCCCTTCTCTCTTTTTCTCTCATTTTTTTATTTGGGACTTTTCTCTTTTTTTATGGCCTCTTTTTTTCTTTTCTTTTTTCGTCCGGAGTCTCGTCCCGACTTGTGGGGGAATCATAGTCTCCATCATCCTTTCCTCACTTAGGACAATGCTCTAATAATGATGATCATCACACTTTTATTACTCACAACTCAAGTATTACAACTCAATACTTAGAACAAAATACGACTCTATGTGAATGCCTCCGGCGGTGTACCGGGATATGCAATGAATCAAGAGTGACATGTATGAAAGAATTTTGAAGGTGGCTTTGCCACAAATACGATGTCAACTACATGATCATGCAAAGCAATATGACAATGATGGAGCGTGTCATAGTAAACGGAACGGTGGTAAGTTGCATGGCAATATATCTCGGAATGGCTATGGAAATGCCATGATAGGTAGGTATGGTGGCTGTTTTGAGGAAGGTATATGGTAGGTGTATGATACCGGCGACAAGTGCGCGGTATTAGAGAGGCTAGCAATGGTGGAAGGGTGAGGGTGTGTATAATCCATGGACTCAACATTAGTCATAAAGAACTCATATACTTGTTGCAAAAATCTATTGGTTATCGAAACGAAGTACTACGCGCATGCTCCTAGGGGGATAGATTGGTAGGAAAAGACCATCGCTCGTCCCCGACCGCCACTCATAAGGAAGACAATCAATAAATAAAGGGATAATTAGATTTATTCCCCTAGTTGTGTCCCACTCGTCTGTTTTACCCCTAATTCCCAAAAGTCACTAGTTCTGTCCAAGTCACTTTGCTCCTATTATGCTTTTGCCCTTTGACCGTTTAACCATCAGTTTGAAAACTTCATAACTAATTCATACTAAATCAGAAAAATGCAAATAAGATACCAAAATGTTCAGAAAAACATCACCTATATGTCAGTGTCATTTGCATTCATGAAAAAAGTGTTGGAAAGTGCCCATCCGAGTTTTAGCTCTTATGCTACCACAATGAATAGTAAAATCAAAAAAAGTTCAAAAAAATTAAAAAAAATTGGTGGCAAAGAATGACAAATGTTTTAAGTGCCTGCCAAGTTTCATCAAGGAATAACATTCGCGGGTGCCGCGGCAAAAAAAACAATCAGCACTCCAAAATAGATTATTTTTTTTGCCATGACTTCCACGAATGTCGTTCCCTAATGAAACTTGGCAAGCACTTAGAACATTTGTTGTTCTTCGCCACCATATTTTTTTTTATTTTTTTTGAATTTTTTTAGAGTTCACTATTCATGGTGGTATCAAAAGAGCTAAAACTCAGATGTGCACTTTCCAACACTATTTTCATGCATGCAAATGACACTAACATACAGGTGATGTTTTTCTGAACATTCTGGTATCTTATTTGCATTTTTCTGATTCAGTATGAATTAGTTATGAAGTTTTCAAACTAACGGTCAAAGGGCAAAAGCATAAGAGGAGCAAAGTGACTTGGACAGAACCGGTGACTTTTGGGAATTAGGGGTAAAACAGACGAGTGGGACACAACTAGGGGCATAAATCTAATTATCCCATAAATAAAGCATGCTCCGACTTCATCACATAACGGTTCACCATACGTGCATGCTACGGGAATCACAAACTTTAACACAAGTATTTCTCAAATTCAAAACTACTCAACTAGCATGACTTTAATATCACCATCTTCATATCTCAAAACAATTATCAAGTATCAAACTTCTCTTAGTATTCAACGCACTTATAAGAAAGTTTTTACTAATCTTGGATGCCTATCATATTAGGACTAAATTATCAATTAAAGCAAATTACCATGCTATTTTGTAGGACTCTCAAAATAATATAAGTGAAGCATGAGATAACAATAGTTTCTATAAATCAAAACCACCGCCGTGCTCTAAAAGATTGAGTGAAGCACTAGAGCAAAAACTATATAGCTCAAAAGATATAAGTGAAGCACGTAGAGTATTCTAAAAAATTCCGAATCATGTGTGTCTCTCTCAAAAGGTGTGTACAGCAAGGATGATTGTGGTAAATTAAAAACAAAGACTCAAATCATACAAGACGCTCCAAGCAAAACACATATCATGTGGTGAATAAAAATATAGCTCCAAGTAAAGTTACCGATGGACGAAGACGAAAGAGGGGATGCCTTCCAGGGCATCCCCAAGCTTTGGCTTATTGGTGTCCTACCTTGGGGTGCCTTGGGCATCCCCAATCTTAGGCTCTTTCCACTCCTTGTTCCATAATCCATCAAATCTTTACCCAAAACTTGAAAACTTCACAACACAAAACTTAACAGAAAACCTCATGAGCTCCGTTAGCGAAAGAAAACAAAACACCACTTCAAGGTACTGTAATGAACTAATTCTTTATTTATATTGGTGTTAAACCTATTGTATTCCAACTTCTATATGGTTTATAAGCTCTTTTACTAGCCATAGATTCATCAAAATAAGCAAACAACACGCGAAAAACAGAATCTGTCAAAAACAGAACAGTCTGTAGTAATCTGTAACTAATGCAAACTTCTGGAACTCAGAAAAATCTACCAAAATAGGACAGCCTAGATAATATGTTTATTGATCTACTGCAATTGGAATCAGTATTTTATCACGTTCTGGTGATTTTTAACAATTGTTTTCGTGAACAGAAAGTTTCTGGAATTTTCAGCAAGATCAAATAACTATCATCCAAGAAGATCCTATAGGTTCACTTGGCACAAACACTAATTAAAACATAAAAACACATCTAACCAGAGGCTAGATCAAAGATTTATTCCTAAACAGGAGCAAAAAGCAAAAAACTAAAAATAAAATTGGGTTGCCTCCCAACAAGCGCTATCGTTTAACGCCCTTAGCTAGGCATAAAAACAAGGATAGATCTAGGTATTGCCATAATAATGGTAAGGTAAATCATGAAAACTCCTTTCATATTCTCTACGTTCAGCAGCAAGTTTTCTTTGTGGCAAGCAAAAGTAATCAAAGGGGTTGAATTTAATAGGACAAAAGTCCCCAAGATCAAGCTCGGGAGGTATGGGTTCCTCCCTTGGCCCCTCATATTGCACAACCAATTCATCATTACAAGCGTTCTTTTGACAAAAAGTCACGAGTCTTTGCTCAAGAGAAAAACCTAACCCATTATTCTGAATAGCAAAGTCGTCATTAAGTTCAGAAATTCTATCGACTAAAACATCGGTAGGAACCTTTTTTCTAAGGTTTTCATTATAGGCAACATGATCCAAAGATTGTAAACGCATTATGTCTTCTTGATTAAAAAGGATAGCTTCTATGGGAAGATGACCAGCATCCACCCTATAATGCGCAAAAATTTCTTTAGCCTCTTTCATTATAAATCTGAACTCATGGGCCAAAAAGATAGTAGCGGCATGCTTAACAGAAGAGTACTCAATATTAGAAAATTCTAGGAAAATTCTTTGTATGCAAGGATGCATATGAAGAAATTGCCTTTCAAGTTCAACTACGAGCAAAGATATCGCATCCGCAAGGCTACTAGTTCTATGAAGAATAGAGCCACCCATGATGGGCAAAGCACCGGCACAAGTAAAGAAATCTTGAATAACTCCTTTCCCAATAATATTACCACTACCGACATGAAACTTTTTAGTATGCAAGATAGTAGGTCCCTCAAGAGGATCATCGAAGGCATCAAAGTTTCCATGTTATTATTATTGCCTTCATTAGCGATAACCTCCCCAGATTCAGACATGGCGAAAGAAAGGCGAGCGGAAAAAAGAGGGCGAATAAAACGGCAAGGGTGAAGTGGGGGAGAGGAAAACGAGAGGCAAATGGCAAATAATGTAATGCGAGGGATAAGAGTTTGTGATGGGTACTTGGTATGTCTTGACTTGTGCGTAGACTCCCCGGCAACGGCGCCAGAAATCCTTCTTGCTACCTCTTGAGCACTGCGTTGGTTTTCCCTTGAAGAGGAAAGGGTGATGCAGTAAAGTAGCGTAAGTATTTCCCTCAGTTTTTGAGAACCAAGGTATCAATCTAGTCGGAGGCCACGCGCGAGTCCCACGCACCTACACAAACAAATAAGAACCTCGCAACCAACGCGATAAAGGGGTTGTTAATCCCTTCACGGTCACTTATGAGAGTGAGAGATGATAGAGATGATAAGATAATATTTTTGGTATTTTTATGATAAAGACTAAAAGTAAAGAAAGCAAAATAAACGGCGCCAGAAATAGCTTGTTGACGGGAGATTAATATGATGGAAAATAGACCCGGGGGCCATAGGTTTCACTAGTGGGTTCTCTCAAGATAGCATAAGTATTACGGTGGGTAAACAAATTACTGTCGAGCAATTGATAGAATTGAGCATAGTTATGAGAGTATCTAGGTATGATCATGTATATAGGCATCACGTCCGTGACAAGTAGACCGACTCCTGCCTGCATCTACTAGTATTACTCCACACATCGACCGCTATCCAGCATGCATCTAGAGTATTAAGTTCATAAGAACAGAGTAACGCTTTAAGCAAGATGACATGATGTAGAGGGATAAACTCATGCAATATGATATAAACCCCATCTTTTTATCCTCGATGGCAACAATACAATACGTGTCATTTCCCCTACTGTCACTGGGATCGAGCACCGCAATATTGAACCCAAAGCTAAGCACTTCTCCCATTGCAAGAAAGATCAATCTAGTAGGCCAAACCAAACTGATAATTCGAAGAGACTTGCAAAGATAACCAATCATACATAAAAGAATTCAGAGAAGATTCAAATATTGTTCATAGATAATCTTGATCATAAACCGACAATTTATTAGATCTCGACAAACACACCGCAAAAGAAGATTACATCGAATAGATCTCCAAGAGAATCGACGAGAACTTTGTATTGAGATCCAAAGAGAGAGAAGAAGCCATCTAGCTAATAACTATGGACCCAAAGGTCTGAGGTAAACTACTCACACATCATCGAAGAGGCTATGGTGTTGATGTAGAAGCCCTCCATGATCAATGCCCCCTCCGGCGGAGCGCCGAAAAAGGCCCCAAGATGGGATCTCACGGGTATAGAAGGTTGCGGCAGTGGAATTAGGTTTTCGTGGTGCTCCTCGATGGTTTGGGGGTACGTAGGTATATATAGGAGGAAGAAGTAGGTCGGTGGAGCCACGAGGGGCCCACGAGGGTGGAGGGCGCGCCCCCCTGCCTCGTGGCCTCCTCGGTGATTTCTTGACGACCACTCCAAGTCCTCTGGATCACATTTGTTCCAAAAATAACTCTCCTGAAGGTTTCATTCCGTTTGGACTCCGTTTGATATTCCTTTTCTGCGAAACACTGAGATATGCAAAAAAACAGCAATTTGGGTTGGGCCTCCGGTTAATAGGTTAGTCCCAAAAATAATATAAAAGTGTATAAATAAGCCCACCAAACATCCAAAACAGAATATATAATAGCATGGAGCAATAAAAAATTATAGATACGTTGGAGACGTATCACAATACTAGTGCAATTGCCTTGGCAAAGGAATTCACAAGAGAACCAAGCACATCAAGGGACACTTCAATTCCATCCGCGATCATGTTAAGGAGGGAGACATAGAGATTTGCAAGATACATACGGATCTGAATGTTGCAGACCCGTTGACTAAGCCTCTCTCACGAGCAAAACATGATCAGCACCAAGACTCCATGGGTGTTAGAATCATTACTGTGTAATCTAGATTATTGACTCTAGTGCAAGTGGGAGGCTGAAGGAAATATGCCCTAGAGGCAATAATAAAGTTGTTATTTATATTTCCTTATACCATGATAAATGTTTATTATTCATGCTAGAATTGTATTAACCGGAAATTTAGTACATGTGTGAATACATAGACAAACATAGTATCACTAGTATGCCTCTACTTGACTAGCTCGTTGAATCAAAGATGGTTAAGTTTCCTAACCATAGACATGAGTTGTCATTTGATTAGCGGGATCACATCATTAGAGAATGATGTGATTGACTTGACCCATTCCGTTAGCTTAGCACTTGATCGTTTTAGTATATTGCTATTGCTTTCTTCATGACTTATACATGTTCCTATAACTATGAGATTATGCAACTCCCGAATACCGGAGGAACACTTTGTGTGGTACCAAATGTCACAACGTAACTGGGTGATTATAAAGGTGCTCTACAGGTGTCTCCGATGGTACTTGTTGAGTTGGCATAGATCGAGATTAGGATTTGTCACTCCGATTGTTGGAGAGGTATCTCTGGGCCCTCTCGGTAATGCACGTCACTATAAGCCTTGCAAGCAATGTAACTAATGAGTTAGTTGCGGGATGATGCATTACGGAACAAGTAAAGAGACTTGCCGGTAACGAGATTGAACTAGGTATTGAGATACCGACGATCGAATCTCGGGCAAGTAACATACTGATGACAAAGGGAACAACGTATGTTGTTATGCGGTTTGACCGATAAAGATCTTCGTAGAATATGTAGGAACCAATATGAGCATCCAGGTTCCGCTATTGGTTATTGACCGGAGATGAGTCTCGGTCATGTCTACATAGTTCTCGAACCCGTAGGGTCCGCACACTTAACGTTCGGTGACGATCGATATTATGAGTTTATGTGTTTTGATGTACCGAAGGTAGTTCGGAGACCCGGATATGATCACAGACATGACGAGGAGTCTCGAAATGGTCGAGACATAAAGATTGATATATTGGACGACTATACTTGGACATCGGAATGGTTCCGAGTGAGTTCGGGAATATACTGGAGCACCGGGAGGTTACCGGAACCCCCCGGGAGGTATATGGGCCTTATTGGGCCTTAGTGGGAGAGAGGAGAAGGGAGCAAAGGAGGGGCGCCCCCCCAAGCCCAATCCGAATTGGGAGGGTGGCCGCCCCCCCCCTTCCTTCCTCCTTCCTCCCCCTTCCTTCCACTCCTAGTCCAACTAGGGAAGGGGGGGAATCCTACTCCCGGTGGGAGTAGGACTCCCCTTGGGGCGCACCTAGGAAGCCGGCCTCCTCCCCCTCCTCCACTCCTTTATATACGGGGGAGGGGGCACCCCATAGACACACAAGTTGATCATTGATCTCTTAGCCGTGTGCGGTGCCCCGGTCCACCATAATCCACCTCGATCATATCGTCGTAGTGCTTAGGCGAAGCCCTGTGCCGGTAGCTTCATCATCACCGTCATCACGCCGTCGTGCTGATCAAGCTCTCCCTCGAAGCTCTACTGGATCGTGAGTTTGTGGGACGTTGCCAAGATGAACGTGTGCGGATCGCGGAGGTGCCGTACGTTCGGTACTTGGATCGGTCGATCGTGAAGACGTATGACTACATCAACCGCGTTGTCATAACGCTTCCGCTTTCGGTCTACGATGGTATGTGGACAACACTCTCCCCTCTCGTTGCTATGCATCACCATGATCTTGCGTGTGCGTAGGAATTTTTTTGAAATTACTACGTTCCCCAACACTTACCTTTCGAGGTTGGGTGCCCTGCCTTCACTCGCGAGCTACGACAAGTCTGCTGGCCATCTGCCCATGTCTTCATGCCGGAGCTACCGAAAAAGTACAATGGAAAGCTGAACCTGGCAGAGTTCTTGAGCATTTACACAATTGCTGTTTAAGCCACCGGGGGAAGAGATGAGAAGGTGTCCGCCAACTACTTCCCTTTGGCACTCAAGCCAAACATGAGGTCATGGGTGATGCACCTGCCAGAGAATTCCATTTCATCATGGGCTCACTTGTGCAATGAATTTGTTGGCGCCTTCACGGGCGGCCATCAAGAGCCAGGACGGCACAGTGATTTGCATGTCCTTCCACAGAAGGAAGGGGAGAGCTTGCGGAAATATATGCAGAGATTCAGTCAAGTACACCGCAACATTCCGGAGATACACCCGGCAACTGTGATTGCCGCGTTCCACTAAAACGTGCGCAATAGAAGAATTCATTCCAAAATGAACGTCCGGCTGCCCAAGACCTGTTGGGGAACGTAGCAGAAATTCAAAATTTTCTACGCATCACCAAGATCAATCTATGGAATAACCAGCAACGAGAGAGAGGGGAGTGCATCTTCATACCCTTGAAGATCGCGATGCGGAAGCATTGCAAGAACGCGGTCGGTGCAGTCGTACACGAAGCGATTTAGATCGCGGCCGAATCCGATCTAGGCACCGAACAACGGTGCCTCCGCGTTCAACACACACATGCAGCCCGGTGACGTCTCCCGTGCCTTGATCCAGCAAGTAGAGAGGGAGAGGTTGGGGAAGACTCCATCCCGCAGCAGCACAATGGCATGGTGGTGATGGAGGAGCGTGGCACTCCAGCAGGGCTTCGCCAAGCACTGCGAGAGACGAGGAGGGAGAGGGGTAGGGCTGCGCCAAGAGAGAGGGAGACTCATGTCTTCTGCAGCCCCAAAACCCACACTATTTATAGGGGAAGGGGAGGGGCTGCGCCCCCATCTAGGGTTCCCCCCTAGGGGTGGCGGCCAGCCCTAGATGCATCTGGGGGGGGGGGGGCTGGCCAGAGGGGGAGAGAGGGGGGCGCACCCTAGATGGGCCTTAGGCCCATCTGAGCCTAGGGTTTTCCCCCTTCCCCCTTCCCTGCGCCTTGGGCCTCTTGTGGGAGGCGCACCAGCCCACCTAGGGGCTGGTCCCTTCCCACACTTGGCCCACGCAGGCCTCCGGGGTTGGTGGCCCCTCCCGGTGGACCCCCGAACCCTTCAGGTGGTCCCGGTACATTACCGATAATGCCCAGAACACTTCCGGTGTCCAAAACGGGACTTCCCATATATAAATCTTTACCTCCGGACCATTCCGGAACTCCTTGTGACGTCCTGGATCTCATCCGGGACTCCGAACAACATTCAGTAACCACGTACATATATTCCCTATAACCCTAGCGTCATCGAACCTTAAGTGTGTAGACCCTACGGGTTCGGGAATCATGCAGACATGACCGAGACATCTCTCCGGCCAATAACCAACAGCGGGATCTGGATACCCATGTTGGCTCCCACATGTTCCACGATGATCTCATCGGATGAACCACGATGTCGGGGATTCAATCAATCTCGTATACAATTCCCTTTGTCAATCGGTATGTTACTTGCCCGAGATTCAATCGTCGGTATCCCAATACCTCGTTCAATCTCGTTACCGGCAAGTCACTTTACTCGTTCCGTAATGCATGATCCCGTGACTAACTACTTAGTCACATTGAGCTCATTATGATGATGCATTACCGAGTGGGCCCAGAGATACCTGTCCGTCATACGGGGTGACAAATCCCAGTCTTGATCCGTGCCAACCCAACAGACACTTTCGGAGATACCTGTAGTGTACCTTTATAGCCACCCAGTTACGTTGTGACGTTTGGTACACTCAAAGCATTCCTACGGTATCCGGGAGTTGCACAATCTCATGGTCTAAGGAAATGATACTTGACATTAGAAAAGCTCTTAGCAAATGAACTACACGATCTTGTGCTATGCTTAGGATTGGGTCTTGTCCATCACATCATTCTCCTAATGATGTGATCCCGTTATCAATGACATCCAATGTCCATGGTCAGGAAACCATAACCATCTATTGATCAACGAGCTAGTCAACTAGAGGCTCACTAGGGACATGTTGTGGTCTATGTATTCACACATGTATTACGGTTTCCAGTTAATACAATTATAGCATGAACAATAGACAATTATCATGAACAAGGAAATATAATAATAACCATTTTATTATTGCCTCTAGGGTATATTTCCAACAAGACCGTCAATGAGCTGTATACATTGGCAGACAAGTGTGCTCGGGCTGAGGAAGGAAGGTGACTCCCCGAGGAGGAGGATGGCGTCAAAGTTGATTCAGAGGACGACGACGAGGCCGCCAACCCAAAGAGGAGGAACCGGAAACGCAACAAGAAACGCAAGGAGAAGTCAGTGTTGGTCGTAGAGGACTCTAGCGATCCTGGCACCGGCAAGAAAGCCAAAACCGAAGCCCCCGACAAAAGCTGCCACATGCGCTGATTGTCGGGAGGCTGCGGGGCTAGAGAAAGCTGGGAAGTCTGATGGGCCATACTGCAAAATCCACCGCACTAAAGGTCGTGATCTCCAAGAGTGTCATCAAGTTGAGAAACTTGTCAAGAAACAGAAGGCTGAATATGAGAAAAAAGACAGGGAGAAAGACCAAGAGGGTGCTGGAGGAAAGGGCCCTGGCAATAGGGGAGGCCACGGCGGAAGGCCCCTCAGCAAAAAGAGACGCCTGCCAGAGGCCGTGAGAAGAAAGAAGGTGATGATGAAAGTGATGACGGGGATGAGGAAGAAACTAGTGAGCAAGAATTTCAGAAGGCAACTGAAGCCATGTGCATTGACGGAGGTGCATCCCTGCACTCCTCTCACCGCCAGCTCAAGAAGTGGGCGCGTGAGGTTAATGCCGTGGAGCCAGCTGCAGACTCTCGGAAGCCGCTCAAATGGTCCCGCACGCCTATCATCTTTGATGAAGAGGATCACCCTGACCACACCACTGTAGTAGGGTGTTTTTCACTGTTGGTCTCACCAACAATCCGCAACCTCAAGGTCACAAAGATGCTAGTTGACGACGGGGCTGGACTAAATCTGATCTCTCCCAAGGTAGTAAGCAAGCTACATATATCTAAAGAGCTCAAAGTTACTGGCACATTCCAAGGAATCAACACCGGCAGGAGCCGTCCTAAGGGGAAGATTACACTGCCGGTAACGTTTCGCGGAGAACTGAATTACCGGATCGAGAGGGTGGTGTTTGATGTCGTCGATCTTCCTCTCCCTTATAATGGGATTCTTGGCTGCCCAACTCTGGCAAAGTTTATGGCAGCATCCCACTATGCTTACAATACTTTGAAGATGCCAGGGCCGATGGGCGTCATCTCGATCCCCTTAGATAAGAAAGACGCAATCATATGTGTGGACAAGATGTATCGTGACGTGATAGCAGCTGAGGCATTGGTGCAATCCTCCTCTCCGGGCAACTTCCTTCCCTCCTCCACTCGAGCACACTTATCCACCAAGGTGTATAGCTCCTTCACAGTCTTAGGCAACCGCACATTCATCTTGGAAGGAATCCGGCGGTTGCGCACATTGGACTGGAAGGCAGCTATCACAGCTGCCGGATGGATATTTGGGATGTTCCTATGAACCTTGATGAATCTCTGTAAATACTTACGGAGGGTTTCTCCTTCCTTCTATTGGAGAAGCTGCAAGTTGCTGGGTCGGCCTGGCTCTTGATGGCCGCCGGTGAAGGCGCCAATGAATTCATGGCACAGGTCAGTCCACGATGAAATGAAGTTCTCCGGTAGGTGCATCAGTGAAGACCTCACATTGGACTTGAGAGCCAAAGGGAAGTAGTTGGCAAACACCTTCTCATCTCTTCCCCGGGCAGCCTGAACAGCGATGGTGTAGATGCTCAGAAACTCTGCCGGGTTCAGCCTCCCGTCGTACTTCTCAGGTATCTCTGGCTTGAATGTGCGAACGGACGGCCAACGGACTTGCCGCAGCTCTCGAGTAAAGGCTGGGCACCCAACCTCGAAAGGTAGGCACCCGCCAATACCGAGCGTAGGCTCGTCGACGTCGGGGCCGTCGCACCCATCGGTCTGGCGGTGGTCGTCATGGCGTTGCTCAACAACGACGCGCGTGTCTCCGCTCCGCCTATCCTCCAGGGCTCGTTGTCGGCCTGGACGTGCTCGAGAGTCAGAAGAGGCCATCGAGACGTCGTCAGGTTCTTGATTCTGCTGTGCTCGCACTGGCTGCCGTGGCGGGGACTGCACCGTGGGGGTGGCCCCTTCTGTATGGCCAGCAACACGAGCTGTTGTCGTCACTTGGGGAGGCCGTGGTGGGCCAGCTCGCTGCGAGCCCCCAACCTCGACGAAACCGAGCAGACTTTGGATGGTGGCACGCCATTCGTCCATCTGCTCGGCCGCTGGCGGAAACCTCAGCAGTAGCTGAGCCCGCGCCATGGCCTCTGTGGCTGTACTTGGCATGGGTGATGATGAAGTAGATCGCACTGTCGCTCGGCTCCTGACGGTGCCAGCGGCGGCAGCACCGCACCCCCGCTGTTGCGGGGCGGCCACTTGGATGGCAGGGTGGTGCGGCGAAGGCGCCCGAGGGCCAGCGGCTCCGTCGGGTGTAGCAACTTGGTCGAACCGTCCCGGGGGAGGCGTGCGCTGCGGTCGCTCCTGTGGTGGGGCGGCCGAAGGGCGGCGATTCACCCCTGACCGAGCGCCATTGCCGCGGCTGTGCCCGTTGGCGGGAGGAAGGAGTGTGGATGGAGTAACCTCTTCACCCGTACCTTGTGGAGCATGGCCGTCGGGGCGTTGCTGATGTTGTTCTCCTCCGACGTCTCCTGCTCCTGTGTCGGACGCGGGGGAAGTGGTGACGGTGCCGCCTGCTCCGACCACGTCCCCAGCTGCGTCCACGTCCTCGCGTGTCTCCGCTTCCCCCGCAGCATCAGAGGCCGCGGGCGGCGGAGCCTTCGAGGTGGATGGATGAGCCGAAGCACCGGATTTCTTCTTGGGCGCCATGGTTGATGGCGCCGTCTAAGGTGAAGATGGTGATGAATATGACGCGTTGCTCACGCTTTCAGGTTCGCGCAAGCGATCCCCCTACCTGGCGCGCCAAAGATGTCATGGGAAACCACGGCCACCTATGGGACCAAGGGCCCCTTGCTGGCTCGGCAGGGGGGCGCGCGTTACACAAAGAGCAGACGAGTGTGGGGCAGCACGGCAGAGATCACGCAGGCAATTTTACCCAGGTTCGAACCGCCGCGAGGCGTAAAACCCCACTCCTGCTTTGGTGGATTGATGGTGGAAGAATGGTGGTGGGGCGTAGTACACTTGCCCGGCAGGGGCGGCAGTGGCTCCGCGCGTATGGGTGTGTGTGTGTTGTCCAACCTTCTTACCCTTTCTACGGTTGCCATGGGCCTCCTTTTTATAGATTAAGGGGTTACCACAATGGCAAAGTAGTCATTATGCACTGATAAGATAGCAAGTAGTGCTATCATACCTAACTCTGCAGGCTGATAGGGTGCATTAAATGCACCGCTTAACGTCATGTCATTGGTCGCCCGGCAAGCCTTGCCGGACTATTTTGCCAGCTTCACACCTTCTTGCTTGACACGTCGCAGGACGGGTGTCGTTCTTGGGCATCTTCCGTAGAGAAAAGCTGCCATGTGGCGAATGGCTGCCACCAAGTCACTTTGCGGCTTGACACCGCACTGATTGACGTCGTGGGCCATGGCGGAGTGGTTGGGTGAGGTGGTTCAGCCTTTGTGAGTCCCGGCAGGCCCTGTCGGGACGTTTTGGACGTCTTCTTCCGGGGGTGGCCCTGTCCTTGTCGAGCTCGCCTGCCCGGCAAGGGTGGTTTTTCTCCTGGTGACATCTTGCTTCTCTGGCTTGACTTTGGTCCTCTTGATCTGCATGTTGGTCCTTCGATGCTCTTGGTTCCTTGTACTCCGACTTGGCTTGGTGCCTTAATCCTGTTCCCGTGCCTGTGCACAGTCTGGGCAACAGACCCAGGGTTTGTTGCACCGACATTCTTGAGGTCACGGAGAAATCTTGTTGCAAGTAATCATGTGAACTTGACATGTGTTCGATATTTTGATGATATGTATGTTATGATTCCCTTAGTGGTGTCATGTGAACGTCGACTACATGGCACTTCGCTATATTTCGGCCTAAGGGAATGCATTGTGGAGTAGTTATTAGATGATGGGTTGCTAGAGTGACAGAAACTTAAACCCTAGTTTATGCGCTACTTCGTAAGGGACCAATTTGGATCCAAATATTTAATGCTATTGTTAGATTTGATCTTAATACTTTTCTCGTAGTTGCAGATGCTTGCAAGGGGGTTAATCATAAGCGGGAGGATTGTTCAAGTAAGAACAACACCCAAGCACCGGTCTACTCACATATCAAATTATCAATTTAGCGAACACAAATCAAACCAACATGATGAAACTGACTAGATGAAATTCCGGTGTATCCTCAAGAACGCTTTGCTTATTGTAAGAGACCGTTTTGGCCTGTCCTTTGCCACAAAAGGATTGAACTACCTTGCTGCACTTTATTTACCGTTACCGTTACTTGTCTGTTATAAATTATCTTGCTATCAAACTACCTGTTACCGCTTATTTCAGTGCTTGTAGAAAATACCTTGCTGAAAACCACTTGTAATTTCCTTCTGCTCCTCGTTGGGTTCGACACTTTTACTTATCGAAAGGACTATGATTGACCCCTATACTTGTGGGTCACCAGGTGGGTAGTTGTTTCATCCATATAGCCGGTAACAACAGTGTCTACGGTCTGGTAATTTTCGCACAGACTCGGTGGTATATTTGTGCAAGAAGCAGAAATTCCAAAGTATAATTATGAATTGTTTCTTACCAGGGGTGGGTGATGTTGCCTGGTGAGTCCTGCGCCGGATCCCTGGTAATTTCCCTGTCTTGCGTCTGTAGGGTATAAGAGTGAAGAGGCCACTGCTATTGTTCTACATCCTCCAGATATGGGGTTACGGTAGGGTTTGGTGTTGACCTGAGCAGTTGGGCAGGGGACGAGAATCTACTTGCGTGGGAGGTGGGGTAGTTGTGCGTCGTGGGGTGGTTGAGTGGCCTGAGCCTTTTATGTTGGGCCCAAGTTGTCGCGCGTGGTACCGCGTCGGCGTCGTGGGCGGGAGGGCGCTCGGCCTCCCTCGGCCACACTGTTGCCAAATATCGCTGTCCATATATATAGATTTTTATAATATTTATCCAATATTATTGTTGTTGATAGTTTCTACTATATATTTGGTAAAACTTGAAAACAGTTGACTTTTCAGCCGAATTTATGCTCCATGGAGACGGAGGGAGTAATATAGTTGTGACTTCCTTAAAAAAAGATAGGGATTGACAGGTAAAATAACTAAAAATAATAATAACGTAAATAAGAAAAAGGACTGTTTGGACTTACAGGCCCGGGCCCAGCTAGACTCTACGACGAGAGGGGTGGGAAGAGGGAAGAGAGAAGCGAGAGGAGAGAGGCGGGGGGAGAAGAGGGAAGAGAGAAGCGAGAGAGACGAGAGAAAGCGGGCCCCGCGTCCTTCCGCTGCCGCTGCCAATATAACGAGGGGGTGCCGGTGCCCCAAAGCCCCCAAATCCCCAATTCCCCACTCCACCATCCAAATCCAATCGAAAGTTCAATTCCGGGCGTGATGAGTTCCTTCCTCGTGGTCTCCGGCAATGGCGACGAGGACGCCTGCGTGGGCGAGACCCCCGTCGTGGTCTCCGGCAAGGGCGAGGCCTCCGTCGTGGTCTCCGGCAAGGGCAAGGACGCCGTCAAGCCCTCATGCACGGCGCAGTATTCCTGCGTCAAGCGGCTTCGCGAGCGGCGCCTCCTCTCCTTCCTCCTGGACCAAGGCTTCCACGGCGCCTTCAGAGAGTACGAATATACTAGTATTTTTTTTTTTAATCTTGAGATCGATGCTGCCTTCTCTCTTGACATCGACTATGCTTCTCTCTTGAGATCAATGAATTGGATTCTATCCGAATACATCACGCACGCATGCTGGTTTGGTTTATATCGATGGATCTCTGCATGCAGGCTGACCCGCGAGACGGCGGCGCTGTTCGACTGGAGCACATGCGGTGGCTGGTCAGGCGGGGCCGGTGGTACGACGCCCTCTTTTACCTCAACATCTTCCTGCCGCCGCTCAAAAGTGAGCGGAGGAGCCTCCGCGCCAGGATCTTCCACAACTTCCTCCTCATGCACGGTCGCTTCGCCGACGTCGTCGCCGGCAACAAGGACCCGTACCTGGACAAGCAGTATGCCAACGGCCGCAGTAACTCCACAGACGCCGAGCGCAGGTTCCGTTCCATGAACTACTCCATACTCGCCCCGGACGCCGGCCAGCTCAGGGCTGCCATCGACTGGGACAGAGTGAGGAGCCATGCAGAGTTTGTTGTCCGCAAGATGGCTCTTGCTACTCCAGAGCTGAGACGCCCGATGGTGTTGCCGTCCCGCTGCATGATGCCGCACGATGTACTCCCCATTGGGACCGGGTATGTAGTTCATCATTCAGCCTCAGTTAATCCTGGCTTCCTAGCCGGCCCAGTACCTAGATGACAGTGTCAATTTAATCTCATCTTGGCCCTCCTGTCTGTAACCTTTGACAGTTTGTTCCGGAAGAGACGCATGAAGAAACAAGGCCCCCAGCCGCCAAAAACAGAAGCTACCTTAACAGCTTTGAAACAGTACTATTATTAGTTACCTCTCCTCTGTTCTGCTTGTCCTGGTTTTTAACAGCACATTGATTAATTCCTTGCCTTTTGCAGCCAGCAGTATTGCAGACAGTTAAGGGATTCGAGCGTCGGTATAATCTCCCCTTCAGAAAACATTAAGATTAAGCAATGTAGGTCTTAGGTTCCATATATGTTTGGCAGTCACTAACCATGTCTTCCTCCAATGAACGGGCAGGGTCGAAAGATGAAGAACTGGGACTGCTGGTCAATTTCCTTGGTAAAACCAGCCTCTCCTCTTCATGTGTCTTGCATTTCCACTGAGAACACTGTTTACACTCCTCCAATTATTTTGTTTGGGAAAACCAATCACTTTTGGTTACTGTTATGTTTGCACTGATGAACTTGTGTGATCTTCAGATGAGACTCTACAGGCTGGCCTACCTAGAGGGTGCACACTAAGCTATGACCTTCAACCAAGCGGGAAGGAAGGTAAACTTCAGAATAATTCTATCAACAAGTCTTTAGCTCTGATTGCTTACCACTGTCTCTCTCAATGCACTGTCTGGGCTCTTAACAGGCTGTTTAATCTGTTTTGAGTCCTTTTGGGCCATATAAGCACATTATTTCCTCCAGCTGCATTTTACCTTTTAACTTCAGCCCCACTTTCAAACTTTATCGGCTGATGACCTGCAATAGTTCAGATGTCTTGGACACCTGCTACGAGATAGGAGATTTTTCACTACAAAAATATCCACTGTCCTTTTTATTCTAATAAGCTTGAAAACATGAGTATATTATATATATTAGAAAAAGTAATGAAGGCGCAAGTTTTTTAGATTTTATGATAGTTCAGTCTAATGGTTTTTACTAAAAACTATAGCAATGAAAATTGCGGTAAATCAGATAGTAGTTTTGTAGATGAAGTCAGTTCGAATCAATGGCCCCTTTCACCTTGCCCCTCTAAACCAAACATAGGACAGCATGCATGTGCCCTGCCCTGTATTTACATGTATATTTTGTGCAGGCATATCTTTGAGATGCATGATGATATGATCAAGTAAATTTTGCTTAGGAATATCACAACGCTAATAATGTTTAAACTTCTAGTTAGCAACAAGTACACCTGGATATATCGGTGATGATTGAGAGCATGTTAAATTAATGCTGGATGCATCTACTGAGATACTGCCATTTTTTTTTTTGCAGTTGAACTTGCTGCAGATTCTTCTCATGCTCCGTCTTCGCAGACCATGCTCGGCACATCCACAGATAAAGTTAAAGTCCATGCCACATCATTAGTGAGAATTTCTGGTAAATTATGCAGACACCCTCGCCGCTTTTATGTTTTGATAACCCTCCATCTGTACAATTGGTCAATTGGCTATATGCATCGTTGATAGATAGCATTCAGTGATATGTTTCAATCTCACCAGTAGTTTATAACTGGTCATGATCTGTCTTCTGTCCTCTTGCCACTTGTTATCATGTTTTCTATGTATGGTACGTGGGGGCAGCTTTTCATCTGGAGTCCTGCATTTCAAATAACCTACACATCCTGCCCTATTTGTATGGTTTATTTTAGAAGATCTATGTCCAAACATATTTCCCCCAGTTACTGCATTGTACTCCCTCCGTCCCAAAATAAGTATCTCAACTTTAGTATGAGACACTTATTTTGGGATGGAGGGAGTACCCTACTTCTGTTCACAATTCTGTACCTATTCCATCTCTTTCTTCCCTTGCTGCCCTGCATTAGCTAGGTTCCTAACACATTGTTGCCCCACTTTTATGGAGGTTATTATTAGTAGATCTAGGTGAAAATTAAAGTCTTCCCCTTAGGTTCTCTGTGCAGTTATTATTTTGTTGGTTGCTTCACATTAGTGCCTTCTTATATTTGCCTGATGCTAGTTTATAACTGCACTCCTTATTGGGATTGATGTTTTCTTGCAATTCACCAGTGTTTGGTTACTTGCTGCAATTGCTAACTGTCGACTCGTTGCAGGTGCTCCAATCTGCCAGATCATTTCTGGTGCCTTGAAAGTTCATGCTAAAAACCCTGGGATATTGTCACCAACAAATGCAGGTAATTAGCTAAACATCTTTGTTTAATACCAGGACAAATACACCTTGTGGTAACTGTCAACTTTGTTTGATCCCTGGTATTCCCTTTATTTGGTAGAGAACATGTATCCTGTAATCAAGTGCATATGTTCATCAAAGATAATAATATGTGATCTGCCTTGTTATAATCTCATTAGTTCCTGTTTCAGTTTTATTAATTCAGTTAGCTGGCCCAGATTCTCTGCGCGGTCCTATTACCACTAGTTCCTACGCAAATATCTTTGTGCCTTCAATCAGTAGTTTCAGGACTACATCTGCATCCATGAGCGGCTAAGCTTACATTCTGCAAGTGTTGATTTCTTTACTGTATTGATCTTGCTAGGAACTCATGGAAGCAAATAAAGTTCATTACTCGTCTTTCAAATGTGCACCATACCTCTTTCTTCACTCGTGGTCCTTGAAATACTGACTGTTAGAGAACATAAGATGTTAAATTTGAGTGAAGTTATGTTATGTGTGGTAATACTTAATCCAGTTGTTAATTCTTGGGCAGACACAAAGCGTCTGATACAAGCAGGTTGTCATGATCGGAATCAAATGGATGGACTGAGAACTGTTGAGGATGATATTTATCCAAAAAAGCAACGAACAGATGGGGCATTTGATGAAGCAAGTTCGGTAAGACTCGGTTTTTGTTCTTACTTGTACTGTGGTGCATGAATAGCATAGTAGAATAGCTTGCATAGACAAATTGTGTATGATGTTGTTAATAGAAGACTGTATCTTTTGTACAGATCTTAGTAGGGTGAGCGTTAAATGTGCAGCACCACATTTTGGTATTGTGTGGTAGAAATAGTGGTTTTTTTGTATGGTAGAAATAGTGGTTTTTAGCTTATTGAGACATACATCGACTTTGATTGATACTTGTGCCAATTTCTACAGCACTTCAGAATAAGTACCTACTGTTTCCGACAGTAGACTGGCAGGTGTCTCTGATTGATCTGTAACTGATTTACAGCAGTGCCGACTTTCATGAATTTGTAGTGTTTTCAATCATAGCGCATTGCATTTTACAGCATGAGGAATGCACGTGAGAGTACCTTTGTTCTTGCTGATGTTACATTATATGGATCATCCTGTGAGGTACCTACAGGGTTGGCTGATGGTATACTTGTTTCGAGTGCAGGTGCCGGCGTTTGGAGGCAGAGTGTCCACCGACACCAGCACACTGGTGAACTTCAGGCCGAAGCTGAGGCCCGTCTGCTCCATGTGAAGACGGAGATGGTTGATGGGCTACCGCACCAACCGGTGCTGTTGCAGCTAGCATTTGGTTGTTTGGGTCCTGCGGCTGCTCCTCTACTGCTACTCAGTGCTTGCGCCCTGATTATGTCACCTGCTTGCTTGCAACTTTGCAAGTCTCCTAGAACTCATAATGTTATGTTATGCTATGGTGCGAGTACTATATGAAGTCGTGGCGCTCTTGTTAATTAGAGCTATATGGTCGATGCTAGTAAGTCAGATGTCATGTGTTTTAATGGAACACCTGCATGGTCTTGGGATTTTTTTTTGGGTGCCTACAAGACGCTAATTGATCTAGCTAAATCTGGAAAAGCAATTCTTGGTACAGTTTTGAGTATGAAATTTGGTGATTTCGGTTTTCAATTCGGCCAAAGGACCGAAATTCCCATTTGAATTTGACTAAGATCCCATTTTGAAAATTCAGAAAATAATTTGAATCTCTATGCACTACCGAGATTGCTCAAATTTTGACCGAAAGACAATTATTTTAGTATGTACCGAAATTAATGAAATTCCTGAAATTTCATTGAAATTACCAAAGTGAAAGTGCGGACTGTTCTGTTTTTCTACCAATATATACTCCCTTCATGCGAAAATACTTATAAAAAAAATAGATGTATGTAGAACTAAAATATATTTAGATGCATTCATTTCTCCAACAAATATTTTTGAACAGAGGGAGTAGATAGTAAGTTGATGAAGCATAATTGCGTTGGCTTTGTTCACGCATTTGGCAACACCAGAAATGCACTCAGGGGTATCCATTCTTGTGTTGTGGTGTGTGGATAGTCCTGTGAGGCGGCACTGTTTTGGACAGTGATGAGTGATGACAGGCGGAACCTTTCCAAACCCCTATTTCAAGAAGTCCTTCTAAAGGTTAAAGGTTAGTATGTTTTTTTAGGAACATCGCATTTTTTATCAAGGATAATTAACTGTAAGTGCCTCCGAGATACAATTCGGGGTTACATGAAGAATAGTCACGAGAGGACTCAGACGATCTAGCTAGAATATGTGCCTCGACATTCGACAAACGATTTACATGACTAAGCTAACGGACGAAAAGAACGACGCCAATTCCTTGAAATATCAGCAGTGATGAGCCTCACCGGCAAGGGATCAATCGTCGAAGCATTGATTCTCTCGATAAGGGATGAACAGTCCGACTGGAGAACGGCCCTTGAAAAGCATTCCTGGCGGGTGAGAGCCACCGTACTATTTAGCGTCAATGCTGCTGCTAGTTCCGGGGTGGTAACCTTGTCAATGTGCTCGCAGCAAGCCAACAGGCAATCTCTGTTCTTGGTTACCACACCAACTCCCATCAGCCGAGAATCCTTGAAGAGTGCAACACCCACGTTAACCGTCACTGCATGTATCGGCGATAGAAACAATATAACAGGAGATACTGGGTATCATGCCTTGAAGCAAGTACAGTCCTACCATAGTTATGCACGATGAAGTCAACATAAGCCAAAGCTTTCTCAACCACTCTGTAGGGATACATCGTAACATCATTTTTTCTTGCATCATTCTAGACCTCCCAAATGTGCCAAATTGTTACCACCGAAGCCGTGGCCTCAAGAGAGGTCGCTTGCCGAATTAAACAAATATCCACTATTTGGTATGAACAAAACCTTTTCAACATAGATGGAGGCCTAATTTCTATTTCACCACTCCCCATACCTCGTGCGTGAGATGGCAAACGGGGATAGATGCTCAGCCAGCTCTTGTCTGCTATAGAAAAACATGCCCGAGCCTTCGGAACATGGCAGCATAGCAACTGGATGCCCGCGGCAGACAATCATGGGTCAGTTTCCAGAGAACGATCTTCATCTTCCCCGGAGCATTGACCTTCCAAAGAGTTTGCCAACTTTTCTCTTTACCACCAAAGTTTGACTGCATACCATGGTCATTAGAATTACGAGTAGCATGAAATTTCTCAGACTTGGCCAAGTTATATGCTGATCCGACCGAGTAGGATCCAAAGCGATCATGAGGCCAGGAAACAAAATTATCCACGTCATGCACATTGATTGGAACCTATTACACTACCTTGTCTATCATTCCAGGAAAAAGCACTTCAGACCACCCCCTCGTCCGAAACTTTTCGATCGACACTAAGGAGGAAATCTATTGTCAATCCCTTGGGAATAGGGGCCAGAGTACAAAAAGACCCCGCCGGGTGGCCTGGGATCCAATTATGATGCAGCAACTTAATTTGGTACATGTACCCATCACCTAACTCAAGCCTTTCGAAACTAGCTCTCTGCCAAACAAAACGCTACGCCAGTAAAGGATGCTGCTCTGGGACAAGGTGCATCCTTAACCATTTTCATTGGTAGTACCACTGCTTTCACCGTTGTCGAGTGATTTCCCATGATAGATCCACCTCGTATAGGTATTGGACATACCATTGGTACAAATGTGAAATATAACTCGATCTATAGAATGGAGGAACCCATTACCAAAATACTTGCATGGGCACAACATGTCTTCAGATCCGTTGTTCTGAGCAACTACGAAATCCATAAACTCCTTCACACCATGGTTTTATGTTGGGGTCATCTTTGGTTCACCATTAATCTATTTTCGACCTATTTCCTGAAAACAGAAAAGTGCATAAGAATTAGCATCATCTAATCCAGGAAACCCAAATAGTTTTGCTACAATGTCTTTCACTAAATAGATCCCACCTGAAATGACCCTTGTTTCACTCTATCGTAGTCGCGTGTCACTTCTCCGTGCAGTAGGGGCGCATCGCCTCGCCGTATAACCTCATCCGTGTTCACCTCACCGTGTCACCCTCTCTCCTCGCCGGGGATGTCGTAATAGAGGGGCCCCCCTAAGTCGACGTTCCAAATTCCTTTGTTAGGAGGGAAACAAATGATCTCAATTCCAAGCAATTTACCAGTATTAAAGAAAGAGATCCCATTAAATGAGTCAGCTGAAAACAAATAGTTATTTTTTTGTTTATGCTTAATAAAAGGACCCATCCGACACTTTTTGTGACACTAAAAATCGTCCAAATGTGTCACCTAAAATCAAGCCAGAACATCACTAGAATTGCTTAAGGGCTGCTGATAATCCTCAAGCGCAAGGAATTGTCATAGCACTTTCGAATGATGGAAGTGGTAAGTATGGAGTGTCGAACCCACAAGGAGCAAAGGTAAGATCAATATTCTCTCAGGTCCTATTTGTCACTAATACAACCCTACGTACACCGAGCGTTTGCTTTATCTAGGAAATAAAACTAGAACTACTTTGCAGGTATGAAATGGTAGTTTTGGAAGACTAAAGAACTTAAACATAAAAGTTAGGTGTTGCCTAAGTAAAAATACAATATAATACAAATAGGGAGTGTGGAATAGTGGTGGTATGGTATGCTGAATTGCCCATATAGGCAATCGTCTAAGTAAATCAACCGATCATCCTTGCAAGTTTATATGTGGGAGAGGCCTCTACTAACATACTATCCCTTACTTGGATTTTTATCCACTTATGATTGAAACTATTAGCGAGCATGTGCAACTACTAACAAGTTCATTAAGGTAAACCCAACCATAGCATTAAGATATATATTGGTCCCCCTTCAGTCTCGTATGCACCAATTTTCATGGTCCGGCGAGGTTTCAGTCACTCCTGCCCCCGTATGCATAGTCCTATCAACATACAACTAACCCTATGGTGTGATCCATGTGTGCACTCATATGATCGGCATCAAAGGAGAGTAACATAACCAAAAGCAACACAAACCAATCATAGCAATTCACAATTAACCAAAAGGACAAAATTAATCTACTCCTACATAAAGAAGATGCAAAAAATCATCATCATAATAACCAATAGCATCCAACACCATGTTTAAGTAGGGGATTACAATGGGTTGCGGGAGAGTGTACCATCGAAAATAGGTGAGGAAGGTGATGGAGATGTCGATCACTGCGAGGATGGTTCCCCTGGTGGCACTACGACGCCACCGGGAGAGAGCTCCATCCTTCTTCTTCCTCCATGGCCTCCCCTCTAGATGGGGAAAGATTCTTCCCTCTGGTCCTAGGCCACCATGGCTCCCAGAGGGGTGAGAGCCTTGGATATTTGGATCTCTCTTCTCTTTTCTCTCTCTATGTTTTATTCTCTGGTTCACAGGAATCTAAGTGTTCTTCACCTTTAAATAGGCCAGGGGAGATCTAGGATCGATAAAATCATGAAATGTTTATGTTAATTCCGCAACTTCTGTCCCATTATACCCTGCAAGGTGCGCCTCGATCATAGTTGCATAAGTGACATCTGGGTCATATCTTCCTCCGGAATTTATTTCCATAATCGTGCAATCCGAAAAAGTCTGGAATTTTTAAGGCGGTTTTACAACTTCCTTAATAAACCACCATAAAAATCTTGAAATTTTATTAGCTCGGTAAAGTTGAATAAAAATTCCGTACATTCTGTTCAAGAAAATTCCTGAAAAGCCCCCAAACACAAGAAAACGGAAACTGGCCTTTGACACTAGATTAACTAGATGATACCCTGCGCGCCGCGACGGGGATTGGTTGCAATATTTTTGGATGGAATTTAAATGAAAAAATAGATATAATATGTAGTATTTGATTATTATGTAGCTGTAAATATATGTAGTATTTCCCGTGCACGTTGAGACAAATATAGTTAGTGTGATTGATGAGGTGGCATGTGTGCTGAGTTTTGATGTGTGCATTTTGAAAGAATATAAATAGCATTTTCATTCATGTTAAGAGAAATAATTAGTGGGTGACAAGGTGGCATATGTGATGAGGTGGCATGTGTGCATGTTGAGAGAATTGAGATAGTGGGGATGAACTATTTAAGTATATAGGATATTTTAGCCAAATAAAAAAAAATGCACCAAAACCACATATAATTGATGTGAATATATCATGAATACTTCAAAATCACAGATCCGTCAGAGACGTATCAGTTGCCCTGGGAGAAAATTTGCTGGTGACGGTTCCGTCATAGAGAATGATCTTACTCGATGAGTTTTTTCCTGTCACAAGAATTTTCATCACAAAAAATCGCACATTTTGTAGTGGGGTTCCTGGCAATGCATAGCAAAGATGCAATTCAATGACCTTGTAGTGTGCATCTTGATGGAGACGACCCGGGACGAGAGGTTGCAGATGTGGCTTGGTCTGAGTCTAACCACCATACTGATGGGGAACGAAGCATGAAAATCAAAAAATTTCCTACGAACACCCAAATCTAATCTAGGAGTTGGATAGTGATATGTTCATTTTGCATCATGCTTTTATGTTGATATTTATTGAATTATGGGCTGTTATTTCACATTATGGTACAATACTTATGTCTTTTCTCTCTTATTTTATAAGATTTACATGAAGAGGGAGAATGCCGGCAGCTGGAATTTTGGACCGAAAAGGAGCAACTATGAGATACCTATTCTGCACAACTCCAAATATACTTAAACTTTACGGAGAATTATTTTGGAGTGTATAAAAAATATTGGGCGAAGAAACAATAGAAGGGGACCCACCAGGTGGCCACAAGCCTGGAGGCGCGCCCTACCCCCTAGGGGTTGTGCCCCCTGGCCATCATTCAGTGCCCATCTTCTTCTATATGAAAGGTTTTAACCTAGAAAAAATAATAAGGAAGCTTTCGGGACGAAGCGCCGCCGTCTCGAGGCGGAACCGGGCAGAAGCAATCTAGGGCTCCGGCAGAATGATTCTGCCGGGGAAACTTCCCTCCAGGAGGGGAAAATCGAAGCCATCGTCATCACCATCGATCCTCTCATCGAGGGAGGGTCAATCTTCATCAACATCTTCACCAGCACCATCTCCTCTCAAACCCTAGTTCATCTCTTGTATTCAATCTTTGTCTCAAAACCTCAGATTGGTACCTGTGAGTTGCTAGTAGTGTTGATTACTCCTTGTAGTTGATGTTAGTTGGCTTATTTCACTGGTGCGCGTCGGTCCTAAACAAACTGTTTTTAACCCCTTTCCGCGAAGGCATTTGGAACCGTCGCCAAGTGAGTGTGGGCGATAGGGGGGGTCCTTCCCACACGACCCAGAAACCGTCGGGGATAGGGAGCCTTGATGCATACATTTGTCCCTATATAACCGTTTCCGATATCTCAAATATCCCGAATGCTTCATCCTTGCTACTCGTTTGTGCTCGCATTGCCATCGCAGTCGGAGTTTTGTGGTTCTGCCTAAAACCAGGCAGATTCCAGTGTGGCACCCCGGCTCAGAGAAAATCGGAAAGCCCCGTATTCCAGCCCAGAGATCGAGGTGAAGTCTTCTGGAATACGACACTGCTTAGTATAGAACAAACCAGCTCTCTACTACAACACGAATATGGGTACAAAGGTTCCGATATTAGAATGAATAACATCGGTACGGCGACACTACGCCAACCACGGTTGCTCTATACAAGCAGCATAACAACTCGAAGCAGCGGAACAACTACTAGCAGCGGAACAACGAACGGCGATGATGGACTCCAATCCGCAGGGACTCTAGCTGGAATGTTTATCCTAGCTCGCGAACACGGGAACAACACCAAACCAGCAAGCAATCCAGGCACGACCTGCAAACTGGCATGACACGCCAGGTCAGTACATTGAATGTACTTGCAAGCTCACAATAACCAGAAGCATTCAAGACAAACAACAACATGGCAATTACAGGTTAAGCAGGAATTATCATGAGATCATCAGAAAAACATGGCATGAACAACATGAACATAATACTGCTAGAACAATAGGAGCATGACATGAACATATAAATCTGACGATACCAACATGCAACATGATGACACTATATGCGCCATTTATTCTGCTCGGGTTACCTTGTAACCAAACGGTGATCCTTCCGATGATCACAACCATGACCAACACTCGGTCTCAAACAGTGACCCATCCGGCGATCACAACCATGACCAATACCTGGCCTCAAACGGTGATCCTTCCGGCGATCACAACCAACTTATCTCCTCATCGAACCGTGGTTGTTATTAAGCACATTATTATTATTATTATTATTACTGTTGACTCATAGTGTGACCAACTACGAACTGGTCCCTTATCCGCGGGCGCGGCTATCGATAGATTTAGTATACACTCTGCAGAGGTTAGTACACTGTACCCACACTACGGAACCCATGGCCTCGCACTCCCATTCGGGTGGACCAACGGCGTTCTGACAAAACCGATCTACTGCCATGACACTCTCCCGGCCACTCTGACTCACTCCCCACTGGGCTAGTCCTGGGTGGCCCCGTGTCTACCAAAGACACAACGACCACCATCGTGGCCAAACATAAACGGTCCCAAACGGGGACCCGGATCCATAACAACAACAACGGGCACACAAGGTTATGTCTGCTTACCGGGCCAGGGTACCGCACGCCCATAACCTTCCCTCGTTGGAGGCACGGGCGAGAGGCATGACAATAGACCCAGTTAGGACCTTCCCATAAAGGTAAGCGTGGCTGCACTGGTCAGTTCGATATGGTGGCACCATGACTCAGCCAACAGTTGTTCAAGTTCAATTTAATCCGGTTAAACTTGAATGCAAATATGCTGAGCCATGATAAAATAACATGATGCAATTACAATGCATGAGCATGATATCAACGTAATGATGAGGGTACAACATAACTATCAACCATATCAACAATGAATCATATCCAACTGAGCATAGTATAATGACGAGCATGGATATCACAAGTACAACACTACTCATAGAAACCTAGCATGACCACTAGCATTAACAATAAATATCATGCAAGACATATCAACAATGCTACCATGCAATCATTTAACCAACTGGATGTAATGGAACATGCATAACGACGACACTCGGAACAGACGATAGTCATGCACCGAAGGCCATCACCAACATCAACATGTACTACTAGCAAGCATAAGCATATGAAAGGAATACTAGCAACTAGTACAAGATAACCAGGTGCAAGTCAACATAGCAAGCAAGTAAGCACTAACCCAGAAGCATTACCGAAACAACGATAACCATATTTTAAACAAGCAATCATTTAATAAATATTCAAGTTGAAAACCATGGCTACTGCATGACTATCATGCAAGTGGGTATTGTGGCTTGCCTGGGGTGAAGAAGCCACCGGGAAGAAGTGCGGTGAAGCCGCGAAAAGATTTGCTAGAAACAGTTCTCTCCCAGAGGGGCTGTTTACGTGCAAGGGAAAAATGGTCACTTTTAGAATGTTAACACATGGATAAAGTGTGGCCAACAGAACGGGCTCGATGATACAAAGAAATGGGCTTTGGAATCACCTCATTTGGAGTTACGAGTAAAAAGTTGTGAGGTGAGAAAGTTCAGGGACTAGTCTGCAAAAATATCATCACAAACAAGCCCCTGAGTGGATAAGGTAGAAGCAGATTTCAGAAAATACGCTTTCCTGAGAGGAAAGCGTATTTACGCCCGAAGAACAAACGAAATATGCTTACCCAAAGAGGAAGCGCACTTCATGCGATACGCTTTCTGCAGATGAAAACGGACACGCCCGAATACGTCTCCACTTGCCACGTCAGTGTCAGCGGGGTACGTAAAGAAAAGGCGGGGGTATGAAATATCCATAGTTGATGCATCAGATGGACGCCAAGTGATTGATATTATACCTGTCGGACCAGAACTTCTTGTTTCAGAGGGGGAATGGTAATATGGAGAAGACAAAATTGTTTGAAGCACGCACACAACCGGAAGCTCCTGCTACTCAGCCTAGAGCCTTGAGCATTATACAATGACGCGCTGTAGGAGTAACCCATTACCTTCTGGGTGGAATTGCCACGACATGGGCATTCTTCTTAGCGAGAATTATTGCAGTAGGATAGTGGCTAGGAGGATTTGAAACCCCCCGGGTCACTGACTGGTGGGGCCGCGGGGTCCACGCACTCAGTCAACTCCCTCCTCCTGCTCCTCCTCTTCTTCCCCGACGCGCGCCCGCAGAGCAGAGGAGGCCGAGCGCTCCGGCGACGGCCGCCGGGGCTACAGGGCACCTCCGATGAGGCTCCGCCCATGGATGAGCTCATCGAGGAGAGCCGCATCTAGAGGGACCGGTCGTGGCCGCCGGGACGGGTCGAGGCGACGGCAGTTTGGACTCCGGCGGGGTGGCTTTCGGGCACGAGTGGGTTCAGGGTGTTGGGTTGCTCAGGTGACGAGGGAAAAGCATGGGAGAGCTGGCCGGAGCTCAGGGGAGCTAGTGGTGATGGAGAGAAGAAGGGAAGAGGCACGGCTTGCCCGAATCGAGGAGGGGCAGAGGCGGCAGCCACGGCGGCCTAGAGCAGCGAGGAGGGGCTCCGGGTCTTGGGCGAGTGGCAGGGGAGGAGTAGTGGAGCGAGGCAAGGCTGGTGGTGAGGTCGAACGGCCTCGGGGTGGGCTATATATAGGCGTGGCGAGGGAGTGTCGCGCTGGCGTCGCCGCGGACGCGTGTGTGCGCGCTCGAGCTCGGGGGAAGGCGACGGGGAGACACAGGGAGGAGCCCACGGGGCAGAGGGAGCCCACGGAGCACGGGGAAGAAGAAGACGGCGACGAACAGAACCAAATGGCCACTGTTCGCCCGTGGTCATGCGGCGGCGAGCGTCAGTGAGCAAGCGGACGGAGGGGGAGTGGGGTCCAGGGAGTGGGCGACGACGAGGGCTATCTGCCGGACACGCTCACGCGCGCGAAGCCGACGAGAGGGGGAGGGGCCCGAGCAAGAAACCATCTAGCTCGCGTCCATGGCATGCCAGAGAGGTGGTCACCGCGCGCACTGGTGCACACAGTGTCACAAGCGATGCCAAACGATGTCTGGGGTTTAGTCTTTCCTGGGTATGTTACAACTGAGGTGGTAGCTCGGTTAAAAAGTTGTGGTTGAAAGGTAAGTGAGCTCTGAAGTTTACTGCAGTAAACTTGATCATGAAACAGTGATCAACTAAGGTGAGATTAGAGACACATGAGTTGTCTGGGGTGTTTGGGTTAGGAAGTACTACCATACTGGGGAGTTTGGCAGGAAATGGACCAAGATTTAAAGTCACTTGCTTTGCAACTGCATAATCTGGTCCAGAAACTTTATCAGGAAGGCGCACTCACATGGAGTGTCAAATTGAGCTCAAATTGGGCAAGGCAGAGTCATATGGTCCCATGAAGATGCTCAAACGGTCTCATACCAATTGGCCAAGCCAAACTGGTACTTGCTTCACAAACATCTCCTCTAGACAGAAACTTGCAAAAATACTTGAGGAATAATGACTTGATGAACCATGCCCAAAATGGGTGGAGGTAGGTTATATGGATAATAGAAGGCCTAGAAAAAATTGGCAGCCATAATGGAGCAAGATAAAATATACTTGCTTCACAAACTGAAATTTTGGACAGAATCAAAGAATTGAAGATGAGCTCACATGGAGGCATGACATGAGCTCTACTTTGGTGGAGGGCTAAGATATGATGATATGAGGGATCATGCAAAATGGAAACTCATTTGGATATGCCTAGCTTGCACCTCCTTCACAAAGCTTCTTTCTCGATAGAGACTTTGGAAAATCATAATTAAATAATTACTAGGCAAATGAGGTTGCATTTTGGCATGTGGCAATGATCTGGATAGGAAAAGGTGTCCAAGAAGTTTGAGGTCAATTGGGAAAAGGAAAATAGCACTTGCTTCACAATGTGCCATTTAGGGCAGAATAGGAAATGAATTATTTGAGCATGATGATAAACATGACAAATGAAATATTTTGCCATATTTGAGAAAGATATGACCCAAACAATTTATGAGAATTATTTGGGAATTTTAGGAGTGATGGAAATAAAGGTTGCTTCACAACCTAGGGCAATTTGAGTTATTCCTTTAATAGAAAAGGAATATTCCCGATAAAAAGAATATTGGGATTTGGGCTAGGATGAAAATGACAGGGTCTAGGGAAGGGTTTGGGAATTACAAGCCACTCTGGAAACAAAGAAGAAGGCATCTTCTTCAGTTTCCAGACCACAAAGCCACTGAAAAAGAAAACTCAAGCAAAAACCTCAGAAAAACAAAAGAAAAAGAAAGGGCCAAAAATCAGGCTGTCACAAACCTTACTGTCAGGACCCCGATTCTAAGTCACACCGATCTAGCCTGTAACACCTCATATCACTTTGCGGCCTCACGCACGGTATTCCCACGGGTGTCGCCTTACCATGGTCCGGGACCGTTTGCGCCTTTTGGCTCACGTATATGATAGTGTTGCTAGCATCCATATGACAGAGAACCCGGGCCGACATGAACGCAAAGTGGCACTAACTTACGGGGACAGGCATACATGAATCAACATCGAGCATGTCGGTCAGCAGCGTGTGAATCCGGGCTGTAGCACTGGGCTAACAGGACTCCGGGAACCCGGGCTGTAGCAGGCTAGGCAGGACTCCGGATGTCACCGCGTGACATTTCCCCGAAGGGACAGACACAGGAACGAAGTGAATCACATGCCGGCCAGTCAAGTGTTCCGGAGCAGTAGTGCTGGGCTAGCAGGACTTCGGTGAACCGGGCTGTAGCGGACTACTATGGCTCATGGAAGCACAAGACTACAGTTCCCCATAAGAGAGGCTACCAAGGATAAACAACTAGATTGTCGGATCCCACATATACCAAGCATTTCAATCATACACACAATATGCTCGATATGTGCAAATACAACATGGCATCACAACAAGACTCTACGACTCAGAGTATTTATTCAATAGGCTCCGAGGAGCGAGATATTACAAACATGGGTCTCATGACCCAACATTCAGAGCATACAAGTCAAAACACATGCGGAAGCTTAACATGTCTGAGTACAGACATCTACAAATGAAAAAGGCTGAGAAGCCTGACTATCTACAAGACCCTCCCAAGGGTACAAGATCGTAGCTGAGGTAACAAGCTAAACTTCGAAGTCCACGCGGAACTACTAGCAAGACTGACGTGAGTGTTGGAAATATGCCCTAGAGGCAATAATAAATTGGTTATTATTATATTTCCTTGTTCATGATAATCGTTTATTATCCATGCTAGAATCGTATTGATAGGAAACTCAGATACATGTGTGGATACATAGACAACACCATGTCCCTAGTAAGCCTCTAGTTGACTAGCTCGTTGATCAATAGATGGTTACGGTTTCCTGACCATGGACATTGGATGTCGTTGATAACGGGATCACATCATTAGGAGAATGATGTGATGGACAAGACCCAATCCTAAGCCTAGCACAAGATCGTGTAGTTCGTTTGCTAAGAGCTTTTCTAATGTCAAGTATCATTTCCTTAGACCATGAGATTGTGCAACTCCCGGATACCGTAGGAATGCTTTGGGTGTACCAAACGTCACAACGTAACTGGGTGGCTACAAAGGTGCACTACAGGTATCTCCGAAAGTGTCTGTGGCACGAATCGAGACTGGGATTTGTCACTCCGTGTAAACGGAGAGGTATCTCTGGGCCCACTCGGTAGGACATCATCATAATGTGCAAAATGTGACCAAGGAGTTGATCACGGGATGATGTGTTACGGAACGAGTAAAGAGACTAAACGGTAACGAGATTGAACAAGGTATCGGGATACCGACGATCGAATCTCGGGCAAGTAACATACTGATTGACAAAGGGAATTGTATATGGGATTGATTGAATCCTCGACATTGTGGTTCATCCGATGAGATCATCGAGGAGCATGTGGGAGCCAGCATGGGTATCCAGATCCCGCTGTTGGTTATTGACCGGAGAGTCGTCTCGGTCATGTCTGCGTGTCTCCCGAACCCGTAGGGTCTACACACTTAAGGTTCGGTGATGCTAGGGTTATAGAGATATTAGTATGCGGTAACCCGAAAGTTGTTCGGAGTCCCGGATGAGATCCCGGACGTCACGAGGAGTTCCGGAATGGTCCGGAGGTAAAGATTTATATATGGGAAGTCTTATTTTGGTCGCCGGAAAAGTTTCGCGCATTATCGGTATTGTACCGGGAGTGCCGAAAGGGGTCCGGGGGTCCACCAGCCCCGGGGGGCCACATGGGCTGTAGGGGTGTGCGCCTTGGCCTATATGGGCCAAGGGCACCAGCCCCAAGAGGCCCATGCGCCAAGAGATAAGGGAAAGGGAGAGTCCTAAAGGGGGAAGGCACCTCTGAGGTGCCTTGGGGAGGATGGACTCCTCCCTGGCCGCAGTCTTCCTTGGAGGAAGGGCCAAGGCTGCGCCCCCCTCTCCCTTGGCCCTATATATAGTGGGGGGAGGGAGGGCAGCAATACCTAAGCCCTGGCGCCTCCCTCTCCCTCCCGTGACACATCTCCCTCCTCCCGCAGCGCTTGGCGAAGCCCTGTTGGAATCCCGCTACTTCCACCACCACGCCGTCGTGCTGCTGGATCTCCATCAACCTCTCCTCCCCCTTGCTGGATCAAGAAGGAGGAGACGTCGCTGCTCCGTACATGTGTTGAACGCGGAGGTGCCGTCCGTTTGGCGCTAGGATCATCGGTGATTTGGATCATGACGAGTACGACTCCATCAACCCCGTTCTCTTGAACGCTTCCGCTCGCGATCTACAAGGGTATGTAGATGCACTCCTTCCCTCTCGTTGCTAGTAAACTCCATAGATTGATCTTGGTGATGCGTAGAAAATTTTGAATTTCTGCTACGTTCACCAACAGTGGCATCATGAGCTAGGTCTATGCGTAGTTTCTATGCACGAGTAGAACACAAAGTAGTTGTGGGCATCGATTTTGTCAATTTACTTGCCGTTACTAGTCTTATCTTGATTCTGCGGCATCGTGGGATGAAGCGGCCCGGACCGACCTTACACGTACTCTTACGTGAGACAGGTTCCACCGACTGACATGCACTAGTTGCATAAGGTGGCTAGCGGGTGTCTGTCTCTCCCACTTTAGTCGGATTGGATTCGATGAAAAGGGTCCTTATGAAGGGTAAATAGAAATTGGCATATCACGTTGTGGCTTTTGCGTAGGTAAGAAACGTTCTTGGTAGAATCCCATAGCAGCCACGTAAAACATGCAACAACAATTAGAGGACGTCTAACTTGTTTTTGCAGGGTATGCTATGTGATGTGATATGGCCAAAAGGATGTGATGAATGATATATGTGATGTATGAGATTGATCATGTTCTTGTAATAGGAATCACGACTTGCATGTCGATGAGTATGACAACCGGCCGGAGCCATAGGAGTTGTCTTAATTTATTGTATGACCTGCGTGTCATTGAAAATGCTATGTAATTACTTTACTTTATTGCTAACCGTTAGCCATAGTAGTAGAAGTAATAGTTGGCGAGACAACTTCATGAAGACACAATGATGGAGATCATGATGATGGAGATCATGGTGTCATGCCGGTGACGAAGGTGATCATGCCGCGCCTCGAAGATGGAGATCAGAGGCGCAAGATGATATTGGCCATATCACGTCACTTTATGATTTGCATGTGATGTTTATCATGTTTACATCTTATTTGCTTAGAACGACGGTAGCATAAATAAGATGATCCCTCACTAAAATTTCAAGAGACGTGTTCCCCCTAACTGTGCACCGTTGCGAAGGTTCGTTGTTTCAAAGCACCACGTGATGATCGGGTGTGATAGATTCTAACGTTTGAATACAACGGGTGTTGACGAGCCTAGCATGTACAGACATGGCCTCGGAACACATGCGAAACACTTAGGTTGACTTGACGAGCCTAGCATGTACAGACATGGCCTCGGAACACAAGAGATCGAAAGGTCGAACATGAGTCGTATAGTAGATGCGATCAACATGGAGATGTTCACCGATGATGACTAGTCCGTCTCACGTGATGATCGGACACGGCCTAGTTTGACTCGGATCATGTATCACTTAGATGACTAGAGGGATGTCTATCTGAGTGGGAGTTCATTAATCAGATGAACTTAATTATCAAAGAACATAGTCAAAAGGTCTTTGCAAATTATGTCATAGCTTGCGCTTTAGTTCTACTGTTTAAGATATGATCCTAGAGAAAATTTAGTTGAAAGTTGATAGTAGCAATTATGCGGACTGGGTCCGTAAACTGAGGATAGTCCTCATTGCTGCACAGAAGGCTTATGTCCTTAATGCACCGCTCGGTGTGCTGAACCTCAGCGTCGTCTGTAGATGTTGCGAAACATCTGACATACACGTTTTGATGACTACGTGATAGTTCAGTGCGTAATGCTAACGGTTTAGAATTGTGGCACCAAAGACGTTTTTGAAACGTCGCAGAACATGTGAGATGTTCCGAAGACTGAAATTGGGATTTCAGACTAATGCCCACGTCAAGAGGTATGAGACCTCTGACAAGTTTCTTAAGCCTGCAAACTAAGGGAGAAAAGCTCAATCGTTGGGCATGTGCTCAGATTGTCTGAGTACTACAATCACTTGAATCGAGTGGGAGTTAATCTTCCAGATGAGATAGTGATGGTTCTCCATAGTCACTGCCACCAAGCTTCGTGATGAACTATAACATATCAGGGATATATATGATGATCCTTGAGCTATTCGCGATGTTTGACACCGCGAAAGTAGAAATCAAGAAGGAGCATCAATTGTTGATGGTTAGTAATACCACTAGTTTCTAGAAGGGCAAGGTCAAGAGGGATACTTCATGAAACAGCAAATCATTTGCTGCTCTAGTGAAGAATCCCAAGGTTGAACCCAAACCCGAGACTAAGTGCTTCTGTAATGAGGGGAACGGTCACTGAAGCAGAACTACCCTAGATACTTGGTAAGTGAGAAGGCAGGTAAGGTCGACAGAAGTATATTGGATATACATTATATGAATGTGTACTTTACTAGTACTCCTAGCAGCACCAGGGTATTAGATACCGGTTTGGTTGCTAAGTGTTAGTAACTCGAAATAAAAGCTGCGGAATGAACGAAGACTAGCTAAAGGTGAGATGACGATATGTGTTGGAAGTGTTTCCAAGGTTGATGTGATCAAGCATCGCATGCTCCCTCTGCCATCGAGTTTGGTGTTTGCGTTGAGCATAAACATGATTGGATTATGTTTATCGCAATACGGTTATTCATTTAAGGAGAATAATGGTTACTCTGTTTATTTGAATAATACCTTCAATGGTCTTGCACCTAAAATGAATCTCGATCGCAGTGATACACATGTTCATGCCAAAAGATATAAAATAGTAATGATAGTACCACATACTTGTGGCACTGCCATTTGAGTCATATTGGTATAGAACGCATGAAGAAGCTCCATGTAGATGGATCTTTGGACTCACTCGTTTTTGAAAAGATTGAGACATGCGAACCATGTATATTGGTATGAAGAAACTCCATGCAGATGGATCGTTTGGACTCACTTGATTTTGAATCACTTGAGACATGCAAATCATACCACATGGGCAAGATGACTGAAAGGCCTCGTTTTCAGTAAGATGGAACAACAGAGCAACTTGTTGGAAGTAATAAATTTGATGTGTGCAGTCCAATGAGTGCTGAGGCACGCAGTGGATATCGATAGGTTCTTACTTCACAGATGATTTGAGTAGATGCTGAGTGTATTTACTTGATGAAACACAAGTCTGAATTACTGAAAGGTTCAAGTATTTTCAGAGTGAAGTTGAAGATCGTCGTGACAAGAGGATAAAATGTCTATGATATGATCATGGAGATATCTGAGTTATGAGTTTGGCACACAATTAAGACATTGTGGAAAGTGTTTCACAATTAATACCGCCTGGAACACCATAGTGTGATGGTGTGTCCGAACATCATAACTGCACCCTATTGGATATGGTGCATACCATGATGTCTCTTATCGAATTACCACTATCGTTTATGGGTTAGGCATTAGAGACAACCACATTCACTTTAAATAGGGCACCACGCAATTCCGTTGAGACGACACCATTTAGAGAAACCTAAGTTGTCGTTTCTTAAAAGTTTGGGGCTGCGATGCTTATGTGAAAAAGTTTCAGGTTGATAAGCTTGAACCCAAAGCGGATAAATGCATCTTCATACCCAAAATAGTTGGGTATACCTCCTATTTCAGATCTGGAAGCAAAAGTAATTGCTTCTAGAATCAGTTCCTTTCTCGAGGAAAAGTTTCTCTCAACAGAATTGAGTGGGAGGATGGTGGAGACTTGATAAGGTTATTGAACCGTCACTTCAACTAGTGTGTAGCAGGGCACAGGAAGTTGTTCCTGTGGCACCTACACCAATTTAAGTGGAAGCTTATGATAGTGATCATGAAACTTCGGATCAAGTCACTACCAAACCTCGTAGGACGACGAGGATGCGTGCTACTTCAGAGTGGTACGTGATCCTGTCTTAGATATCATGTTGTTAGACAATACTGAACCTACGAGCTATGGAGAAGCGATGGTGGGCCCATATTCTGACAAATGGTTAGAAGCCATGAAATCCGAGATAGAATCCATGTATCAGAACAAAGCATGGACTTTGGTGAACTTGCCCGATGATCGGCAAGCCATTGAGATAAATGGATGTTTAAGAAGAAGACGGATGTGGACGGTAATGTTACCGTCTATGAAGCTCGACTTGTGGCAAAGAGTATTTTCACAAGTTCAAGGAGTTGACTACGATGAGATTTTCTCTTCCGTAGCGATGCTTAAGTCCGTCGGAATCATGTTAGCATTAGCTGCATTTATGAAATCTGGCAGATGGATGTCAAAAACAAGTTTCCTTACCAGTTTTCGTAAGGAAAGGTTGTATGTGATACAATCAGAAAGGTTTTGTCGATCCTAAGGATGCTAAAAGGTATGCTAGCTCCAGCGATCCTTCCATGGACTAGAGCAAGCATCTCGGAGTCAGAATATACGCTTTGATGAAGTGATCAAAGTTTTTGGGTTTATACAAAGTTTGTTGGAAACTTGTATTTACAATAAAGTGAGTGGGAGCGCTACAACATTTCTGATAAGTATATGTGAATGACATATTGTTGATCCGAAATGATGTAAATTTTTTGGAAAGCATAAAGGGTTGTTTGAAAGGAGTTTTTCAAAGGAAGACCTGGATAAAGCTGCTTACATATTGGCATCAAGATCTATAGAGATAGATCAAGACGCCTGATGATACTTTCAAAGAACGCACACCTTGACATGATTTTGAAAGAGTTCAAAATAGATCAGTCAAAGAAGGAGTTCTTACCTGAGTTATAAGGTGTGAAGTTGAGTAAGACTCAAAGCTTGACCACGACAGAAGAGAGAGAAAGGACGAAGGTCGTCCCCTATGCTTTAGACGTAGGCTCTACAGTATGCTATGCTGTATACCGCACATGAAGTGTGCCTTGCCATGAGTTGGTCAAGGGGTACAATAGTGATCCGGGAATGGATCACATGATAGCGGTCGAACTTATCCTTAGTATCTAGTGGACTAAGGAATTTTCTTGATTATGGAGGTGAAAAGGAGTTCATCGTAAAGGGTTACGTCGATGCGAACTTTGACACTAATCCGGATGACTCTGAGTAGTAGACCGGATTCGTATAGTAGAGCAGTTATTTGAAATGGCTCCAAGTAGCGCGTGGTAGCATCCACGAGATGACATAGATATTCGTAAAGCACACGCGGATCTGAAAGGTTCAGACCCGTTGACTAATAACCTCTCTCACAAGCATAACATGATCAAACCAGAACTCATTGAGTGTTAATCACATAGTGATGTGAACTAGATTGTTGACTCTAGTAAACTCTTTGATGTTGGTCACATGGTGATGTGACCTGTGAGTGTTAGTCACATGGTGATGTGAACTAGATTATTGACTCTAGTGCAAGTGGGAGACTGTTGGAAATATGCCCTAGAGGCAATAATAAATTGGTTATTATTATATTTCCTTGTTCATGATAATCGTTTATTATCCATGCTAGAATTGTATTGATAGGAAACTCAGATACATGTGTGGATACATAGACAACACCATGTCCCTAGTAAGCCTCTAGTTGACTAGCTCGTTGATCAATAGATGGTTACGGTTTCCTGACCATGGACATTGGATGTCGTTGATAACGGGATCACATCATTAGGAGAATGATGTGATGGACAAGACCCAATCCTAAGCCTAGCACAAGATCGTGTAGTTCGTTTGCTAAGAGCTTTTCTAATGTCAAGTATCATTTCCTTAGACCATGAGATTGTGCAACTCCCGGATACCATAGGAATGCTTTGGGTGTACCAAACGTCACAACGTAACTGGGTGGCTATAAAGGTGCACTACAGGTATCTCCGAAAGTGTCTGTTGGGTTGGCACGAATCGAGACTGGGATTTGTCACTCCGTGTAAACGGAGAGGTATCTCTGGGCCCACTCGGTAGGACATCATCATAATTTGCACAATGTGACCAAGGAGTTGATCACGGGATGATGTGTTACGGAACGAGTAAAGAGACTTGCCGGTAACGAGATTGAACAAGGTATCGGGATACCGACGATCGAATCTCGGGCAAGTAACATACCGATTGACAAAGGGAATTGTATACGGGATTGATTGAATCCTCGACATCGTGGTTCATCCGATGAGATCATCGAGGATCATGTGGGAGCCAGCATGGGTATCCAGATCCCGCTGTTGGTTATTGACCGGAGAGTCGTCTCGGTCATGTCTGCGTGTCTCCCGAACCCGTAGGGTCTACACACTTAAGGTTCGGTGATGCTAGGGTTATAGAGATATTAGTATGCGGTAACCCGAAAGTTGTTCGGAGTCCCGGATGAGATCCTGGACGTCACGAGGAGTTCCGGAATGGTCCGGAGGTAAAGATTTATATATGGGAAGTCTTATTTTGGTCGCCGGAAAAGTTTCGCGCATTATCGGTATTGTACCGGGAGTGCCGAAAGGGGTACGGGGGTCCACCAGCCCCGGGGGGCCACATGGGCTGTAGGGGTGTGCTCCTTGGCCTATATGGGCCAAGGGCACCCGCCCCAAGAGGCCCATGCGCCAAGAGATAAGGGAAAGGGAGAGTCCTAAAGGGGGAAGGCACCTCCGAGGTGCCTTGGGGAGGATGGACTCCTCCCTGGCCGCACCCTTCCTTGGAGGAATGGCCAAGGCTGCGCCCCCTCTCCCTTGGCCCTATATATAGTGGGTGGGAGGGAGGGCAGCAATACCTATGCCCTGGCGCCTCCCTCTCCCTCCCGTGACACATCTCCCTCCTCCCGCAGCGCTTGGCGAAGCCCTGTTGGAATCCCGCTACTTCCACCACCACGCCGTCGTGCTGCTGGATCTCCATCAACCTCTCCTCCCCCCTTGCTGGATCAAGAAGGAGGAGACGTCGCTGCTCCGTACGTGTGTTGAACACGGAGGTGCCGTCCGTTCGGCGCTAGGATCATCGGTGATTTGGATCACGACGAGTACGACTCCATCAACCCCGTTCTCTTGAACGCTTCCGCTCGCAATCTACAAGGGTATGTAGATGCACTCCTTCCCTCTCGTTGCTAGTAAACTCCATAGATTGATCTTGGTGATGCGTAGAAAATTTTGAATTTCTGCTACGTTCCCCAACAGTGAGTACAAATGTACCCAGCAATACTTACATCAGAACTAGCTACATATGCATCAGTATCAATAAAGGGGTGGTGGAGTTTGATTGCAGCAAGCCAACTTTGACTCGGTGGCTATCCTAAACTACGACTGCAAGTATCTCTTTTGAGGTGGCGCACGCAAGTCCACATATTCACCATATCAATACACCACTATGAATCCGCTCCCGTCTACCTACGAGAACGCCATCCATAGCACTCACGCTTATCTTGCGCATTTTAGAGTATCCCCTTTCACTTGTCTATGAACTGTACAGGCGACCCAGAAGTCCTTTACCGCGGACACGGCTATTCGAATAGATGATCTTAACCCTGCAGGGGTGTACTTCTTCACACACGCTCTCGCCACTTACCACCATGTACACGACTTGTATCTCGGCAACCTTCAAGGGGAAGCCTGGCGAGGGAGTCGGCCACGACCTGACTAACCACACAAGTCTCTAGTCCAGGTTTATCGCCTATTCGGGTTCCATCCGCAAGGAGATCCGGCCGGGGTGTCGCTCACGGCCCCAAACGATGTGTACAGGGTTCCAAACCCACCAAACGGATGACGCTTGGCATACCCGGCCACGGTGCCTAGTCTGTCCCAAGCCCACCTGTACCGGGTGCCACTTGGTAGACTACTAGCACTACCTACAAACACCAGAAACTAGTTGCAACTCCTGGACAGAGATCAGGTTGATTAATAAGTCGAGAGGGGCACTTAAGCATTCCAATGCGTGGTAGTAACTGTTCATGGATCACAAACACAGAACTTAGTTCCTGAGGACGGCTGCAATGAGACAACCCACCATGTACTCCTACATGGCCTCTCACCGCTACCTTTACCAAATCATGTTCACACACTTAGCTCTCAACAGTAGGACATGTTCACATTTCAATTCATCCCCGATGAATCAGACCTGACTCAACTCTAAGCAATAGCAGGCATGAAAAAAAGCATGAATGAGTAGGCACATCAGGGCTCAAACAACTCCTACTCATGCTAGTGGGTTTCATCTATTTACTGTGGCAATGACAGGTCATGCAGAGGAAAGGGGTTCAACTACCGCAGCATGTAACAGTTGAAACGTTGTTGTCCTAATGCAGTAAAAGAGAGCAGGAGCGAGAGAGTGGGGATTGTATCGGAATGAACAAGGGAGTTTTGCTTGCCTGGCACTTCTGAAGATATTATAGTTCTTCATCGGTGTCATCGATCACGTCATCGGAGCATCGTCTACTGAGAGGGGGCGGTTACCGGCAAACAGAGAAGGACACAATCAATGCAATGCGGCAATATGATGCATGGTCATGACATGTCAAGAATGTTATGATTTACACTAATGCATCTAGCAACAGTTTAAATGAAGTCCATATGAACTAAGGGTTCATATGCAAACTCCATATTTAGCATTTAAAATGTCATTATCATGTTTTCACCTATACAGCAGGTATAACTTAGTTTGACATGCATGAAAATGATACAAATGGATAGATTGCATTTTTCTGATAATTTTTCATATATAAATTATTTCATTTGGAGTTACGGTTGAATTTCTATGAATTTTAGAAGTTTAGGATATTCTGGAATTTTCAGATATTTCTAAAATAGAAATAATCCAGAAAAGGGGTTTATTGCGTCAGCACTACGTCATGGTGATGTCAGCAGGTCAACTAGGCGGATCCAGGTCAAACCTGACCAGTGGGGTCCACTGGTCAGTGGCTGGGGCTGGTTAGTGTCCCTGGCATATGGGCCCAGTCAACGACCACGTCAGCTTGGTCAAAGCTGACGCGTGGGTCCCGTTGGGTTAAGTTAAGTCTAACTAATTTGGTTAGTGGTTTAACTAAGCCGGTGGGGCCTGGCTTTCAGTGGCATAGGGGCTTAGTGGGGTGATTAACCCCTAACAGTTGCTATCACCGGCGGCTAATCGCCGGCGTAACCAGGGCGTGGCGGCGTTGCCCGTCCGGCCAACTCTGGCGACGGGAGCTCGCGTGGCTGGGCGCGTTGGAACCGGAGCAAGGAGGCGCGTAGGTTGGTGGCCTCAGGCGATGCTAGGGTGGCCGGGAACGTCGACGGCGTCGAGTTCCGCGGCGGCGCAGCTGCGGCTTGCACGTGTGCGAGGGCCACGGTGCACGAGCGGGCGACCTAAGGCGCGCTACGGGTTCCTGGAGAAACCCGGAGCACGACTCCATGCTTGGGTTGGTCGGGCGGGCCAGCTAGCGACGGGGAGCTTCGCGGCGGCGGCAGCGAGTGCTCGGCCATGGCGGGGCTGCGGTTAGAGAGAGGGAACAGAGGGGGTGAGCACGGGGGAAGGTGTAGGAGCTCACAAAGATGCGGTAGAGAAGGTCAGCGGCCTCGGGGACGGATGGAAGCCGACGAATCGACAGAGACGATCTCCGGGCGCCAGCGGTGAAGACGAGGACGTTGGCGACGAAGCAAAGCCCTCCGGCTCGTTTCCTTCGGCTTGGGGATGTAGTGCTCGATTGCGGAGCTGCTGGGCACGATCACGGGACGAGGGGTGGCCGGTGGTCATGGCTACGGCGAGCGGCGCTCTCAGGTGCGTTCAATGACGAGAGGAAGGGAGAGCAGAGGAGGAGGAGGGGTCCAGAGAGAGTGAGAGGGTCAGGGGTGTGCGTGGCGTCGCGGGAGGCGCCTAGGGCAACGAGAGGGCAGCCAGGCAGGGTGGAGGTGGCGCGCGCGTGCGGCGAGCACACGCCCTCCTGCCTACTGGCAGGAGGTTGAAGATGGTGCGGCGGCTGGGCTGGGCCAGCTACAGTGCTAGGCCAGGTGGGCTGTACAGGAGGTAAGCCCAGGTGGGTTTTCTCTCTCTCCTTTTCTAATTCTTTTCTATTTTTCTATTTCTTCTGTAGTTTCAGGGCTTTATTAAAAATACTTAGGCACACTCAAAATCATGAAACTTTCTCAAGCCCACTGTTTGGAATATATCCAATAGTAAACATTTAAGTTTATGATTATTTGGACATTTAAAATATTTTATAGCATTTAAATGTCCAAATGCAAATAACATATGATTTAATCCAGTGACCTTATGATGTCCTAGAAAAGTGTGCACCATTTTTGTCAGAGGTTCTAGACCAAGGCAAAGATGATGAACATTTTTGAAGGGCAATTCAGGTTCATTGAAAATATTTTTATTTTGATCCTAATTGCATTTCATTTGGTGCTAGGGTTTGTCATCCCCATTTCAAATTTCAAACAAATATAGACATGATGCATGGATGCTTATGAAACTAATTGCAATCAAACTCTAGGGCTGTGACACTTACCCCCTTAAAGAAATCTCGTCCTTGAGATTTGGTTGCTCAGGGAACAAGTATGAAGATACTGACTTAAAGAAACCGTTTCCAACTCGGGTATCCTTTTTCTTATTTTTGTTCCCACTAAATTTTTATCTGACTGGCCCTGGGGTGGTTTGCTTTAATATATCCATATTCTGACAGATCTTACCTTGCTTGTTCATGCTTATACAGGCTCCAATTTCTTTTTAGATCTGCTGACTTAGCAGACTCTGATTGATTCTCACGACTGAAATATATGTCGGTCTCACAAATCCAAGAGTGATTTCCGCTGGGTGTGTCATCCGGCACTGACAATCTTTCATGGATTGGTGATCAGATTTTTCTAGTGGACACCCAAGGTCTAACTCATTGCATCGGGTTTCTCCACTAAATGCAGGTCCTTCAGGTTCCAAACAGTGAGTTGGGTCATAACCGCTTTCCTGACAGATTCTGGCTTATCGCGGAAGTTTCTGAATCATCTTAACTGGTTCCACTATCTTGAGTATCGGATCCGTACCAAATATTTGATTATCGCCTGTCGTGGCTAGCATAAGATTTTGACCTGTATGATAATATCTGCAGACTTGACTGACGGTGGTTCTGCACCACGCGGGTCTTGCAATAATTTTCATACCTGCATCACTCGTCTTGCTCCTTTATTATTGTTTTCTTGGTCTGTATCATTGGCTGAAAGAGCTGGGTCATATTGCTTCTTCGTATCACCATAGGTACTGTTGGTGCAATTTTTCGGCAATCGTAGCTTATCCTCATTTTTTTGACAGGGTACCCCATTAAATGGCAGGTTCAACACCCCTCAAGTTCTGACCGCAGGAAAATGATCATCCGAACCTTTGCAAGTAATCGGCAAATAAATCTGTAGCCACCAGAATGGTCTTTACAACTCAGATCTGGGACATTACTGAAATAACTCAACCATGGCTCAAGACGGCCGAAAAGCAGCTCAGAACATGAGACCGGGTCGACAAGAAGAAGGTGGCAGCTCCCTAAAATAGCCAAAAAGCAGCTATAGGGCTACTGTCACAAAAAGAAACTCAACAGTTGTACGAGACGGCCGAAAAGCAGCTCAGAACTCGTGACAGTCGTTGAAGAGAGAAATAAAAATCAGCATCCACCCCGGATAGCTAAAAATAGCTTAGATCACAGGCGTGGTGCCGTCATTGGAGAAAAAGGGGACAAGGGCTCATCAGGATCATTTTCCAGGTTCACAGGTACTTGTATTGAGCTCATTGATGTCATCAATCCTCATAATCCTTTGTCACACTGCGGTGTATACTGGCTTTCTTCTCTTAACCATCCTCACGTGGTTGTCAGATCCTCATCCGAGTGACTTGTAAGATCTTGGTGGTATGCTCACATCATATATATGAGAATCTGATTCCCGAGACAGACGTGTATTCTGACTGATTCTTGCTTCTGACCAAAATGTTGCGGATCTGATTCTCGGGATTCACTGCCACATGCTGTCAATTCACAGCGTACTACCTTGTACCAATGTCTTACTGAGGAAGATTTGCTGGCTTGTGCTCGAAACTTTCATAGGACAGCTTGCTGAAAAAGACTGGGTATCGTGCTTCAGAAGCTTACCCCCTTAAAGACTTTGCTGGGGAAAGAATTAGTACATTATGCTGGAAGCTTTTGCGGTTGCTTACTGAAGAAGGCAGAGTACCTGGTACGGGAAATCATCCATGTATCATACTGAGGAAGATAGATGAATCTTGCCTTGGAAGCTTCTCGGGTATCTTGCGAGGGAAGATTGGGTTGCTTACACCAGAAGCTTCTTATTGTGATATGCGGACCGATTTCCACATATATAACCATCTTAATATTTTTGTTCTTGATTTCTTGTATGAAACGGGATTTTGCAGGACTATCCTCCTTTCTGAGTACATGCCATATTTTTGCTTGCTTCCAGGTACATCGGGTTCCAAAATCATCCTCAACGAAAAATTAAACTTGTATCTGAGCCATACCTTTGATAATATTCTGTCAACCTTGCACACAATTTATCTTCTTGCTGATTTGATCATTTCTGCTATGAGGAGTACACGCTGAGGGAGACTTGACACTCAGTAACATGATCAGATATCCCCCAATCTGAATGCAGTCGGCTGAGAATTCCATATTGTTGTGAGGAGTGCATGTTAATGCAAACTTTATTCTGACATTCCATCCAAGATTTCTTTTGTATTCAGACGAGCTATTTCCAATTTCACTGCAGTCTGCTGACAATTCCATTCTGTTTAGCTGAGTTTCCAAATATCTGCATTTCTTGCTGACTCTTCGGGTCCGGTGTCGGCTGACGAGCAACTTTAATAGGGGGAAAATTTGTAACACCGAAGGCCCAAAGAAAGAAACAAAAGAAATGACTAAAACAAGAGCACTCAAGCATACTACTAATATAATTAATCAAGCAATCATCACATATTACTGCTACTCACACCATAATATGCATGCACACCTAAGCACACAAATCGCGCGGAAACTTCGGTATTACGGTCTAAAATGTTGTGGCGGTGTGCACGAAAATTATATCCATGTGTGGAAGGAGTTGGCGTAACCGAAGCTACACCGAGCACTGGTTGAATAGTGGCTGGATCTGGATGGATACACAGGTGAGGACAGACTTGACGATCAAGTACCAAGACACAAAAGTCACGACCACATCATCATCAAGCGTACGAAAGGGATTCTTATACGTCCCAAGCATAGAATAACTGGGTAGGGTAGCGGTGAAAAAACAAGGCTCGCTGGCATTGCCCTTTTCTGATAACCAAGATCAGTAAGGGTTGCCAGAGGGACGAGATGGATGGCATGATTCGGGATAGAAACAAGTCTATCACCGAAATAATATGGGTAGGTGGCGGAAAAATCTACACGATACCTGAGCATAACTCCTGCAAATGGTGTCTGGAACTCTGGGTACCAGGGCATCACTCTGCTGGGACAGAGATGACGCCGAACACCAAAGAGCAGACATGCTAAGAAGGAGGGTGCAGGCGGTGGACTGAAAATGATGCCACCTACACTCACAAGATTAACCGTTAGTGACAAAATAATAATCTATATGCATGCTATGCGACAAACAAATGCAACAATGAAGTGCAACAAACCAACTGGGGTCTATACTACGACTTTCTAACGTTCGCGCAGGCTAGGGCATCCTACAGCCAGGCCTGCTCTAATACCAAGCCTGTGGCACCCCGGCACAGAGAAAACCGGAACGCCCTGTATTCCAGCCCAGAGATCGAGGTGAAGTCTTCTGGAATACGGCACTGCTTAGTATAGAACAAACCAGCTCTCTATTACAACACGAATATGAATACAAGGGTTCCGATATTACAATGAATAACATCGATATGGCGACACTACGCCAACCATGGTTGCTCTATACAAGCAGCATAACAACTCGAAGCAGCGGAACAACTACCGGCAGTGGAACAACGAACGACGATGATGGACTCCAATCCGCAGGGACTCTAGCTGGAACGTTTATCCTAGCTCGCGAACACGGGAACAACACCAAACCAGTAAGCAATCCAGGCACGACCTGCAAACTGGCATGACACGCCAGGTCAGTACATTGAATGTACTTGCAAGCTCACAATAACCAGAAGCATTCAAGACAAACAACAACATGGCAATTACAGGTTAAGCAGGAATTATCATGAGATCATCAAAAAACATGGCATGAACAACATGAACATAATACTGCTAGAACAATAGGAGCATGACATGAACATATAAATCTGACGATACCAACATGCAACATGATGACACTATATGCGCCATTTATTCTGCTCGGGTTACCTTGTAACCAAACGGTGATCCTTCCGGTGATCACAACCATGACCAACACCCGGTCTCAAACAGCGACCCTTCCGGCGATCACAACCATGACCAATACCTGGCCTCAAACGGTGATCCTTCCGGCGATCACAACCAACTTATCTCCTCATCGAACCGTGGTTGTTATTAAGCACATTATTATTATTACTACTATTGACTCATAGTGTGACCAACTACGAACTGGGCCCTTATCCGCGGACGCGGCTATCGATAGATTTAGTATACACACTGCAGAGGTTAGTACACTATACCCACACTACGGAACCCATGGCCTCGCACTCCCATTCGGGTGGACCAACGGCGTTCCGACAAAACCGATCTACTGCCATGACACTCTCCCGGCCACTCCAACTCACTCCCCACTGGGCTAGTCCTGGGTGGCCCCATGTCTACCAAAGACACAACGGCCACCGTCATGGCCAAACATAAACGGTCCCAAACGGGGACCCGGATCCATAAAAACAACAACGGGCACACAAGGTTATGTCTGCTTACCGGGCCAGGGTACCGCACGCCCATAACCTTCCCTTGTTGGAGGCACCGGCGAGAGGCATGTCAATAGACCCAGTTAGGACCTTCCCATAAAGGTAAGCGTGGCTGCACTGGTCAGTTCGATATGGTGGCACCATGACTCAGCCAACAATTGTTCAAGTTCAATTTAATCCGGTTAAACTTGAATGCAAATATGCTGAGCCATGATAAAATAACATGATGCAATTACAATGCATGAGCATGATATCAACGTAATCATGAGGGTACAACATAACTATCCACCATATCAACAATGAACCATATCCAACTGAGCATAGTATAATGACAAGCATGGATATCACAAGTACAACACTACTCATAGAAAACTAGCATGACGACTAGCATTAACAATAAATATCATGCAAGACATATCAACAATGCTACCATGCAATCATTTAACCAACTGGATGCAATGGAACATGCATAACGACGACACTCGGAACAGACGATAGTCATGCACCGAAGGCCATCACCAACATCAACATGTACTACTAGCAAGCATAAGCATATGAAAGGAATACTAGCAACTAGTACCAGATAACCAGGTGCAAGTCAACATAGCAAGCAAGTAAGCACTAACCCAGAAGCATTACCGAAACAACGATAACCATATTTTAAACAAGCAATCATTTAATAAATATTCAAGTTGAAAACCATGGCTACTGCATGACTATCATGCAAGTGGGTATTGTGGCTTGCCTGGGGTGAAGAAGCCACCGGGAAGAAGTGCGGTGAAGCCGCGAAAAGATTTGCCGGAAACAGTTCTCTCCCAGAGGGGCGGTTTACGTGCAAGGGAAAAATGGTCATTTTCAGAATGTTAACACATGGAGAAAGTGTGACCAACAGAACGGGCTCGACGATACGAAGAAATGGGCTTTGGAATCACCTCATTTGGAGTTACGAGTAAAAAGATGTGAGGTGAGGAAGTTCAGGGACTAATATGCAAAAATATCATCACAAACAAGCCCCTGAGTGGATAAGGCAGAAGCAGATTTCAGAAAATATGCTTTCCTGAGAGGAAAGCGTATTTGCGCCCAAAGAACAAACGAAATATGCTTACCCAAAGAGGAAGCGCACTTCACGCGATACGCTTTCTGCAGGTGAAAACGGGCACGCCCGAATACGTCTCCACTTGCCACGTCAGCGTCAGCGGGTCAACCCCCCGGGGTCACTGACTGGTGGGGCCGCGGGGTCGACGCGCTCGGTCAACTCCCTCCTCCTGCTCCTCCTCTTCTTCCCCGACGCGCGCCCGCAGAGCAGAGGAGGCCGAGCGCTTCGGCGACGGCCGCCGGGGCTACAGTGCACCTCCAACGAGGCTCCGCCCATGGATGAGCTCATCGAGGAGAGCCGCATCCATAGGGACCGGTCACGGCCGCCGGGACGGGTCGAGGCGACGGTAGTTTCGACTCTGGCAGGGTGGCTTTCAGGCACGAGTGGGTTCAGGGCGTTGGGTTGCTCAGGTGACGAGGGAAAAGCATGGGAGAGCTGGCCGGAGCTCAGGGGAGCTAGTGGCGATGGAGAAGGGAAGGGCAGAGGCGGTGGCCACAGCGGCCTAGAGCAGCGAGGAGGGGCTCCGGGTCTTGGGCGAGTGGCTGGGGAGGAGTAGTGGAGCGAGGCAAGGCTGGTGGTGAGGTCGAACGGCCTCGGGGTGGGCTATATATAGGCGTGGCGAGGGAGTGTCGCGCTGGCGTCGCCGCGGACGCGTGTGCGCACGCTCGAGCTCGGGGGAAGGCGATAGGAAGACACAGGAAGGAGCCCATGGGGCAGAGGGAGCCCACAGAGCATGGGGAGGAAGAAGACGGCGACGAACAGAACCAAATGGCCACTTTCGCCCGTGGTCACACGGTGGCGAGCGTCGGTGAGCAAGCGGGCGGAGGGGGAGAGGGGTCCAGGGAGTGGGCGACGATGAGGGCTATCTGCTGCCTACTGGACACGCTCACGCGCGTGAAGCCGACGAGAGGGGGAGGGGCCCGAGCAAGAAACCATCCAGCTCGCGTCCATGGCATGCCAGAGAGGTGGTCACCGCGCGGACTGGTGCACATGGTGGGACAAGCGATGCCAAACGATGTCTGGGGTTTAGTCCTTCCTGGGTAGGTTACAACTGAGGTGGTAGCTCAGTTAAAGACGCTGTGGTTAAAAGGTAAGTGAGCTCTGAAGTTTATTGCAGTAAACTTCATCATGAAACAGTGATCAACTGAGGTGAGATTAGAGCCAAATGAGTTGTCTGGGGTGTTTGGGTTAGGAAGTACTACCATACTGGGGAGTTTGGCAGGAAATGGACCAAGATTTAATGCACTTGCTTTGCAACTGCATAATCTGGTCCAGAAACTTTATCAGGAAGGTGCACACACACGGAGTGTCAAATTGAGCTCAAATTGGGCAAGGCAGAGTCATATGGTCCCATGAAGATGCTCAAACAGTCTCATACCAATTGGCCAAGCCAAACTGGTACTTGCTTTACAAACATCTCCTCTGGACAGAAACTTGCAAAAATACTAGAGGAATAATGGCTTGATGAACCATGCCCAAAATGGGTGGAGTTAGGTTATATGGATAATAGATGGCCTAGAAAAAATTGGCAGCCATAATGGAGCAAGATAAAATATACTTGCTTCACAAGCTGAAATTTTGGGCAGAATCAAAGAATTGAAGATGAGCTCACATGGAGGCATGACATGAGCTCTACTTTGGTGGAGGGCTAAGATATGATGATATGAGGGATCATGCAAAATGGCAACTCATTTGGATATGCCTAGCTTGCACCTCCTTCACAAAGCTTCTTTCTGGATAGAGACTTTGGAAAATCATAATTAAATAATTACTAGGCAAATGAGGTTGCATTTTGGCATGTGGCAATGATATGGATAGGAAAAGGTGTCCAAGAAGTTTGAGGTCAATTGGGGAAAGGAAAATAGCACTTGCTTCACAATGTGCCATTTAGGGCAGAATAGGAAATGAATTATTTGAGCATGATGATAAACATGACAAATGAAATATTTTGCCATATTTGAGAAAGATATGACCCAAACAATTTATGAGAATTAGTTGGGAATTTTAGGAGTGATGGAAATAAAGGTTGCTTCACAACCTAGGGCAATTTGAGTTATTCCTTTAATAGAAAAGGAATATTCCCGATAAAAAGAATATTGGGATTTGGGCTAGGATGAAAATGACAGGGTCTAGGGAAGGGTTTGGGAATTACAAGCCACTCTAGGAACAAAGAAGTGGGCATCTTCTTCAGTTTCCAGACCACAAAGCCACGGAAAAAGAAAACTCAAGCAAAAACCTCAGAAAAACAAAAGAAAAAGAAAGGGCCAAAAATTAGGCTGTCACATCCAGGCACGGGAGTTTTCCAGGCAGACTCTAGGCACGGGAGTTTTAAGATGCCTGGCACATCACAAACAGTTAATGATTATAAACGTGTATGATGGGTAGACAATCACACATATTTAGTTTTCCCGCACCGTATGTGATAGTGTCTGACATCACACACGCTTTGCAAACGGCAACTGTGTGCATGCTTGCACACGTTTCCTCTCTGCGAACCATCTCGGATTATGGTGTATATCGCAAACGTTTGTGTTTTACCAACCGTGTGTGCCGTAATGACCCGCACAACGTAATTTCGCCCTAATTTAATTGCTGCTATTTAAAATTGTACCTAATTTAAACTTGAAAGTAGGTTATAGCTTTATTCATATCCATTAGGTTCAAACAACCAATGCATTATTCGATTCACAGGTACATATGTTTAAGAATTACATAAGCACCAAATAAAGAATGATGTACCGGGGTTCTATACTTGTACTATTACAGATGGTAAAGAAAGAGGCGACAGACATTCCAGTTGCTGAACAAGGTGAAGTGGAATGGCCCTATTGTGCTCTCCTGGATGCAGAAGGCATGCAGGACTCTAGTCCAACCCCTTGTGATGGCCGTCCGCCAATCATGTAGTTTGAGAGGTAATCTTGAGTAAACTGCTTCAGGATCCACTGCAAAAGAAAAAATATTCAGATATTGTCATCTAACACAACTCATTACAGGCAGTAAAAAGAAGGCTACATGGTTCTTACTTACCATCCTGCAGTTCACTGTTGTCTTGCATAAAGTGTAAACAAATAGTTCGATTGACATATTTTGACCCATTTTAATAACAATCTTTATCAGTTTCCTCACTTGATGCTGGTTCACGAATATCTCATTGCCCCATACGCAGAAAGGGTCGAAGTGTGGATCTTTGGCAATGATATATGTACCTAAAAGCACCAAGTTAATATTAGAAGCTAAACAACAATTGAAAAATGGTGTAGTACAACACTCCATCCATCCCATTATATAAGATTTTATTACATGTATATCTAGACATCATCAGAACATTAAGGTAACACTCTTCCTTGTTGCTATGTAGCCTAGGATTGCATATTTAGTCATTCAGTACAATGCATGTTGCTAAACAACAATTAAAAAACGAAAAGGCATGTTAACTGCAATATCCTTAAGAGCAACCAAATATCGTAATTCATAGTGGTATTGTTGAAACTATTATTGAACAAATTGAACTGCACGGCAAATAGTTGCACATATAGAGCATCACATTGTGAAGAACTGACATAAACAAGTCATAAGGACATCTCTAGGCGATCCTTAAAAAGTTGAAGGACTAAAACCCTTAGTGGATATATATATACTCCAGCATTTTTTTGCCTTTTCTAGTCGATCCCCTAAACTTAAGGTTGTAAACTTCAATTTGATCAAGTTCAAAGCAAGTTCAACCGAAAGTAGGATGCATTCAAACATAAACATAGATAGTTTTGCATAACCAAAAATTTAAACTAAGCTAAACTACTTTCGGTCGAAGTAGAGGTCGAGCCAATCCTTCCTCGTCATGTACGGTGTGCCGCGAGCCGGGTCCGGGCCAGTACCGTCGTCGGGGTCGTTGGGGAAGGAACTCCTCCACTCATCGACGTCGATCTCGTCCTCGGGGCCCACCTCGACGCCCTCCGCGCCGCCGTCGCCGTCGCCGCCGCCTTCGACCTCGTCATCATAGGAGAGCGCGATAACCTCGCCGCCCTCCGCACCACCGTCCTCGCCGCCTTTGACCACATCATCGGAGGAGAGCGCGATAACCTCGCCGCCCTCCGCGCCGGCAAAGATCGCCTGCTCCATCTCCATGAGCTCCGGGTGCTGCCGTCTGAGCTCTTGCATGTAGGCCTCATCGGCGGCCTCGGCCTCGAGGCGGTCCCATGCCTCGCGGTCCTCCCGCGCCATAGCCGAGCTCACCACCCAGGCTCCGGCGGAACGAGGTGGACCGGATGTGTGCCGAAGAGGAAATTGAGCCTAGCGGCCCCGCCGTGGTAGCGGACCTGCCAGCGGTCGTACTCCATGGTCGCGAGCTCGGCCGTGTGGAAGCTACCGAGCCACCAGAGGGTGTGGGTCTCTCGATCTGTAATCTCGGCGACCCACGTACCCCACCATCGCTGCTGGACCCTGAGGTAGGACTTCGTCGGCTGCCGGGTCCGAGGGAGGACGGGGAAGTCCTCGAACCGGCGTAGGGGCGCGGTGGTGGCCGGATCGGGGGACCGGCGACGACGGATCGGGCCCATGGAGGACGACGGCGACACCTCGACAGCCACCTCGCCGGCGTCAGGCAGAAAGGCCGCGATAAACCTCTTTTTGGCCATTGGCTCCTCGAACTCCCCGACACACAGGTAGAGGTTGAGGATGGAGGCGCCGGCGATGGCGGCGACCTACCAATGGTTTCGAGGGTTGTGTGTGCCTGTGTGAGCGGAGGTTTTGGGGTGTGTGTGTGTGGAGGGGGGGGACAAGGTTGTGTTTGAGGAAATACCGCGACAACTAAAATTTTTACTAGGCGGGAGTAACAAGGCGGGGCTACTGAAAATTTGCATCCAGGGCGAGTAGATATTTTTGAGATTGCGAGGGATGCAGAGGCAGGAGTAAAATGCCGGGGCTAATGAAAATTTGAATCAAGGGACTGAAGCAGAGCGGGAGTAACATACATCACACACGGCCCGCACATACTAATTGTGTGTTATCAAACATTAAAACCTTCCAGGCGGCAGATATTTTCGAGATTACGAGGGATGCAGAGGCGGGAGTTTTTGGGGAGTGAGCTAGTGTGTTTGACACACCGGCTGTGGACTGTAGCTGACGCACCTTCTTGCATAAGGCATAGGCATACTATACACCGACAGTGCTCCAAGATATTTTGTACTACATCCCTAAAAAAGAAGATATTTTGTACTACATATCACACGGTTGGTGATAACAAACTGTGTGGGATCTACTTGATTTGAATTACAAAATGGGGTCACAGTGGCAATGGACGCTGCTTGAATTGCTAGACCTTTTATCTGCAGTGAACATGCAACTATATGTGTGTCGTAAAGGTTCGTTTGGACATTCTATACATTAAACTGGTTTTCTAGCCATTTCACGTGCACAATTCAAAATTAAACTACATACACATGCTCCGGTGCATACAAATTGGTTGAAAAATCAAATCTGTGTCCTTCAGTGCATGCTTAGGTCCCATGCAAGAAATGGAATGAATTTTTCGGGGTTCGTTTGGCTTTTTTATACATTAACTGGGTTTTCTAGGCATTTTATGTGCATAATTCAAATTTGAACTACAAGCACATGCTCCAATGCACCAACGTTGGTTGAAAAATCACATGTGTGTCCTTGGGTGAATTTCTAGGTCCCATGCAAGAGATGGGAATGACTTTCAAACACCAGAGCACTGTTGATTGCTGGCAAAATGTTGAGATACCTGGTTTTTAAATTCTAGTAAATCCAAAACTCGTCTGAAATTCATGAAACTTGGCATGCTATCATGGAGCGGCATCAACAAGCCGTGGTGAAAATTTTGTCCCATTTGGGTCAGGTTTGGGTATAAGCTTCTCACAAACCAGAGCTTCTCACAACAAGCATGATGGTTTCGATAGGGAACGTACCACCTTTGGGGACGGGATGATATCCGTTGCCTCTTATTGCTTTCAACAATTTTCTAGTGTCAACATAGAACAACAGGAGTGTTGTGTTTAATCTTGGAATTTTTCAGGGTTCGTTTGGCCTTTTTTATACATTAACTGGGTTTTCTAGGCATTTTATGTGCATAATTCAAATTTGAACTACAAGCACATGCTCCAATGCACTAAAATTGGTTGAAAAATCACAGGTGTGTCCTTGGGTGAATTTCTAGGTCCCATGCAAAAGATGGGAATGAAATTCAAACACCAGGGCACTGTTGATTGCCGGCAAAACGTTGAGATGCCTGATTTTTAAATTCTAGTAAATCCAAAACTCGTCTGAAATTCATGAAACTTGGCATGCTATCATGGAGCGGCATAAACATGCCATGGTAAAAAATTTGTCCCATTTGGGGCAGGTTCGGGTATAAGCTTCTCACAAACCAGAGCTTCTCACAACAAGCATGATGGTTTCGATAGGGAACGTCCCACCTTTGGGGACGAAACAATATCCATTGCCTCTTATTGCTTTCTTCGATAGGGAACGTCCCACCTTTGGGGACGAAACAATATCCATTGCCTCTTATTGCTTTCAAATTTTTTCTCGTGTCAACATAGAACAACATGAGTGTTGTGTCAATTTTTGGGATTTTTTGGGGTTCGTTTGGACATTTTTATGCATTAACTTAGTTTTCAATGCATTTATGTGCATAATTCAAATTTGAACTACATTCACATGCTCTAGTGCATATAAATTGGTCGAAAAATCAAATCTGTGTCCTTGGGTGCATTCTTAGGTCCCATGCAAGAAATGGGAATGAATTTCAAACACCAGGGCACCGTTGATTACCGGCAGAACATTGAGATGCCTGGTTTTTAAATTCCTGTAAATCCAAAACTCGTCTGTAATTCATGAAACTTGGCATGCTACCATGGAGCGGCATAAACATGACGTGGTAAAAAAATTGTCCCATTTGGGGCAGGTTTGGGTATATGCTTCTCACAAACCAAAGCTTCTCACAACAAGCCTGATGGTTTCGGTAGGGAACGTACGTCCCACCTTTGGGGACGAAACGATATCCATTGCCTCTTATTACTTTCAAATTTTTTCTCGTGTCAACATAGAACAACAGGAGTGTTGTGTCAGTATTTGGGATTTTTCGGGGTTCGTTTGGACATTTTTATGCATTAACTGAGTTTTCTAGGCATTTTATGTGCATAATTCAAATTTGAACTACATGCACATGTTTGAGTGCATATAAATTGGTTTAAAAATCACATGTGTGTCCTTGGGTGCATGCTTAGGTCCCATGCAAGAGACAGGAATGAATTTCAAACACCAGGGAACTGTTGATTGCCGGCAAAACGTTGATTGTCCCATTTGGGGTAGGTTCAGGTATAAGCTTCTCACAAACCAGAGCTTCTTGTTGGAAATATGCCCTAGAGGATATAATAAAAGGTTATTATTATATTTCTTTGTTCATTATACTAGTCTATTATTCATGCTATAATTGTATTGTCCGGAAATCGTAATACATGTGTGAATGCATAGACCACAACGTGTCCCTAGTAAGCCTCTAGTTGACTAGCTCGTTGATCAACAGATAGTCATGGTTTCCTGACTATGGACATTGGATGTCATTGATAATGGGATCACATCATTAGGAGAATGATGTGATGGACAAGACCCAATCCTAAGCATAGCATAAAAGATCGTGTAGTTTCGTTTGCTAGAGCTTTTCCAATGTCAAGTATCTTTTCCTTAGACCATGAGATCGTGCAACTCCTGGATACCGTAGGAGTGCTTTGGGTGTGCCAAACGTCACAACGTAACTGGGTGACTATAAAGGTGCACTACGGGTATCTCCGAAAGTGTCTGTTGGGTTGGCACGGATCGAGACTGGGATTTGTCACTCCGTGTGACGGAGAGGTATCTCTGGGCCCACTCGGTAATGCATCATCATAATGAGCTCAATGTGACTAAGGCGTTAGTCACATGATCATGCATTGCGGTACGAGTAAAGAGACTTGCCGGTAACGAGATTGAACAAGGTATTGGGATACCGACGATCGAATCTCGGGCAAGTAACATACCGATTGACAAAGGGAATTGCATACGGATTGATTGAATCCTCGACACCGTGGTTCATCCGATGAGATCATCGTGGAGCATGTGGGAGCCAACATGGGTATCCAGATCCTGCTGTTGGTTATTGACCGGAGAGGCGTCTCGGTCATGTCTGCATGTCTCCCGAACCCGTAGGGTCTACACACTTAAGGTCCGGTGACGCTAGGGTTGTAGAGATATATGTATGCGGAAACCCAAAAGTTGTTCGGAGTCCCGGATGAGATCCCGTACGTCACGAGAGGTTCCGGAATGGTCCGGAGGTGAAGAATTATATATAGGAAGTCAAGTTTCGGCCACCGGGAAAGTTTCGGGGGTTACCGGTATTGTACCAGGACCACCGGAAGGGTCCCGGAGGTCCACCGGGTGGGGCCACCCATCCCGGAGGGCCCCGTGGGCTGAAAGTGGAAGGGAACCAGACCTTAGTGGGCTGGGGCTCCCCCCTTGGGCCTCCCCCATGCGCCTAGGGTTGGGAACCCTAGGGGGGGGAGCTTCCCCCTTGCCTTGGGGGGCAAGGCACCCCTTTCCACCCCTTGGCCGCCGCCCCCCCAACCCTAGATGGGTTTTGGCCGCCCCCCCAAGGGGGCCTATATAAAGGGGGGGGAGGGAGGGCAGCAACCTACAGCCTTGGGCGCCTCCCTCCTCCCCTGCAACACCTCTCTCTCTCTCGCAGAAGCTCGGCGAAGCCCTGCCGGAGACCCGCTACATCCACCACCACGCCGTCGTGCTGTTGGATCTCCATCAACCTCTCCTCCCCCCTTGCTGGATCAAGAAGGAGGAGACGTCGCTGCACCATACGTGTGTTTAACGCGGAGGTGCCGTACGTTCGGCACTCGGTCATCGGTGATTTGGATCACGTCGAGTACGACTCCGTCATCCACGTTCATTGGAACGCTTCCGCTCGCGATCTACAAGGGTATGTAGATGCACTCCTTTCCCCTTGTTGCTAGTAGACTCCATAGATGCATCTTGGTGAGCGTAGGAAAATTTTAAATTATGCTACGATTCCCAACAGTGGCATCATGAGCCAGGTCTATGCGTAGTTACTATGCACGAGTAGAACACAAAGCAGTTGTGGGTGTTGAGTTTGCCAATTCTTCTTGCCGCTACTAGTCTTTTCTTGTTTCGGTGGCATTGTAGGATGAAGCGGCCCGGACCGACCTTACACGTACTCTTACGTGAGACAGGTTCCACCGACTGACATGCACTAGTTGCATAAGGTGGCTAGCGGGTGTCTGTCTGTCCTACTTTAGTCGGAACGGATTCGATGAAAAGGGTCCTTATGAAGGGTAAATAGAAATTGGCAAATCACGTTGTGGTCATACGTAGGTAAGAAACGTTCTTGCTAGAAACCTACAAACCACGTAAAAACTTGCAACAACAATTAGAGGACGTCTAACCTGTTTTTGCAGCAAGTGCTATGTGATGTGATATGGCCAGAAGATGTGATGAATGATATATGTGATGTATGAGATTGATCATATTCTTGTAGTAGGAATCACGACTTGCATGTCGATGAGTATGACAACCGGCAGGAGCCATAGGAGTTGTCTTTATTATTTTGTATGACCTGCGTGTCATTGAATAACGCCATGTAAATTACTTTACTTTGTTGCTAAACGCGTTAGCCATAGAAGTAGAAGTAATCGTTGGCGTGACGACTTCATGAAGACACAATGATGGAGATCATGATGATGGAGATCATGGTGTCATGCCGGTGACGAAGATGATCATGGTGCCCCGAAGATGGAGATCAAAGGAGCATAATGATATTGGCCATATCATGTCACTATTTGATTGCATGTGATGTTTATCATGTTTTTGCATCTTATTTGCTTAGAACGACGGTAGTAAGTAAGATGATCCCTTATAATAATTTCAAGAAAGTGTTCACCCTAACTGTGCACCGTTGCGAAGGTTCGTTGTTTCGAAGCACCACGTGATGATCGGGTGTGATAGATTCTAACGTTCAAATACAACGGGTGTTGACGAGCCTAGCATGTACAGACATGGCCTCGGAACACACGCAATACACTTAGGTTGACTTGACGAGCCTAGCATGTACAGACATGGCCTCGGAACACGGAGGACCGAAAGGTCGAGCATGAGTCGTATAGAAGATACGATCAACATGGAGATGTTCACCGATCTTGACTAGTCCGTCTCACGTGATGATCGGACACGGCCTAGTTAAACTCGGATCATGTTTCACTTAGATGACTAGAGGGATGTCTATCTGAGTGGGAGTTCATTAAATAATTTGATTAGATGAACTCAATTATCATGAACTTAGTCTAAAATCTTTACACTATGTCTTGTAGATCAAATGGCCAACGTTGTCCTCAATTTCAATGCGTTCCTAGAGAAAACCAAGCTGAAAGATGATGGCAGCAACTATACGGACTGGGTCCGGAACCTGACGCTCATCCTCATAGTAGCCAAGAAAGATTATGTCTTAGAAGGACCGCTAGGTGATGCACCAATCCCACAGAACCAAGACGTTATGAACGCTTGGCAATCACGTGCTGATGATTACTCCCTCGTTCAGTGCGGCATGCTTTACAGCTTAGAACCGGGTCTCCAAAAGCGTTTTGAGAAACATGGAGCATATGAGATGTTCGAGGAGCTGAAACTGGTTTTTCAAGCTCATGCCCAGGTCGAGAGATATGATGTCTCCGACAAGTTCTTCATCTGTAAAATGGAGGAGAACAGTTCTGTTAGTGAGCACATACTCAGAATGTCTGGGTTGCACAGCCGCTTGTCTCAGCTGGGAGTTAATCTCCCGGATGACGCGGTCATTGACAGAATCCTCCAGTCGCTTCCACCAAGCTACAAGAGCTTTGTGATGAACTACAATATGCAGGGGATGGAAAAGACCATTCCTGAAGTATATTCAATGCTGAAATCAGCAGAAGGGGAGATCAGAAAAGAACATCAAATGTTGATGGTGAATAAAACCACCAAGTTCAAGAAGGGCAAGGGTAAGAAGAACTTCAAGAAGGACGGCAAGGGAGTTGCCGTGCCCGGTAAACCAGTTACTGGGAAGAAGTCAAAGAATGGACCCAAGCCCGGGACTGAGTGCTTTTATTGCAAGAGAAGTGGTCATTGGAAGCGGAACTGCCCCAAATATTTAGCGGACAAGAAGAAGGCCGGCAACACCCAAGGTATATGTGATATACAAGTAATTGATGTGTACCTTACTAGTACTCGTAGTAGCTCCTGGGTATTTGATACCGGTGCGGTTGCTCATATTTGTAACTCAAAACAGGAACTACGGAATAAACGTAGACTGGCAAAGGACGAGGTGACGATGCGCGTCGGGAATGGTTCCAAGGTCGATGTGATCGCCGTCGGCACGCTACCTCTGCATCTACCCACGGGATTAGTTTTAAACCTCAATAATTGTTATTTAGTGCCAGCTTTGAGCATGAACATTGTGTCTGGATCTCGTTTAATTCGAGATGGCTACTCATTTAAATCCGAGAATAATGGTTGTTCTATTTATTTGAGAGATATGTTTTATGGTCATGCCCCACTGGTCAATGGTTTATTTTTGATGAATCTCGAACGTGATGTTACACATGTTCATAGTGGGAATACCAAAAGATGTAAAGTTGATAACGGTAGTCCCACATACTTGTGGCACTGCCGCCTTGGTCACATTGGTGTCAAGCGCATGAAGAAGCTCCATGCAGATGGACTTTTGGAGTCTCTTGATTACGAATCATTTGACACGTGCGAACCATGCCTCATGGGTAAGATGACCAAGACTCCGTTCTCCGGAACAATGGAGCGAGCAACCAACTTATTGGAAATCATACATACCGATGTGTGTGGTCCAATGAGTGTTGAGGCTCGCGGAGGATATCGTTATGTTCTCACTCTCACTGATGATTTAAGTAGATATGGATATGTCTACCTGATGAAACACAAGTCTGAAACCTTTGAAAAGTTCAAAGAATTTCAGAGTGAGGTTGAGAATCAACGTGACAGGAGAATAAAATTCCTACGATCAGATCATGGTGGAGAATATTTCAGTCACGAGTTTGGTGCACACTTAAGGAAATGTGGAATAGTTTCACAACTCACGCCGCCTGGAACACCTCAGAGAAATGGTGTGTCCGAACGTCGTAATCGCACTCTATTGGATATGGTACGATCTATGATGTCTCTTACCGATTTACCGCTCTCATTTTGGGGTTATGCTTTAGAGACTGCCGCATTCACTTTAAATAGGGCTCCGTCGAAATCCGTTGAGACGACACCGTATGAATTATGGTTTGGGAAGAAACCTAAGCTGTCGTTTCTAAAAGTTTGGGGATGCGATGCTTATGTCAAGAAACTTCAACCTGAAAAGCTCGAACCCAAATCGGAAAAATGCGTCTTCATAGGATACCCTAAGGAAACTATTGGGTATACCTTCTACCTCAGATCCGAAGGCAAGATCTTCGTTGCCAAGAACGGGTCCTTTCTGGAGAAGGACTTTCTCTCGAAAGAATTGAGTGGGAGGAAAGTGGAACTTGATGAGGTGATAGTCACCCCTTCCGAACCGGAAAGTAGCGCAGCGCGGGAAAATGTTCCTGTGGTGCCTACACTGACTGGGGAGGAAGTTAATGATGATGATCATGAAGCTTCGGATCAAGTTACTGAACTTCGTAGGTCCACAAGGACACGTTCCGCACCAGAGTGGTACGGCAACCCTGTCCTGGAAATCATGTTGTTAGACAACGGTGAACCTTCGAACTATGAAGAAGCGATGGCAGGCCCGGATTCCGACAAATGGCTAGAAGCCATGAAATCCGAGATAGAATCCATGTATGAAAACAAAGTATGGACTTTGACTGACTTGCCCGATGAGCGGCAAGCCATAGAAAACAAATGGATCTTTAAGAAGAAGACAGACGTGGATGGTAATGTGACCATCTACAAAGCTCGACTTGTCGCTAAGGGTTATCGACAAGTTCAAGGGGTTGACTACGATGAGACTTTCTCACCCGTAGCGAAGCTGAAGTCCGTCCGAATCATGTTAGCAATTGCCGCATACTATGATTATGAGATATGGCAGATGGACGTCAAAACGGCATTCCTTAACGGCTTCTTTAAGGAAGAGTTGTATATGATGCAGCCGGAAGGTTTTGTCGATCCTAAGAATGCTAACAAAGTATGCAAGCTCCAGCGCTCAATCTATGGGCTGGTGCAAGCATCTCGGAGTTGGAACATTCGCTTTGATGAGATGATCAAAGCGTTTGGGTTTACACAGACTTATGGAGAAGCCTGTGTTTACAAGAAAGTGAGTGGGAGCTCTGTAGCATTTCTCATATTATATGTGGATGACATATTATTGATGGGAAATGATATAGAATTCTTGGAAAGTATAAAGGCCTATTTGAATAAGTGTTTTTCAATGAAGGACCTTGGAGAAGCTGCTTATATATTAGGCATCAAGATCTATAGAGATAGATCAAGACGCCTCATTGGTCTTTCACAGAGTACATACCTTGACAAGATATTGAAGAAGTTCAGTATGGATCAGTCCAAGAAGGGGTTCTTGCCTGTATTGCAAGGTGTGCAATTGAGCACGGCTCAATGCCCGACCACGGAAGAAGATATAGAAGAGATGAGTGTCATCCCCTATGCCTCGGCCATAGGGTCTATTATGTATGCCATGCTGTGTACCAGACCTGATGTAAACCTTGCCGTAAGTTTGGTAGGAAGGTACCAAAGTAATCCCGGCAAGGAACACTGGACAGTGGTCAAGAATATCCTGAAGTACCTGAAGAGGACTAAGGATATGTTTCTCGTTTATGGAGGTGACGAAGAGCTCGTCGTAAAGGGTTACGTCGATGCTAGCTTCGACACAGATCTGGATGACTCGAAGTCACAGACTGGATACGTGTAGATTTTGAATGGAGGAGCAGTAAGCTGGTGCAGTTGCAAGCAAAGCGTCGTGGCGGGATCTACATGTGAAGCGGAGTACATGGCAGCCTCGGAGGCAGCACAGGAAGCAGTCTGGATGAAGGAGTTCATTACCGACCTAGGGGTGATTCCCAATGCGTCGGGCCCAATGACTCTCTTCTGTGACAACACTGAAGCTATTGCCCTTGCGAAGGAGCCCAGGTTTCACAGGAAGATCAGGCATATCAAGCGTCGCTTCAACTCCATTCGTGAAAGTGTTCAAAATGGAGACATAGATATTTGTAAAGTACACACGGACCTGAATGTAGCAGATCCGTTGACTAAACCTCTCCTTAGGGCAAAACATGATCAACACCAGGACGCAATGGGTGTTCGATTCATCACAATGTAACTAGATTATTGACTCTAGTGCAAGTGGGAGACTGTTGGAAATATGCCCTAGAGGCAATAATAAAAGGTTATTATTATATTTCTTTGTTCATGATAATAGCCTATTATTCATGCTATAATTGTATTGTCCGGAAATCGTAATACATGTGTGAATGCATAGACCACAACGTGTCCCTAGTAAGCCTCTAGTTGACTAGCTCGTTGATCAACAGATAGTCATGGTTTCCTGACTATGGACATTGGATGTCATTGATAACGGGATCACATCATTAGGAGAATGATGTGATGGACAAGACCCAATCCTAAGCATAGCATAAAAGATCGTGTAGTTTCATTTGCTAGAGCTTTTCCAATGTCAAGTATCTTTTCCTTAGACCATGAGATCGTGCAACTCCCAGATACCGTAGGAGTGCTTTGGGTGTGCCAAACGTCACAACGTAACTGGGTGACTATAAAGGTGCACTACGGGTATCTCCGAAAGTGTCTGTTGGGTTGGCACGGATCGAGACTGGGATTTGTCACTCCGTGTGACGGAGAGGTATCTCTGGGCCCACTCGGTAATGCATCATCATAATGAGCTCAATGTGACTAAGGCGTTAGTCACGGGATCATGCATTGCGGTACGAGTAAAGAGACTTGCCGGTAACGAGATTGAACAAGGTATTGGGATACCGACGATCGAATCTCGGGCAAGTAACATACCGATTGACAAAGGGAATTGCATACGGATTGATTGAATCCTCGACACCGTGGTTCATCCGATGAGATCATCGTGGAGCATGTGGGAGCCAACATGGGTATCCAGATCCCGCTGTTGGTTATTGACCGGAGAGGCGTCTCGGTCATGTCTGCATGTCTCCCGAACCCGTAGGGTCTACACACTTAAGGTCCGGTGACGCTAGGGTTGTAGAGATATATGTATGCGGAAACCCGAAAGTTGTTCGGAGTCCTGGATGAGATCCCGGACGTTACGAGAGGTTCCGGAATGGTCCGGAGGTGAATAATTATATATAGGAAGTCAAGTTTCGGCCACCGGGAAAGTTTCGGGGGTTACCGGTATTGTACCGGGACCACCGGAAGGGTCCCGGAGGTCCACCGGGTGGGGCCACCCATCCCGGAGGGCCCCGTGGGCTGAAAGTGGAAGGGAACCAGCCCTTGGTTGGCTGGGGCGCCCCCCTTGGGCCTCCCCCCATGCGCCTAGGGTTGGGAACCCTAGGGGGGAGCTTCCCCCTTGCCTTGGGGGGCGAGGCACCCCTTTCCACCCCTTGGCCGCCGCCCCCCCAACCCTAGATGGGTTTTGGCCGCCCCCCTCCCAAGGGGGCCTATATAAAGGGGGGGGGGAGGGAGGGCAGCAACCTACAGCCTTGGGCGCCTCCCTCCTCCCCTGCAACACCTCTCTCTCTCTCGCAGAAGCTCGGCGAAGCCCTGCCGGAGACCCGCTACATCCACCACCACGCCGTCGTGCTGTTGGATATCCATCAACCTCTCCTCCCCCCTTGCTGGATCAAGAAGGAGGAGACGTCGCTGCACCATACGTGTGTTGAACGCGGAGGTGCCGTACGTTCGGCACTCGGTCATCGGTGATTTGGATCACGGCGAGTACGACTCCGTCATCCACGTTCATTGGAACGCTTCCGCTCGCGATCTACAAGGGTATGTAGATGCACTCCTTTCCCCTCATTGCTAGTAGACTCCATAGATGCATCTTGGTGAGCGTAGGAAAATTTTAAATTATGCTACGATTCCCAACACTTCTCGCAACAAGCATGATGGTTTCGATAGGGAACGTCCCACCTTTGGGCATGAAACGATATCCATTGCCTCTTATTGCTTTAAAAAATTTTCTAGTGTCAACATAGAACAATAGGAGTGTTGTGTCAATTTTTGTGATTTTTCGGGGTTCGTTTGGACATTTTTATGCATTAACTGGGTTTTCGAGGCATTTTATGTGCATACTTAAAATTTGAACTACAAGCACATGCTCCAATGCACTAAAGTTGGTTAAGAAATCTAATATGTGACCTTGGGTGAATTTATAGGTCCCATGCAAGAGATGGGAATGAAATTCAAACACCAGGGCACTGTTGATTGTCGGCAAAACGTTGAGATGCCTGGTTTTTAAATTCTAGTAAATCCAAAACTCGTCTGAAATTCGTGAAACTTGGCATGCTATCATGGAGAGGCGTCAACATGCCGTGGTAAAAAAATTGTCCCATTCGGGGCAGGTTCGGGTATATGCTTCTCACAAACCAGAGCTTCTCACAGCAAGCATGATGGTTTGGGTAGGGAACGTTCCACCTTTGGGGACGAAACGATATCCATTGCCTCTTATTGCTTTCAAAAAATTTCTCATGTCAAGATAGACAACAAGAGTGTTGTGTCAATTTTTGGGATTTTTGGGGTTTGTTTGGATATTTTTATGCATTAACTGAGTTTTCAATGCATTTATGTGCATAATTCAAATTTGAATTACATGCACATGCTCGAGTGCATATAAATTGGTTGAAAAATCAAATCTGTGTCCTTGGGTGCATGATTAGGTCCCATGCAAGAAATGGGAATGAATTTCAAACACCAGGGCACCGTTGATTGCCGGCAAAACATTGAGATGCCTGGTTTTTAAATTCTAGTAAATCCAAAACTCGTCTGAAATTCATGAAACTTGGCATGCTATCATGGAATGGCACCCGACATGTTGTGGCATTTTTCGTGTCCATTTTGAGAGAAGGCGCACTCGAATAATGACAACCAACAAAGGCATTTGAAAAAATAGCTGCCACTTTAATATCTCAAACGTTTGTAGAATTCAAACCGTGTGCATTCTGTTAACCATTCACGTGATGCCACGTGTCTTGGTTTTAATGGCTGTAGGAGGTGCCATGCGGACAACTGCTTGACCTTGACTGAACAGGAGGCCTGCGAGCGCAGTCCGGTGAGCAGGCTGACCGAGAGGTGTGCAAGCAGTCCTCCAATGCGCAGGCTCACCGAGAAGCGTGCGAGCTGCACGCTGCGCAGGCTCACTGGGAAGCGAGCCCTTTGACTTCCATGGCCGCCCGCCTTCCTCTCCATTAATGGCGCCCGAGCCGCTATTTAATATGGGCGGCCTTACTGTTCGCCTCCCATTCCCCTCCCTCCCGCAGACCTCCACTAACGCCGTGGCGCAGAACGATCATCTGCCACTACTCTTCAAGTTTGGTGAAGTCGACTCCGAGCCGGAGGAGATAGAAAATAAGGAGGAATGGGGCCTCATGGACATGGCCCAGAACGAGATGGCCGCGACTCCCAGCTCCCATCCCCGCGCCCGCACCAACGACCATCCCTGTAGCATTGACGGGCTGGTCGCCGAGCACTATCGCAGAGCTGGAAGCCGCGGGCGTCAGCAAGGTCTCCGCGGACCTGTGCGAGCTCATGTACATGCCAACGCCAGTGCCCGTGCCCATGCCCGTGCGTGCCCCTCCACCCACCGTGGCACCGGCCCCCGTGCGTTTGGCTGCACCCGCTGCGCCTGTGCCTGTGCGCGCGCCCCCCTCAGTGGCATGGGATGCTGCCGTCGACCGCTACCTCTCAGCGGTGCCAGTTGCCGTCCTCCCGCGCCCCGCCCGTCGATCGCGCGATGACATGATGTTTGATTTACAAGTGAAGAACATTTTGTGCTGCCTTGAAGACTTCAACAACGGCGTCCCGGAGGACGACAACGACAACGTCGGCGCGACACGCCGCCTCCGCCGCCGCCGAAAATAGTTTTTTTGGGGTTTAATACTGTATCTTGAATTCTCGATCATATGAATATAAATTCGCAGTGTGACTGAATGAAAGATATGGTTTGAACGAACTTGCGTTTTTCTCTCCTAATGTATAGACTTATCAGACGGTTTTCTTTTGAAAAAAACGTCAATGGTTTTTAAATATAAAACACTCATCGCAAACGTTTTAGTTAGAACACCCGGATGCAAACCGACAGCTTCCCCAAGAAGCCAAGGGAAAATGTGCCGAGCAGGATTTCTGCATCCGTTCAACACAAACGGTTGTTTTGCATGACCCGTGTGCAACCACGTACAAACAATTGGGTAAGATTTGCATATCTGTCATTTTGGGTATGTTGCCATTTGTCAAACTGGAAAGATTGACATTTGTTTATCTAGTAAGATTGCCATTTGTCAACCTTGTAACACTCCGATTTGTCAAAATATGCAGCTAAAAATCACTAGGACTATCGAATTTTTGCAACTAAAATCACTAGCACTGTTCATATGGACACCACTAGCAGGCGTGAGTTGATGGACGCATATGCAAAGTACCATTGATTACATACAACAAGTCATCAGCCCACAACGACAACGAGGATACACGTTGGATTATAGATCATTTCCAACAAAATATTCTAGTAAAGTTTTTCTCACACAACAAATAACAAAGCGATGAAATGAACTTCAGCTCAACCACTCGTCGGTGTTGGAAATGCTTGCTTTGAACCAGAAGTGATTCTCTGGGAAGGGCCAGCTACTGTCAATCTTGAGACCAACGGATGACTGATCATCCAGGCTGAAGCGGCCTATGTTAGGACCCATATTGGCACGGTAGGGAAGCATAGCAATGTCCGAGGTATAGATACAGTTGCTTCTCATAAATGGTAGTAACGTTGTGTCAATAGCAGCTGGATCGCCTTCCACCATCATTGGATAGTTTTGTCCAAGGAAGAGCGAGTTTCCTCCAAGACTTTCAATACTGAACCAGGGAGAAGGTGTTGGCGCTAGTACACTAGTATCCATCCCGAATACCCTGCAACGGATGTTGGAATAGGTCCGGAGAGTGCGACCATGCGATACAACACCTGCTTCCTTAGTAACATCAGCAGTGCCCTGTATACAGACAAGAAGAGGTGATCCATCAGAATAAGTTGCCAGGCGCCACTGAGTATACTGCTCGTCCTCGTGCTCGTTGTCGGCATTCTAGGAATGGGGGTCCCCAGACTTGCCTGCCTACGGCCCACGGCGTGGTTCCACTCGCGGCCCAGTATGGCCTGTCTTCACCAGCAAACGCCCAAGACTCTCGCAAGGGGCCAAGCCTCGTGAGGCGGACGACACAAGACCTCCTCGGGAGTGGCCTCACCAGGCTGGCTCGCGAGGGGCGGAGAGATCAAGGCAAGGCGAGCCTCGCGAGGTTCCAATGACGTAAGCCATGATGCCCAAAGCCAGGCGGGCGCTAGGCGGGCGCCAGCGCGCGCAGTGTCCTCGTTTCCTCTTTGGTGCTAAGGAGGCAAGTGCAGGCGAGGAGTACCGAGGCATCAGCCAAAGGTTTCCATATCGGTGCAACGAGACCAAGACCAGCAGGACAGCAGGACGAAGGTCACCGTGGAGCCCAAGATGGCGTCACCACCAGAACCTTTGGCAGACGAAGACCACCTTTAGTCAGGATAGCTTGTACTAGCTGTCTCCCTTCAAATTGGCCAATCCCTTTCCCACTCAATATTTGGGGAGAGGACCAGGGCCTCTATAAATAGGACTAGCCACCACAGTAGGAGGGGACAGATTCAGATCATCCTCACCCACACAAGTTCACCAAGCACAAGAACACCTCTCCTTAGGAGGCCGTTCTTCCCCTTGTACTGTTCATCCTCAGCCCAAGAGGCAATCCACCACACCACACTGGAGTAGGGTATTACACCACAACGGTGGCCTGAACCAATATAAATCTCGTGTCTCTTGTGTTGCGAGTTCGTCGAGCTAGGCTTTGAGATCGTGGTGAGGCTGAGGGCGTGATTAGGTAGGGGGAAATCTTCGTGCGCACCCCAGTGTTCGAACCTCGAGGGTTTTGCCGGAACCCGAAATCTGACATTTGGCGCGCCAGGTAGGGGTGCGCCGGAGCTTTCCTTCCGTCAATCCGCGCTCCGCCATCACCATGCTTTGCCCCCATGGCGAGCGCCGCGCTTCCGGCTCCGACGACTGGTGCCAGTGGCGGGGTCAGGGGGCTCCGAGTCTTGGCCCCCGCCTTACGGCAGGTGCAGTGGCTGCCCAAGTTCAAGCCGGAGATGCCGCCGTGCTACGACGGCGCGGCAGACCCAATGGCTTTCCTGCTGGCGTACGAGGAGGCCGTCCTTAAGGCCGGGGGCGACGACAAGGTCATGGCCAACTGGCTTCCCATGGCCCTCACTTGCGTGCCGCACACCTGGCTGCTCAACCTTCCCGGATCCATGGTGGCATCTTGGGAGGAGCTGCGCAGCCTCTTCGCTGTGCGCTTCGCGGCACCGGCGCCCCACGCGGTCGCGGCCCTCCTCGGCGGCTCGCAAGCACCACCCTCGGACCGCCACGCCAAGCCGTTCTTTCGCCAGATCAGCACCACTTCCGTGCGGCAGGGAGCTCCCCCGGGTTGGGTGGCACCCAAGGCCGACCTGACCTTCGACTCAGAAGATCACCCCATCACCACCGTCGGCTCGGGCGTGCTCCCTATGCTTTGCACGCCCACCATTTGCCACGTAGCCATCACCAAGACCCTCATCGACAGCGGCGCTGGCCTCAACGTGCTCTCGGTGGAGGCCTTCAGCCTCCTTCACGTACCACTTGAGTGGCTCCGCCGCATCAAGCCCTTCTCCGGCGTCGGAGGCGGCTCCTCCAGCCCCCTGGGGCAGATCCGTCTTCCCGTGACCTTCGGCACCCGCGACAACTATCGCACTGAGCTGATCGACTTCGACGTCGCCCACATCGGCCTACCGTACAACGCTATTCTCAGGTACCCAGCTCTAGCTCAGTTCATGGCGGCGACCCACCCGGCCTACAACCTCATGAAGATGCCTGGGAGCAAGGACGTCCTCACTATAGTGGGGGATACCAAGGAGGCTCTGGCGGCACTCAAGCTTGCCCTCAAGACCGCCGTGGTGGCGCAACCAGCCGACGCGGGCACCTCCGGAGCTAAGGCGGCCGCGCCGACCAAGAAGAAGCAGTTGTTCACCCAAGACCAGGCAGAAACCAAGGAGGTGCTGGTCGAGGAAGACGGGTCCTCAGAAGCCACTTTCACCATAGGCGCCAACCTCAACCCCGACCAAGAGGAGGCACTGGTGAAGTTCTTGCACGCAAACAAGGAAGTATTCGCCTGGGAACCCGATCAGCTGGTAGGGGTCCCAAGAGGAGTGATTGAGCATCACTTGAAGGTGTGCCCCAATGTACGCCCTGTGAAGCAGAGGGCGCGGCGGCAGTCCACGGAGAAGCAGTCCTTCATCGTCCAAGAAACCCGCAAGCTGGAGGCAGCATGCGTCATTCACGAGGTCCAGTACCCTGAATGGTTGGCAAACCCCGTCGTTGTGTCCAAGAAAGGCGGAAAGGAGCGCATGTATGTCGACTTCACCAACCTCAACAAGGCCTGCCCCCAAGATCCGTTCGCGCTTCCACGCATCGACCAGATCGTCGACTCCACCGCCGAGTGTGACCTGCTGTGCTTCCTAGATGCGTTCTCAGGCTACCACCAGATCAAGATGGAGGTAAAAGACATCGAGACGACGACCTTCCAGACCCGTGCGGGGTATACTGCTACACTTGCATGCTGTTCGGGCTGCGCAACGCCGGCGCGACCTTTCAACGGCCGATGCACATCGCCCTGGGTCGGCAACTCGGGAGGAATGCTGAAGCCTACGTCAACGACATTGTGGTAAAGTCTCGGGAGGCGAGAACTTTAATTCAAGACCTAGAGGAGACCTTCAAAAGCCTGCGCCAGGTAGACTTGCGGCTTAACCCGGAGAAATGCGTGTTTGGTGTCCCTTCCGGCAAGCTGTTGGGTTTCCTCGTGTCCCACAGAGGGATCGAGGCGAACCCGGAGAAGGTCAAGGCAATCGAAGACATGAGTCCACCACAAACCCTCAGGGAGATGCAGAAGCTCGCCGGTCGCGTGACCGTGTTGGGGCGTTTCATCTCCAAGCTGGGAGAGCATGCCCTGCCGTTCCTCAAGCTGATGAAGAAAATGGGCCCATTCGAGTGGACTCCAGAGGCTGACCAAGCGTTTCAAGACCTCAAGAGATACCTGGCCAGCCCTCCGGTGGTGGTGGCGCCCCGACCTCTCGAGCCCCTGGTGCTGTACCTTGCCGCCACCCCTTACTCCGCCAGCGCAGCTCTGGTGGGGGTCCGGGAGGAGCGCCGGGTCAGGGATCCGTCGCGCCAAGCCGCTCCCTCAACCGGGGTGGCGCAAGACCCAGAGGGCTCCGCGAGGGCTGCGGCGACGCCAACAAAGGACCAGGCTCCACAAGACGGCGCACTTGGGCCTATGGAAGCCCCAACGAGTGACCAGGCTTTGGGGGCTTTGTCGTCTCAGGAGACGCCCCAACCTCCAGAAGCCACGGGCCTCGCCAATGCACCCGCCCTCGTCGAGCACCCCGTGTATTTTGTCAGCACGGTGTTGCGGGACGCGAGGCGCGGTACCCCATGCCTCAGAAACTCTTGCTCGTGCTCTTGGTGGCCTCACGCAAGCTGCGACACTACTTTCAAGGTCACCCCATCAAGGTCGTCTCAGCCTACCCGTTGGAGAGGGTGCTCAGGAGCCCCAACTCCACCAGGAGAGTCGCTGAGTGGAACATCGAGCTACATGCATTCCAGTTGGAGTTCAGCACAACCAGGGTCATCAAGGGAGCCGCGCTCGCTGATTTCATGGTAGAATGGATGGACGCCCCAGGGCTTGAAGAAGGCGAGGATCGGTCCCTCTCGTCGGGGAGTGAAGCGCTAGACGGCTGGGTTATGTATTTCGATGGCGCCTTTGCGCGCCAGGGCGCGGGGGCTGGAGCAGTGCTCATCTCACACACTCAGGACAAGCTTTACTACGCCATGCAGCTCTGCTTCCAGCAGGGCGAGAAGGTCTCCAACAACATAGCAGAGTACGAAGGCCTCATAGCTGGCCTCAAGGCTGCGGTGGCCCTGGGGGTGAAGCGCCTCACCATCAAGGGCGACTCGCAGCTCCTCGTCAACTTCTCCAACAAGTTGTATGAGCCGAAGGACGAGCACATGGAGGCGTACCTCGCGGAGGTGCGCAAGATGGAGAAGCAGTTCTTGGGCCTGGAATTGCAGCATGTGCCCTGTGGCACCAACAAGGAAGCCGACGACATCGCGAGGAGAGCATCCAAGCGGCTACCCCAAGAGCCTGGTGTCTTCGAGGAGCGGCTCTTCAATCCATCGGCAACACCGCCACTTTCAAGAACTGCGCTGCCTCGGGAGGAGCTCCCTCAACCACCTGCCTCGGGAGCCCCGGCCTGCGCCCCGACCTTGGGAGCACGCTTACTCTTGGTGCTCGAGCCTTAGGAGGGGTGCTGGACCAGGGAATTCAAGGAGTACCTGATGCAAGGGGCGCTGCCGGAGAAGGAGGAGGACGTGGAGCGTGTGGCCCGACAGGCCACGGCATACTGCGTCCAGGACGGTGACTTATCCAGGAAACGACCAAATGACGTTTCCCTGCATTGCATCTCCAGGGAGTAGGGGAAAGAGCTGCTGGCCAACATAGACGGCGGGGACTGCGGGCACCACTCATCGTCATGGACCCTCGTCGGCAATGTGTTTCGCAGCGGATTCTACTGGCCTATGGCACTCAACGACGCGACTGAGCTGGTGAAGTCCTGCGAGGCCTACCAGTTCCACGCCAAGCAGATCCATCAGCCGGCTCAGGGCCTCCAGACCATCCCACTCTCGTGGCCATTCGCGGTCTGGGGGCTGGATATCTTGGGCCCGTTCCCTCGAGCGTCTGGGGGCTACCGCTACCTCTACGTCTCCATCGACAAGTTCACCAAGTGGGCGGAGGTAGAAGCCATCCGCACCATCCCGGCCGGCTCCGCGGTTAAGTTCATCAAAGGTCTCGTGAGCCGGTTTGGGGTCCCCAACCGCATCATCACCGACAACGGCTCGCAGTTCACTAGCAATCTCTTCAAGACGTATTGTGCTAACCTTGGAACGCAGATCTGCTACGCTTCAGTGGCGCACCCCCGGAGCAATGGCCAGGCCGAACGCGCCAACGCAGAGGTCCTGAGAGGCCTCAAGACCATGACCTTCAAGAAGAAGCTCGAGGCCTGCGACAGGGGCTGTTAACGAGCTCCAGTCCATGCTGTGGTCCATCTGCACCACCGCCACCAAGCCAACGGGCGAGACCCCATTCTTCCTCGTCTACGGAGCAGAGGCGGTTCTTCCTCACGAGGTCAGGCATCGCTCCGCGTGGGTCCTGGCGTTTGATGAGACGCAGCAGGACGCCACGCGGGGGATGGACCTTGTGCTGGGGGAGGAATGCCACCGTGAAGCCACGCTACAGGTGGCAAGATATCAGCAGGCGCTACGACGGTACCACTATCGCAGCGTCCGCTCCAGGATGCTCGAGGTGGGTGACCTCGTCCTACGGCGGGTGCTCTCCAGGGAAGGGCTGCATAAGCTCTCACCCATGTGGGAGGGCCTGTTTAGAGTCGCCCACGTCTCCAGGCCTAGCGCCGCGCGCCTGGAGGCGCAGGACGGGGTACCCATCCAGAACGCCTGGAACATCCAGCACCTCCGGAAGTTCTACCCATGAAGAAAGGCCCAGTGCCTATGAAGAAGGCCCCGTTCCTGTGAAGGTCTCCGCTCGTGACACTCTCACTTAATAATGAGTGGGGCTGTATACGCCCCGGAGTCTCAGGAGTGCCGCCTTCGGGCCTCTGGGGCTCCCTCCCACGTGCTAGTGGCAGCACTTAGCTCCGCGCTGGTGAGAAGACAAGAAGACTAGACTAGGTGCCGGACGCGGCTTTTTCATTTGCTTTCCGTAGTTGGCTTGCCCCTCTTTAATCGAAATTTTCTTTCTGGTGTTGCTTGCTGATCTTGTTTCATCGACTTCTGCCTCTGTTTCTGCCTTCGGTTCTTTGTTTGACCCGTGCCCTCTCTCCCGTCCCTCGCGAGGGGGCTGGACAGGTGCCCTCGTGCCCTCGTGAACGTCATGTCTGTTTTTCATGAGGCACCCTCATTCGAGCCGCAAGTTGGCGCACCTCTCTCAATCCGTGCCCCTCGGGTACCGCGATACGAGGCGCTGGGTCATGGCCAGAGGCGCCTGCGACCAGGGCTTGGATCTCCTAACAAATTTTTGCTGTTCCTCCTTGCCAGGTACTGGGAAACGCGTGCCTCGTGAGGCGGAAACTACTTCAAGCGCGTCAAGCTAAGTTATTCATACGTGCCTATATAAAACATTGATATTGCGACGCGGCACAGGAATGATAAACACAACATAACAACTTGGAAATCATAGTTTGCTGCACGCCCCCACGGGGCCCCATACTTGTCTCTCTCAATGTAGGAAGGAAAAGAAGAACGAAACAAAAGAGGCGCGTGCCTTGCAGCTGTTCGCGAGGAGGGATCCATGGTGCCCTCCTGGGCTCAGCCAGACCCCACCTCGCGCTTCACCGGAGCACAATGACGAGACGACCCGCTACCGCCCTCGAAGCGGGCGCGGCGGCGTGGCGACTGGTCATAGCTGCCGCTGGTGGAGCTGTCGCCATAGGAAGAGCCGCCGTAGCTTGACGAGCCGCGGTCGGTGCCGAGAGCGGGTCCGCCTTCATCCTCATCACGACCGTTGCCAAGACCGAGCACCTCCTCGCCGTTGTTGTCCTCGGGGCAGCACCCGACGCGGCGGCCATCTTCTCCGAACACCCTCACGTAGAGGGTCGCGTTGCCGTCGTACTTGAAGTGGAGGGTGCACCCCCTGCCCAAGCTACGCGTGCGGGCAAACGTCTGCCAGCCGTGGGCCAGGGCAATGTTGCCCGCGATAGAGGTATCGACCGTGACCCAGGAAGCTTTGCGACAGCAGCCGTCCGCCTGCAGCCAGAGCCCGCCTGGACCGGCGGCCGGCAGCTCGTCAGCGAAGAAGCGCGGGAGCTGAAGCCAGTTGCCGGCAGGGTTCTCCGACCACACCACGAACTCCGGCAGCACCTCCGCCGAGTGGAAGCACGGCCGGGGAGGCCGCGACCATGGCGCGCCTCTCTTCATCGATGGGGCTGCCTCGACATGGGCGGCTCCCACTACGCGAAGGGGCACCACCGCGGCCGCGAGGGGCCGCGGCGGGGGTCGCGGAGTGTTTGCAAGGACGACCGCGTCCACGCTTGGGCGGTGGAGAACCAGGCCCCTCCTGGTGCGCCTTCCCCTTCTCCGCGGCCGAAAACCTCTTCGCAGGCGCCATGGGAGTCGCTACTGGCAATGGAGCGAAGGAGGAGAAGCGAGTGGAATGGGAAGAGATGGGCGACGGGGGCTCCCCCCCTCCATATTTATAACAGGAGAAGGCCAACCGGCAACCCCCACGATCACATGTAATGATGATATTTCTCTGCATGCAGCAGTGACTCGTCAAGTCGGGCTATTGCCGAGGCAGCATGGGGAAGCGGAGACGCCCACGTCCAATCAATCACCACACGTCGACCAAGGCCGCAGGCTGTTGGGGCCCGTGGCGCTCCGCACTTTTCCTTTGGCTTCGCCTTGAAGCCAAGTCCGAGCGCGCCTTGGGCCTGGGGGCTACTATCGGCGTTCTGGGAACAGGGGTCCCCAGACTTGCCTGCCTGCAGCCCACGGCGTGACTCCACTCGCGGCCCAGTACGGCCCGTCTTCACCAGCAAACACCCAAGACCCTCGCGAGGCGGACTACACAAGACCTCCTTGGGAGTGGCCTCACCAGGCTGGCTCGCGAGGGGTTGAGAGATCAAGGCAAGGCGAGCCTCGCGAGGTTCCAATGACGTAAACCATGACGCCCAAAGCCAGGCTGGCGCTAGGCGGGCGCCAGCGCGCCCAGTGTCCTCGTTTCCTCTTTGGTGCTAAGGAGGCAAGCGTAGGCGAGGAGTACCGAGGCATCAGGCAAATGTTTCCATATCGGTGCAACAAGACCAAGACCAGCAGGACAGCAGGACGAAGGTCACCGTGGAGCCCAAGACGGCGTCACAACTAGAGCCTTTGGTAGGCGAAGACCACCTTTAGTAAGGATAGCTTGTACTAGCTGTCCCCCTTCAAATTGGCCGTTGTTGGCTCCCTTCCCGCTCAATATTTGGGGAGAGGACCAGGGCCTCTATAAATAGCACTAGCCACCATAGTAGGAGGGGACAGATTCAGATCATCCTTACCCACTCAAGTTCACCAAGCACAAGAACACCTCTCCTCAGGAGGCTGTTCTTCCCCTTGTACTGTTCATCCTCAGCCCAAGAGGCAATCCACCACACCACACTGGAGTAGGGTATTACACCACAACGGTGGCCTGAACCAATATAAATCTCGTGTCTCTTGTGTTGCGAGTTCGTCGAGCTAGGCTTTGAGATCGTGGTGAGGCTGAGGGCGTGATTAGGTAGGGGGAATCTTCGTGCGCACCCCAGTGTTCGAACCTCGAGGGTTTTGCCGGAACCCTAAATCCGACACTCGTGATCATCAGCATCGTCATCTCCCCCTTGGTTATAAAAATTTTCAAGTATAGGTGGTGGAATGTTCACAGGACCTTGGAAACACAAGAAGATTAATTAATTAGTAAAGGGAAACTAGCTAACCCGCATGCATGTGGATGAAACAATTATAATTACGGTGGAAGACAAACGTACTAAAAGCATGATGATTCCATGCAAAAACAGTGCCACGAGTGGTGGCAGCAAACACAAGACCCTCGTATTCAATTGCATCACAGTACTCATCCGTGTACATAAATTGATTTTTGAGCAATATCCATCAAAGCGTGGAAGTAAGGAAGGCAACAAGCTTGTCGAAGATAACAACAACTTCATAGTTCGTGTAATCCCAAGAGCGGCTGGGAACTTGACAAATTGCTATCTTCCGTAGATGACAGTCACCATGATCGTATTTGAACTCACGTAGAATACCGGTGTACTCAACCTCTAGGCAGTCGCCTGAGATTTTTGGAAGTGGAACTCGGTGACGTGTGTACACATTCACAAGTTCCCACTCGAAGTTGTACCCAATATAAACAACCCAATCTCCATATGCTCCTGCCCAAGCCTTGCCCTCAAGCGATGGCATCTTAACATCATACGTATCATTATCAAGCGACATCAACTTGCACAAGGCGAGGCTTCCCTCGTCCCCGCGCCAGTCAGCAGGGTCACGGCGAGGAAGATAGGGGCGATCAAACCGCTCTTGGACCCTTGGGTTCCTTGTAATGATGTTATTAGTTGAGTCGAGAATGGTCTTGAACGAACCTGCCATGCTAGCCGAGGTGATGACGTTGCACTGATCAATGAGTTCCTCCACCACGTCATCTTTCAGATTGGGGCAAGAATAACGTGGTCATTTCCGGTCTGTTCCCTCCATGGAGAAGATGATCGAACAATGGCAAAAGGAAGGGTGAAGGCAAATGGAGGAAGGAAGAGCGTGCGACAGCAGTTCCAAATCGAGAGGGAAAGGCGAAGAGGCGGTGGACGGTTGCCATGGTACACGAAGAGGCGCTTGGGGAGCGAACGGTTGCCACAGAGGTCACACACTGACGACAAGGGCCGAGTGAACCGCATGCGTATATCGCACACACCTTGATCTGGCTGACCGTTTCTTTTGTGTTGCCTAATCATAAACAGTTCATCCGAGTGAACTGTATGTTGTATATCGCACACACCTTCATCTGGCTGCCCGTTTCTTTTGTGTTGCCTAATCACAAAGAGTTCATCCGAGTGAACCATATGATGTGTATCACACACGCCTTCATCTGGCTGCCCATTTCTTTTGTTCCTCCTCATCGCAAATAGTTAATTGAACTGAACCGTATGCCCTTCATCGCACACGCAACTAAAACCTGAACCATGTTTGATGCATCCTTCAACGCAAACGTTTTATGCATTTCTGACGGTTTTCATACACCACCGTTTGCGATTATTGCATCGCACACAGTTTCTCGAAGGGTCTCTGATCGTAGTATCGCGTTAGCAGCATCCTGCAGTAGTGTTTGGTGGAAGATCATATGTTCAGATCCTTAATGATATTAATTACCCCTCTGATCATGAACATGAATTTTTGTTCCTGGAGACATGGGAGAAGTCTTGTTATAAGTAATCATGTGAGTTTGATATTCGTTCGATATTTTTATGAGATGTATGTTGTCTTTTCTCTAGTGGTGTTATGTGAAGTCGACTACATGAAACTTCACCATTGTTTGGGCCTAAGTGAAGGCATTGGTAAGTAATAAGTAGATGATGGGTTGCTAAAGTGACATAAGCTTAAACCCTAGTTTATGCGTTGCTTCGTAAGGGGCTGATTTGGATCCACATGTTTCATGCTATGGTTAGATTATCTTAATTCTTCTTTCGTAGTTGCGGACGCTTGTGAGAGGGGTTAATCATAAGTGGAGGATTGTCCAAGTAAGGATAGCACCCAAGCACCGGTCCACCTACACATCAAATTATCAAAGTAACGAACGCAAATCATACGAGCATGATGAAAACTAACTTGACAATAATTTCCATGTGTCCTCGGGAGCGCTTTGCTTTATATATGAGTTCGTCTAGGATTATCCTTTTATACAAAAAGGATTGGGCCACCTTTCTTAACCTTTGCTACACTTGTTACTTGTTACCCGTTATGAATTAACTTTTCACCAAACTCTCTGTTACCGATAATTTCAGTGCATGCAGAAAATACCTTGCTGAAAACCACTTGTTATTTCCTTCTGCTCCTCGTTGTGTTCAACACTCTTACTTATCGAAATGACTACGATTGATCCCCTATACTTGTGGGTCATCAAGACTCTTTTCTGGCTCCGTTTTCGGGGAGTGAAGTGCCTTTGGTGAGTCGAATTTGGTAAGGAAACATTTATATTACGTGCTGAAATTTATTGTCACTTGTCACCATGGAAAATAATCCTTTGAGGGGCTTGTTCGGGGTATCTTCACCTCGACCGGAAGAACAAAGAATTTCTCCTCAATCTACAGCACCTACTGAAAATATTTATTATGAAATTCCTTCGGGTATGATAGAGAAACTGCTAGCTAATCCTTATGTAGGAGATGGAACATTACATCCGGATTTGCATCTAATCTATGTGGATGAAGTTTGTGGATTATTTAATCTTGCAGGTTTACCCAGAGATGAATTCAAGAAGGTCTTCCATTTATCTTTGAAGGGAAATGCATTGACATGGTATAGGCTATGTGATGATATTGGAGCTTGGAATTACAAACGATTTAGATTGGAATTTCATCACAAGTTTCATCCTATGCTAGTTCATCGTGATCGGAATTATATATATAATTTTTGGCCTCGTGAAGGAGAAAGTATCGCTCAAGCTTGGGGAGGCTTAAGTCAATGTTATATTCATGCCCCAATCATGAGCTCTCAAGAGAAATTATTATTCAGAATTTTTATGCTCGGCTTTCTCGTAATGATCAATCCATGATCTATACTTCTTGTAATGGCTCTTTTATGAACAAGACTACTGACTTCAAATGGGATCTCTTGGAAAGAATTAAACACAACTCTGAAGATCGGGAGCTCTATGAAGGTAAGGGGTCAGGTATAAACATTGAGTTTGATTGTGTTAAATCTTTTATGGATACCGATGCTTTTCATAACTCTAGCACTAAATATGGACTTGACTCTGAGATAGTAGCTTCTTTCCGTGAATCATTTGATACTCATGTTGATCTCCCTAAGGAGAAGTAGTTTAAATATCATCCTCCCATTGAAGTAAAAATAGTAGAACCGATTGAAGCTAGAGAAGAAACCACTACTTATAAAGTTGATCCTATTATTCCTACTGCTTATATTGAGAGACCACCTTTTCCTGTTAGGATAAAAGAACATGCTAAAGCTTCAGCCGTGGTTCGTAAGAGTTATACTAGAACACCTACATTGCCTGAAAAAATTAAAGTCGAACCTAATGCTGCTATGGTTAAAGATCTCTTGGTTGAAAATATTGATGGGCACGTTATTTATTTCTGTGATGAAGCTACTAGAATTGCCAAACCCGATGAAACAGATAAACATAAACCTGTTGTTGGCATGCATGTTGTCTTTGTTAAAATAGGATGACATCGTTATCATGGATTATGTGATTTGGGTGCTAGTGTGAGTTCAATCCTATTTACTGTATATCAAGAAATTATGAATGATATTGCACCTGCTGAGATAGAAGATATTGAGACACTATTACACCACTTGGGATTGTTAGAGATGTCGAAGTCTTGTGTGGGAAAATAAAATACCCTACTGATTTTCTAGTTCTTAGTTCCCCATTATATTTGGTAGACCTTTCTTAAACACTGTTAATGCTAAGATAGATTGTGAGAAAGAAACTTTTAGCGTAAATTTTGGGGATGTGTCTCATGAGTTTAATTTCTCCAAATTCCGTAGACAACCCCGTGATAAAGAATTACCTAGTAAGGATGAAATTATTGGTCTTTCTTCTATTGTCGTGCCTCCTACTGATCCTTTAGAAAAATATTTGCTGGACCATGAAAATGATATGCATATGAATGAAAGCAACGAAATAGATGAGATATTCTTTAAACAAATGCATGTTTGAAACATAAGTTGCATGTTGAAACTCTTGGAGATCCTCTTCCACCCAAGAGTGATCCTGTGTTTGAGATTAAAAAATTACCTGATACTTTGAAATATGCTTATCTCGATGAAAATAAGATATATCCTGTTATTATTAGTGCTAACCTTTCAGAGCATGAAGAAAATAGATTACTAAAAACACCGACGAAGCACCCCGCTATTGGATATACTGTTGATGATCTTAAGGGCATTAGTCCCACTCTATGCGAGCACAAAATTAATACGGAACCTGATGCTAAACCAGTTGTTGATCATGACGTATTAAAGCTTCTGAAAGCAGGTATAATTTATCCTATATCTGATAGTAGATGGGTAAGTCCTGTTCATTGTGTCCCTAAGAAGGGAGGTATTACTGTTGTTCCAAATGATAAAAACGAATTTATTATACAAAGAATTATCACAGGTTATAGAATTGTAATTGATTTTAGAAAATTAAACAAAGCTACCAGGAAAGATCATTATCCTCTACCTTTCATCGATCAAATGCTAGAAAGACTATCAAAACATACACATTTCTGCTTTCTAGATGGATACTTTGGTTTTTCCCAAATACCTGTGTCACAAGAGGATCAGAAAAAACTACTTTTACATGCCCTTTTGGGACTTTTTCTTAAAGACATATGCCTTTTGGTTTATGCAGTGCACCTACTACCTTTCAAAGATGTATGACTGCTATATTCTTTGACTTCTGTGAGAAGATTGTTGAGGTTTTCATGGATGATTTTTCCGTATACAGAACTTCTTTTGATGATTGCTTAAGCAACCTTGATCGAGTTTTGTAGAGATGTGAAGAAACTAATCTTGTCTTGAATTCGGAGAAGTGTCAGTTTATGGTTAATCAAGGTATTGTCTTGGGGTATAAAATCTCCGAAAGAGGTATTGAAGTTGATAAAGCTAAAGTTGACACTGATACGCATCGGTGCTAAACAAACGGTTTTAACCCCTTTCCGCGACGGCATTCGGAACCGTCGCCAAGTGAGTGTGGGCGATAGGGGGGTCCTTCCCACATGACCCAGAAACCGTCGGGGATATGCCCTCGTAGCACACACGCTCGACAAAATGAGGTCGTTTGCGACCGGCGAGCATTCAAATTGTAACATCCCAAATTTTCAATTTGGAATGTTATACATAGGTCATCATATGCATATCATATTTTATTTGCATATCGTTTGCGATCCTAGAAATCCTAAGCAACTCAAGGACCCACGGAGAGAGTTGGGGATTTCAATATTTTCATATTTGAATTTTTCTCAAATTTGAAAAAAGGATCATTTTGGTTTTAATATTTTCTCTCTGAAATATTTCCAATACTAAAAATAAAAGAGAAGAGATAAAATGACTTCTCCAAAAAAATAAAAGAAATATGGGAGGAAAAATGTTGAAATCAAATAAATATTTTATTTGGATTTTAGTGCTATTTTATTTGAATTAGAAAAAAATGCATTTATCAAAATTGCATTTTTAGGCCAGAAAAATGTTCAGGAGATAAAATGACTTCTCCAGTCGCGCCGCCGCCGCTGCCGCTGCAGCAGCCGCCGCCCACGCGCCGCCGTCGCACAGCCTGCAGCCCCGCCGCCCCAAGCCGCCCCCTCGCCGGAAACCGCCACCGACACACCGGTTTTTCTCGCTGGTTTTAGGTAAAACCTAGATCGTTTTTAGGGTTTTCTCGGGTTCTTGGTTTATTTTTTTTCCGGTCGGTTCACTAATTAGCGAACGTTCAGCCGTTAGTTCATTTTCACAAACGAATTCATTCGTTTGTCTCTGTTAGCAAACGTTCGTCCGATAGATTTTTCTTTTTCTGTTTTATTTTCGCCAGGGACCTATCCGCGATTATTTTTAACACAGATTAGCCCATGATCTTCAAACCCTCGCAACTTTTTAACCGTTCGTCCAAATCCAGTGAAACCAATGCCAAAATCTTCGTCTCGAACCCCTTTTTCCAGTTAATCATCTTGAACATGGTTATGACAATTTAAATTTTGGTTTCAAGCAGACTTGAATTCGAATTTCTTTTGATCGTAGTTTGAGTTTCGTAGCTCCGATTTGGTTGATTATTTTTGCAATTTGAAGCTCTTCGGTTGAGCTTTCAGATTGGACTTTCTCATCTGAGTTTTACCATTGCATCTATGCTTGAGTGCTTATGTATGCTATTGTTTGTTTGCGATAGAATTTACGTAGTGCGAAGCGTGCTACTACGAGTCTCTAGGGTTTGCAGATCGTCAGCAAGGCAAGTAACACTTTGATCATACCCCTTTATTACCCAGTTTTTATGCATTAGTTTCAACCCTCAAACATTGCATGAGTAGGATCTGATTAACATGTGGGTTGGGAAGTAGATGATGATGCAGAACCAATTGTCCTTTTATTATCAAACCCTGGGAGTTACTTCTACGTTAGGCTTATACCGCTATGCTATGCTAGAAGACGTGGTTTGGGTTTGACTGTATCCATGACAGATGTGAGATTGTTAATTAATGGTTAACTTAAGGCGGCTACTTAAATACACATCTAGGTGGATTGGTTGCGGGTACCTGGAGAATCCAGTGTTGTCCTAGGATATCCCGGAGTACCCGTGTGATCATCCTATGGTTCGCCACTCAGGCTCAAAGGGATCATAAGATCATTCATGCTAGAAACTTCCGTGTGTAGCCACAAGCCATTATGGGCTCTGGCATAGTTGAGTATGTTGCGTGACCTCTTTCAGTGGTAGGCTAGCAGATGTAGGGGATGTAGGTGGTACTGTCTACCCAGAGTAAAGAGTTAATGCTTCTAAAAGACTGTGTCTCGGTCATCCGTTTCTCAAACACCATGTAGTGCGAGAAATCCAACAGAGGAGATCGAGTCTTGTGGGGAAATGTGCGCAAACCTCTGCAGAGTGTACAAACTAATCATGTTTAGCCGTGTCCCCGGTTATGGACATCTTGAGTATCTGGTTCTTAAATTGTCATGTTGGTCTTGTTACTCTAAATTAATTAGTTGGGTTATTAATACTGTTTAATTGGGATTGAGTTGGAGGAACCTTCTCAATGTTTATCAACTACCATGATAGTTAAACAAAATACATTCCTTTGTTGTAGGGAAAAATTGGCTTTTCACAAAAACATGATAACCATAGAGCCTCCACCAGCCATATATGCATGTAGTGTTAGCATTTACCTGTTCATTGCTCTACTGTGTTATTTTGCCAGCATATTCCATGTGCTGACCCATTTCGGGCTGCAACGTATTATGTTGCAGACTTTTCAGACGAAGAGTAAGGTGCGCTAGTTCGTTGTCATGCACTCAGCTACGCCGTTGGAGTTGATGGACTCATTTATCTTCGATGCATCTGCAGTTATCTTATTTAGTTGGCCTTAAGCCATATTCTTGTAATAAGTTCTCTTTTGAGACATTCGATGTAATAAGTGTGTGATTGCACTCTGTTATAAATCCTTCAAGTACTGTATGTGTCAGCATTACCGATCCAGGGATGACACGTATGCATAGAGATTTGACAGCCTGAGGTCGGATCGCTACACAAATACAAAAATACGTAGTAGTGCTAAAAATACAATACATGCGAAATCATTTCCGGTCGTAAGTACATCCCATGTCGGGTGGTAGGTGCGACATATGCCAACGGGTGGCTTATCATGGTGGGAGCCAGTAAGACGTCGCCGGCGCCTGGAAACGGGATGAGGCGAAGACATGCACGCCGGCGAATCTTACCCAGGTTCGGGGCTCTCTGTGGAGATAACACCCCTAGTCCTGCTCTGCGGGGTCTCCGCATGATCACTAAATCAGAACGAGTAGCTACAAATGCTCCTTGAGCTGTCGGGTTCAAGGGAGAAGAAGAGCAAGGCTAGCTCTTGCTTCCCTCTCTCTATGGTGTGTGTGTAACTCTAAGAAGCCAACCCTTTGCATGGGTGCCCCGGGGGGTTTATATAGGCCTACCCCCCGGGGGTACAATTGTAATCCGGCTGGGCGCGGGTCCCAGTCGTCTGTGTCTGCGCTCGCCGGCTTCTCCGCCGGCTGTTGGGGCCCGCCGACTGGTGGGTCCCGCCGGCTGCCGGCCTCTTGGTCGACAGGTCGGCCCCACTGCCTAGGGGCCTTGTCGGCGGTTTCTTACTATAGCCTCGTCCCTGATGACGAGGGCTTCGTCGAGGTAAGCATGGCTACAGTGTGCCGCCTCGAGGGCTCTCACTGTGGCCTTACCTCGTCTTGTCTCCTTAATGTGGCACAAGCTTCGAGGGAGGGGGTAGCCGGCTTCTGGGGGCCGGCTATGCCCTTGGCCGACTGGTGGAGGCCGCCGCCTTCGCGCCTCTCTCTGGCTAAAGGGGCCCGCCGCCCGTGGGCCGTACTGGCGTCTGTCGTGGATGACGTTGAGGCCAGCATGGCTACAGTGCCGAGCCGGACGGGAGATGGCCGTCCCGTACGGCGTCCTGTGGCCATGCCTGCCTCGGGCTTCGGGGGTAGTGGGCCGCACTATGGCCACACCCCGTCTTGTCACCGTTATGTGGGTGTAGATTTGGTGGGTGCGGTCTTGGCCGGCTTTGTGGAGTCCGCGTGCTTCATGGCTGGCTCTTGGGAGTCGGTCCTCTTGGCGCCGACTTCCTGGAGTCGGCCATCTCACAACCATCTTGGGGGAGGTTACCGGGACCGGGTCGCCTTTGGAGAGCCGGCCCCTGCGGTAGTCGGCCAGGGGAAGTCGGCCCAATGCTTCGAACGCTTGAAGGCTCAATCGACCTGATAATTTTTGAAGAACCATGGGTAGTCAGTTAGGCTACCCGTGGCCATTTACTCCGACAGTAGTCCCCGAAGCTGATTGGGCTTCGAGGTTGGGTGGTAGTCGAGAAGCTCGATCAGCTTCCTATCTTGACGAGCCGGCAGCTGGGAGCTGACTTTGGTTGGGGGCGCCGTCTCGGCGAAATTTTTTTGGGAGCCGGAGGGCGGGAGCTGGCCAGCGCGCGCACCGGGCTGCGGGCCGGCCACTTGCCGCCTGCGAACCACGTGGCAAAAAAGCCTGCCAGCCCACGCGCGCGACGGACGTCACCATAGGTCGGGGGCCCGCGACGCCCACGCCCGGGCCCAGGCGTGGATTCTCTGCGGCCCGAAGCCGCCCGCACGTCTTCCTGCGGCGGTTTCGGCACGCTTTTAGGGCGTAATAATCGCGAGGCGTGGGGGGAGTGGGTGCAGTTAATCCCATGTCTCACCCCACGCCCTGCCTCCCCGGCTTCACCTTGCGACGCTATAAGTAGGGGGAGGGGGAGAGCGGCAGGCTCTCGCACGCTCCTCCTCTTTCCACCATCTTCTTCCTCCTGCCCTTTCTTGCAACAGCGCCTCGCCGCCGCGCTGTTCCACCACTCGCTCCTCCGCCGCCGCGCTCGTTCTCGCCAGCCCCACGCCACGATGCAGTACGGCGGGGATTGGGATGGCTCCAACGTCCACGAGGATCACGTCGAATTCCTCCGCAAGACGCGATGGCTGCCCGGCGCGGACAAGGTGGAGGTCCGTCTCGCGCCGGCGAAGGAGATTACGCCGGAGCCGCAGGAAGGCGAGCGGGTAGTCTTCCGCTCGCATTTCTTGCGCAGCATCGGCCTGCCCATGAGCGCCTTCTTCCGCTCTTGGCTCGAGTTCTACCAACTCCAGCCGCACCACCTCACCCCGAACACGGTGGTGCTGCTGTCCGCCTTCGTCACCTTGTGCGAAGGCTACCTCGGCGTCCTCCCTACCCTCAAGCTCTGGGGGGGAGTTCTTCCAGTCCAAGCTGGGCACGCGCTTGCAAGGCGTGCCGGCTCAGAGTGGCGCCTTCATCACGATGCGGAGGGTGGCTGCCGACAACCCCTTCCCCGTCATCACGCTGATCCAGTCGGTGAAGCTATGGCAAAAGTCATACTTCTACGTGAAGAACGTCGCCCCGAAGGGCGACTACGTCAATCTGCCGGCTTACGTAGCCGGCCCACCGGCGGGCAGGCGGCCCCAGTGGTCCTACCGGGCCGTGACGCTGACGCCGGCTGGAACCGCAGCCGTCGCCCGAGTGCGAGCGATGATCCAGTCGGAGGGCTTGTCGGGGCCCGGCCTGCTGGCCGCCTTCGTCACGCGCCGGGTACTCCCGCTCCAGAGCCGCCCTCATGTGATCTGTCAGATGAGCGGCCAGCTCGATCCAAGCCGGATGTGTACCAAAGACATGCCGCACGACGAGGTGGCCTATATGGTGAACTACCTTGCGAACTGCAAGCTCTCCGCAGAGTGGCAGTTCGGCAAGGAGCCATATTGTCGAGCCCATCCGCCGCCCACGGTAAGTTCTCCTTGTCTCTTCCTCTTCTCTCAGTTTGGTCGCCGAGTTCCTTTTGGCCGACTCTGACTAGTCAACTTGTCTCGACAGAGCCCTCTTCTTCGGCCTGCAGGCGGGTCGGACGCGGAGTGCCGATTCGTCCCCGACCGGATGGAGCACGATCTGGAGGACCCCGACTTGGGGGCGGCCGCTATGGACGACAACACCGAGGCGGGCGGTGGCCAAGCCGGCGGCGAAGCAGGCGGCTCCGGGCTTGGAGTCAGCTTCGACGACTGGCCGGACGACGACGAGACTGAAGTCGTCCCACGCCGTCAGCCGGCGTCTGGCCACGGCGCGGGTTCCTCTGCTGCGCCGCCTGCTCGGGGCGGCGGGCAAAAGCGTCGTGCCGCGCCGGGTTTGTTCGGCAGTCGGCCGAAGAGGCCCCGAGGCGGGGAAGCGGCGACTAGGCGGGAGGAGGCGGCCGCGAAGGCGGCCCGCTTCCGCAAGGCGGTGAAGCAACCGCAGACGGTATCGGCGTAAGTACATACTCCTTCGTGCATTCTCTTTTCTTTTCTCTGGTAACTCCTGAATTCTTGTCCTTCTCTCCAAACAACCAGAGCTCCATTGTCGCTCGAGCGGGCTGCCGCCGCCTCCGTTGTTGGGTCGCCGGGAGGATCTGGGAGCACCACTCGCCGCGTGGACCCCCATGCCGATCTTCAGGCGGCGACGAAGCGGAACGCGCGGGAGGTGCGAGAGGAGCGGGAGGCACGGGAGGCGGAGGCGTTGAGGGCGGCCGCCGCCAAGGCGGCGCAGGAGGAGGAGGCGGCGAAGGCGCGCGCTGACGCTGCAGCCAAGGCCCAAGCAGAGGCTGCTGCTGCGGCGATGGCGGAGGGGGCCTTGTTGGTCACCCCACTGCGCGTCACAGCACCTGGGGCCCCGGAGCCCCCGTCAGAAGAAGCCGGCGGTGACCAGCCGGGGCTGGAGAGGGATGACGACGTCGTTATCCTGGAGAGGGCGGCGGTACCGACCCCGCCGACTGGGGCGGCTCAAGGCGGCCGGCCTAATCTGCTGCCTGCGCAGTCGGCGGGGGGCGAGCCGGCCGCGAGGACTGAGCTGGCAGTCCGGACGCCGCCGAGTCGGCGCGCGGGGAAGGCTGCGTCAGAGCCACAGAAAGCTGCGTCGGAGCCGAAGCCGGCCGCGGGCTCCAGCTCGTTGGCCCAGGATGTGGAGGTGGCCAGCGCCACCTCGGGGTGGACGCCGGGCGGAGGGACGGCCGTGATGAACGTGGCCGCGCAGGATGTCCGGACCCGGCTCCAGGCCCAGGCTACGGCACTGAGGCGATACACCGACGAATTCCTTGCGACGCGGGCGGCCATCCGGGTTAGTCTTCTTATCTTGCTTCTTCTTGATCTTGGTTTCTTCCGTGGGGGCGCGTCAGCGCACCCACTGGGTGTAGTCCCCGAGTTCCGAGTCGGCTGCTGAGCAGGCGGCTTGGAACTTCTTAGTGGATTTAGCTTTGCTATTCTTGTTCTTACTTCGATCTTCTGCCTGTCTTGCAGGACTACCACAATCTTCGCGCGGCTGCCTTCAACTCCCAGGCTCGGGAGCTGACCCAGAAAACCGCCAACCTAACTGAGAGCCGGGGTAAGTGCTTCGTCCTTTATCTCACGTGGGGGCGCGTCAGCGCACCCACTGGGTGTAGTCCCCGAGATTCGGGCCGACTGCTGAGCAGCCGGGTCGGATCTTCCTTGACGACTTCCTCTTATTGCTTCTTCTTTTTCTGCCGTCCTTGCAGCGGCCAACGCCAGCCTGAGGGCGCAGCTGGGAGGTTCTCAGGCTGCCCTTCGTGCCAAGGAGGCCGAGTTTGCCGCCTTGGTGCAGGAACGTGACCGCCTGGCCAAGAGGTTGGCCGACCAGGAAGAGAGCCACAAGGCAGCTCTGAAGGCGGTGCAAGACAGCGAAGCCGCCCTCCAGGCCGAGTACGAGACAGAGGCGGCTGGCTGGGCCGAAGCAAAGAGACTCTGATCAATGGCTATGGCCAGATCGAAGATTTGGTTGACGGTAAGCCGCCTAGTTCTTCGTCCTTTCTTGTCGCCTGCCACTTTTGGCTCGTTTTCTGACTTGGTGTTTTCTCTTCTTTCTCTTTCTTTCTTGCGCAGAGTACTTCCCTGGCTACTCTACCGCCGCCAACCAGATCATCGAGGCCCGCCGCGAGGCACGAAGGCAGGCTGGCGCTAAGATTGCGCCAAATGCTAGCCGATCGCTGGAGGAGCAACTCTTGGCGATCCAGGCCCGCCTCCAGCCAGCTCTTCAACGTGCCGGGGCGCAGGTGCTGGCCGCCCTCTGGCCTGGCGAAGTGGTTCCCCGCACCCCCAGTCGGACTGCCGACTGGCTGGACGTGGCGGTCGGCCGCTTTGAGGCCTGGAAGGCTTCGGCGGCTCGGTCCGGCGCCAGGCGGGCGCTGGAGTTCGTCAAGGCCTGGTATCCCGGCCTGAGTCTGGACCAGCTGGCTACCTGGCGGCAGCAGGCCGACACGGAGCTGGAGCCGGCACGGCCGGCTATCATCCGGCGGGCTTCGGCGATCGCCGACTACACCGACACCAGCGCCTTCGCCCCCGAGGTAGATGACAACGGTGTTGCCCAGCCGGAGGAGTGGTTCGGGCTGAACCCGGCAGACGGTGAGGACTCGGTGGAGGAGATCGACTCCAGCGACGAGGGCGAAGAGGAGGAGGAGGGGGGTGAAGACGCCGGGCCGGATGGTGGGGCGGCCGGCCAGCCTCAGCCTGACCGTGCCTCCAGCACCACGTCACGCGCGGGTGCCTCGCCTGCCACCGGTGGTGATCAAGCTGAGACCCGCCAGCCGGCCACTCCTTCAGCCGGCGACGTCGTCTCCACCGACCAACCCGGCTCCCATGTCGCACCTTTAGTCTAGTCTGCTATCTTTTGTTTTCCTGTCTTGTCACTTTTGGAACAATATTCTGTTAAGTTTACACAATTCCACCCACTGGGGGTGTATTCGAACTATGTCGATTGCCGGCCTGTTGGGGGCTTTATATGTATATATGACTATGCATGCGTTCGGCTTTTCCTCGTTCTTCGCTTTTCATCCTTCTGCTGTTTCATTTGCCGCCCTCCCTTGGTTGCCGCCTCCCCAGTCAGACAGTTGCTCTACAATCTGTGGCTGGAGAAGTGCTTGGCCAATTGGGAGGGCAAGTACTCTAGCTTTGTTGGATTATAGCTAAGTGTTTGGGAAGCCGGCCAGCCGGCTGTTCTGACAGCCGGCAAGCGTGGTTGGAGGCCGTCTTTTCGCTATATAAGTTCATTAGTCCTTAGCCGTTTTTCGTGTGGGCATCCTTTCTGCCTTTGCTCTTGCTAGTCGGACAGTCGCCTCTTCGAGCTGCGACTTTCAACAAGAGAGGACTCAGGAGCCGGCACACTACTTGTCTGACTTCAGTAGAACTTTTAATATAGCTTAAGGAGGCCAGTCCCCGGGCCGACTAGTCGAACCCGGTGCCAGACAAGAAATCAAATGTAATAATACATTCATGGATATGACACTTGTCACTCATAGAAAAATAAAGGTAGTCCCCGAGTACTGTTCGGGGGGCCTGTTGTTTCATACTTAATACAAAAGGGTAGCATGATACATACTGCTTTCAACTGTATAAATCTTCTCAGGAGGTTCGCGTTCCATGGTCGCTCCGACTCCTTGCCGGAGTCATCCCTCTTGCGTGCTCTTTGTTTTTGCGCGTTGATCAAGTAGTAGGAGTCGTTGCCTAGCGCCTTGCTGATGACGAAGGGGCCTTCCCAAGGGGCCGAGAGCTTGTGCTGGCCGGCTGTTCGCTGGATCAGCCGAAGCACAAGGTCGCCCTCTTGGAAGGATCTTGGCTTGACCTTGCGGTTGTGGTAGCGGCGCAACCCTTGCTGGTAGATGGCGGACCCGCTGAGTGCTAACAACCGGCCTTCTTCTAGTAGGTCGACGCCGTCTTCTCTTGCTTCCTTGGCCTACGCCTCCGTGTACATGGTGACCCGAGGCGAGTCGAACTCGATGTCAGTTGGGATGACAGCCTCGGCGCCATATACAAGGAAGAACGGAGTGAAGCCGGTTGACTTGTTGGGGGTAGTGCGCGGACTCCAGAGGACAGCCGGCAGCTCATCGTGCCAGCAGCCGGCCGATCGCTCCAGTTGTACAACCAGTCTGGGCTTGATGCCGGAGAGCATGAGTCCATTTGCTCGCTCGACCTGGCCGTTTGACTGCGGGTGGGCAACGAACGCTAAGTCCAGTCGGATAACCTGCGTCGCGCAGAAACGTGCCAATGCTCCTTTGGCAAAGTTTGTGCCGTTGTCGGTGATGATGCTGTGCAGCACGCCATACTGAGTAGTGATGTCGGTAATGAATGTTACGGCAGTCGGCCCGTTCAGCTTCTTGATTGGCTTCGCTTTGATCCACTTTGTGAACTTGTCCACGGCGACGAGCAGATGTGTCAAGCCGCCACGGGCTGTCTTGAAAGGGCCCACCATGTCTAGTCCCCAGACGGCAAAGGGCCAGGTGAGGGGAATGGTCTTGAGTGCAGAAGCCGGCAGGTGTTGCTTGGAACTGAAGACTTGGCATCCTCTGCAGCTCTTGACTATCTCTTTGGCATCTTCCAAATCAGTCGGCCGAAAGAAGCCGCGGCGGAAAGCTTTGGCCACAAGTGATCTTGAGGCTGCGTGGTGGCCGCATTCGCCTTGATGGATATCCTTGAGGATTGCCACTCCTTTTTCTGGCTCGACACAACGCTGGAAGACTCCAGTGACGCTGCGCTTGACAAGCTCTCTGTTGATTATTGCATATGCTCCGGCTCGTCATTGCACTAGTCTTGCTGAGATCTCATCAGCCGGAAGCTCTCTACTGACTAGGAATCTGAGGCTGGGCTGGGCCCAAGATGGAGTTGTGACTTCTTCTTCTGTTAGTGTAGCCACCATGACTCAGGTGGGTGGGTCGGGTGGCGTGAAATTGGAGTTGGCCACCGCTTCTTGTGTTGCTGTAGCCCCGGGCCGACTGCTGTAGTCCCCGTGCCGGGTTCTGAAGTCCCCGGGCCGGGTGCGATTACGGCAGTCCCCGGGCCAGTTGTCGAAGTCCCCGTGCCGCCTGCGGGGTTCCTCCAGTCGGATCCGGCTGTATCTGGCACAGGTGGTACGAAGATAGAGTCCGACTCTGGAGACGGCTTGATGGATGGCTTGAGGAGGCGCTGGAGGGAGACGTCGGTCGGTATAGCCTGTCGGGTGGAGCCGATCCGTGCCAGGGCATCTGCTTGGTCGTTGTCGGCCCTTGGCACGTGAAGGAACTCGCACCCTTCGAAGTACCCACTGATCTGCTGGACGAGGAATCGATAGCTCTCCATGTTTGCGTCCTTGGCGTCCCAGTCGCCAGACGACTGCTGAACCACCAAGTCTGAGTCGCCATAACACAGGATCCGGCGTATGCCGAGCTCTTTGGCTAGCCGGAGCCCATGTATGAGTGCCTCGTACTCGGCCACGTTGTTGGAGGCGGCGAAGTGGATTTGCAGCGTGTATCTGAGTTTGTCGCCTTTGGGAGAGGTGAGGACGATGCCGGCTCCCAAGCCGGTGCGCATATTAGACCCGTCGAAGTGCATCCGCCAATGGGTAGAGTCGGGAGCCGGCGGTAGGTACTGGGTCTCGGCCCAGTCGACGAGGAAGTCGGCCAGTGCTTGGGACTTGATGGCGGTGCGGGGCTGGTAGAAGATTGTGTATGGTGCCAACGGAATGGCCCATTTAGCCACCCGGCCGGATGCATCCCGGCTGCCTATGATCTCGGCCAGCGGGGCGGTGCACACGACCGTGATGGGATGCTCTTGGAAGTAAGGCTTCAGCTTCTTGGCGGCGAAGTACACCCCATAGCACATCTTCTGGTAGTGGGGGTAGTTCTGCTTTGAGTTGGATAGCACTTTGCTTAGATAATACACCGGCCTCTGGACTAGCTGGGCTCGGCCTTCTTCCGGGCGCTGGACCACAACAACAGTACTGACCACTCGGCTAGTCGCGGCAATGTAAAGGAGCATGGGCTCCTTCTCAGTCGGTGCCGCCAGGACAGTTGGAGTGGTCAGCATCTTCTTTAGCTCATGGAAGGCTTGGTCGGCTTGGTCATTCCACTCGAAGTAAGTGGACTTCTTAATGAGTCGGTACAGGGGGAGAGCCTTCTCTCCTAGCCGGCTGATAAAGCGGTTTAGGGAGGCCAAGCACCCGGTGAACTTCTGCACATCTCGTAATTTGGTGGGAATCTCCATCCTTTCGATGGCCTTGATCTTCACAGGGTTGCACTCGATGCCGCGTTCAGAGACCAGAAAGCCTAGCAGCTGGCCGGCTGGTACTCCGAACACGCATTTCTCGGGGTTGAGCTTGATTTGGAATCGGCGCAAGTTGGCGAATGTTTCTTTCAGGTCTTCCAGCAGGGTGCCGCGCTTCTCTGTCTTCACCACAATGTCGTCTACGTAGACGTGGGCATTTCTGCCGAGTTGCTTGAGAAGGCATTTCTGCATGCAACGCTGAAAAGTGGCACCGGCATTCCTTAAGCCGAATGTCATAGTCAGGTAACAGAAAGCTCCAAATGGTGTGATGAAGGCAGTCTTCAGGCGGTCTGCTGGGTCCAACTTGATTTGATGGTACCCTGAGTAGGCGTCCAGAAAGCTCAACAGCTTGCATTCGACTGTGGAGTCTATCACTTGGTCAATCCGTGGCAAAGCAAACGGATCCTTGGGGCAGGCCTTATTGAGGCTGGTGTAGTCTATACACATGCGCCACTTGTTGTTCTTCTTCAATACCAAGACTGGGTTGGCAAGCCACTCTGGAAAAAATACTTCCATGATAAAGCCAGCGGCGAGGAGCCCGGCTATCTCTTCTCGTACGATTCTTTGCTTCTCTTCTGACAGTCGGCGAAGGGGTTGCTTGACCGGCTTCGCGTCGGCCCGGACGTGCAATTTGTGCTCGGCGAAATCCTTCGGGACACCCGGCATGTCTTTTGGGGACCATGCAAAAATGTCTCGATTCTCACGGAGGATGTCGACGAGCTCGCCTTCCTATTTACTGTCCAGGTTTGCCCCAATGACAGCAAACCTTTCCGAATTCTCCGGGTCCAGAGGTATCTTCTTCGTTTCTTTGGCCGGCTGGAAGGAGCCCTGCGCATCACAATCTTTGGGGTTGGGGGACAGGGCCGGCTGCTTGCCGGCCATGGCCACAACCCGCTCCAGCATCTTCTTCTCTTCTGACACCACGAGGGACTCGGCCAGCCGGCTACTGGCCATGGCGCACTCGATGGACTTCTTGTAATCGCCGGCTACCGTGATGATCCCCTTCGAGCTCGGCATCTTCATCTTCAGGTAGGCGTAGTGGGGCACAGCCATGAACTTGGCCAGAGCAGGTCGGCCAAGCAAAGCATGGTAGGGGCTCTCCAGATCCACTACCTCGAACCAGATCGCTTCTCGGCGAAAATGATCTTTGTTTCCGAAGAGAACATCCATCTTAATCTTGCCGATTGGGGAGCAAGACAAGCCGGGGATGATACCATGAAAGACGGTTCGGCTTGGCATAAGCTGCTTCGCCTTGATGTTCAGCTTCTCCATGGTATCGCGGTACAGTATATTGATACTGCTTCCGCCATCTATCAGGACACGGGAGAATCGGGCGGCTCGCCTCTCCATCGCGAGGGTGACATCCAAGACTAGTGCATAGGAGCCAGGGGATGGCATCACCTCTGGGTGGTCGGCCTGGATCCAGTTGACGAGCTTTTCGGACCAGTGCATGAACTCGGGGGCGCTAGAGGCGACCGCGTTGACCTCTTGATGCTGACGGCGCCGACTGCGCTTGTCTTCGGCTTGGCTTGTGAAGACAACGTAGGCGGCGTGCTCTTCAGGGAACTCATCTTGAATGGCTCCGACTGCCGCCGAGCCGCTGGCTGCTGGGGGGCTGGAGGCGGCGGGCCGGGAGGCGGAGGCGGCGCCAACCCTTCGCCCTTGGAGATTCGCGTGAGCCAGTGGCATTTTCGGGTCGTGTGGTTGGATGGCTTCGCGCCGCTGTGGAACTTGCAGGGGGCGTCGAGAGTCTGCTCGTAAGAGAAAGCCGGCTGCCAAGTCGGCCTTCTACCCTTCTTCTTGGGAGCGGGCCGCTCCTCGGGCTGCTCATCTTCAACTGTGGCCACCTGCCGACTGGTGGAAGGCGGCATGGGGGCCTTGAGCTTGTGATCGTTCTGGTAGGGGCGCCGATTGGAGTCCCCAGCCGGCGTCTTTGGAGCCGGAGCGAGCACCTTCCCAGAGGCGTCCACTCGGAGCTCGGTCTTCATCGAGGAGTCGGCCATGGCGTACTTGTCCGCGATGATCAGCAGTTCGTCGAGGGTAGCCGGCTCGTCGCGGAGGAGTCGGTGCTTGAGGAGGGTGCCCTCTCGGCACCCGGCGGTGAAGTACTCGGTGGCCTGAACCTTGTGTACCCCCTCGCAGGAGTTGCGGAGCTCGGCCCACCGGGTGAGGTAGTCGCGGGTTGACTCATTGGGCCCTTGGACGCACAGGGAGAGCTGGCGAGGCTTGGGAGGCCGCTTGTACGTGCTGGTGAAGTTGCGGACGAAGACTTCCGTGAAGTCCAGCCAGCTGTTGATGCTATAGGGCTTGAGGCTGTTGAGCCAGGTGCGCGCCATGCCTTGCAGCATGAGGGGGGCGGTCTTCACGGCCACGCGCCGATTGCCGTTGGCTATGCTCACAGCAGTGGAGTAGTCGATGAGCCAATCTTCCGGCTTCACAGAGCCGTTGTACTTGGGCGTGTCTCTAGGGAGCGAGAACCCTTTGGGGAAGGGCTCGTCGCGGATGGGGGGGCCAAAGCATGGCGGGCTGACATCGTCTTCTTCTTCTAGCACCAGGGATCGAGCAAGGCGGTCGATCCGGTGGCAGGCGTCGTTCTCGCCGACTCCTTCTCGACGGCCTAGTCGGTCATCAAGAGTCGAGTGCGTGACGGGCGGCGGGGTGAGACGTCTCTCCCTTCGAGGTGGGGGAGGAGGCGGATTTCCTTGGTGCTCCACCGCTCGAGGGCGGCCTTCCGCGTCGCGCTCGATGGTGATACGAGTCCGGCTGCGGCTAGCAGCCGGCTCCTTGTCTTTCCTCTGGCGGGCGCCGCTCGCAGTCGGCGAGCGGGACGTCGCGGCGTGCTCCCGGCGCGGGGGATGACTATCAGCGTGAGCACCGGCTTCGTGTCGTTCTGCGGCCGCGTCGATCAGCTGCTGGATCCGTCTTGTCATGTAGGGGAGCTCATCGGCTCCCAGCCCATTCAGCTCTTCGGCGGCCGCCTGGGCGGCTCGCAGATTCTCGAGCGGGGTGGCGTAGACGGGGCGATCTGCCCCCAGCATGCTGGCGATAGCCGCGCCGCGTTTCTGGACGAAGCCGGCTCGGCTCGGCCCGCTACGCGGCGGCGTACCGAAGGCGGTGCGGTCGACTTCGCGCTGGTGGGCCTCGGTGAGGCGTCTCATGGAAGCTATCTTCTGGCCTTCCGCGACGAGGGCGAGGCGGCGTGCCTCCAGGGTCTCGGCGTCGGCGTCGGCCGGGATGGGGACGGATAGGTCGTGCATTGCCGCTTGCAGGGCGTCGTGGGCGTTCTCGCCCGAGTTGGCGACGTGGCTGATGACCAACCGCTGTCAGCTCGAGGGAGAGGGTCGTCGAAGACCACCACGTCGGAGGGGTAGGCGTCGAGTGGTGCCGTGTCGGAATCGACAAGTATGCAGCAGGCTCGCTGGAGACGTGAAGCTGGCCGAGGAGGCTGACGAGGCGGCTCTCAGGGTAGTCCGTGCCCGCGTCGGACGCAGGCTCGTCGGAGATGCGAGTCTCGCCGAGAAGATCGGCGAGGCAGCTCGCCGCGCAGGCGTCGTCGACGCCTTGCAGCGCGTCGAGGCAAACGCCATCGGGCGCAGCTGGCTGGCTGCTCGCGGGGGAGGAAGAGGGTTCCCATCCAGAACAGGTCTCCGGACGACGGTGCACCTGGCCCCATGGTGGGCGCCAAATGTCGGGTGGTAGGTGCGACATATGCCAACGGGTGGCTTATCATGGTGGGAGCCAGTAAGACGTCGCCGGTGCCTGGAAACGGGATGAGGCGAAGACATGCACACCAGCGAATCTTACCCAGGTTCGGGGCTCTCCGTGGAGATAACACCCCTAGTCCTGCTCTGCGGGGTCTCCGCATGATCACTAAATCAGAACGAGTAGCTACAAATGCTCCTTGAGCTGTCGGGTTCAAGGGAGAAGAAGAGCAAGGCTAGCTCTTGCTTCCCTCTCTCTATGGTGTGTGTGTAACTCTAAGAAGCCAACCCTTTGCATGGGTGCCCCGGGGGGTTTATATAGGCCTACCCCCCGGGGGTACAATTGTAATCCGGTTGGGTGCGGGTCCCAGTCGTCTGTGTCTGCGCTCGCCGGCTTCTCCGCCGGCGGTTGGGGCCCGCCGACTGGTGGGTCCCGCCGGCTGCCGGCCTCTTGGTCGACAGGACGGCCCCACTGCCTAGGGGCCTTGTCGGCGGCTGCTTACTGTAGCCTCGTCCCTGATGACGAGGGCTTCGTCGAGGTCAGCGTGGCTACAGTGTGCCGCCTCGAGGGCTCTCACTGTGGCCTTACCTCGTCTTGTCTCCTTAATGTGGCACATGCTTCGAGGGAGGGGGTAGCCGGCTTCTGGGGGCCGGCTACGCCCTTGGCCGACGGGGGGAGGCCGGGCCGCCTTCGCGCCTCTCTCTGGCTAAAGGGGCCCGCCGCCCGTGGGCCGTACTGGCGTCTGTCGTGGATGACGTTGAGGCCAGCATGGCTACAGTGCCGAGCCGGATGGGAGATGGTCGTCCCGTACGGCGTCCTGTGGCCATGCCTGCCTCGGGCTTCGGGGGTAGTGGGCCGCACTGTGGCCACACCCCGTCTTGTCACCGTTATGTGGGTGTAGATTTGGTGGGTGCGGTCTTGGCCGGCTTTGTGGAGTCGGCATGCTTCATGGCTGGCTCTTGGGAGTCGGTCCTCTTGGCACCGGCTTCCTGGAGTCGACCATCTCGCAACCATCTTGGGGGAGGTTACCGGGGCCGGGTCGCCTTTGGAGAGCCGGCCCCTGTGGTAGTCGGCCAGGGGAAGTCGGCCCAATGCTTCGAACGCTTGAAGGCTCAATCGGCCTGATAATTTTTGAAGAACCATGGGTAGTCGGTTAGGCTACCCGTGGCCATTTACTCCGACATCCCACATAGCTAGTCACCGCTAAACTTTTCCGTTCGTATATACATCCCACACAGTCACTCCAAGGAAAACATTTGCGCAAGGTGGCGTAACACAAACAGTTTTCAAGAGTATGTCGTGTGTGATTGTTCATTGATCCAACACGGTTTATTCCTAGAAACTGTGTGCTTTGGCTGAGGTCATCGCCCACGGTGTTTTCTCATTAACCGTTTGCAATAGCAAAAATACAATTAGCAAGCTAATTGGCCAATTAGCAGGCTAATTGCCCTATTATTAATAATCCATTTACTAATCTAATTGACATTCATATTAAGCACATAATATATTCCATTTCCATATTAAGGAAGCAGGATTTCATAATTGAAATACATCGGAGGTCAACATGATATAGCTTCAACACTCAGCTACCCCATTACACTAGCATCATAGACGGTACATAGAGAGATGCATCTCATCTGGAAAACCACTGAAGCGGAAGGCGAATATTGAGCCTTCATTCATGTTGAAAGTCTTTGCAACTTTAGGCCAGTGCCTGTGGATGATTGACCGTCCATCCTTCGACCTCTTCAGGAACACTTCAATATTGAACCGTGGGTGTTGTATGAAAACTTTCCTCGCCTCCTGAACACAGAGGCGGTTTGAGAGGTAATCATCAGTGAACCCTCAAAACAAGGATGTGCATAAATATCTTCTCTATATTGGAAATGGGGCAAAGGAATAAAAAAGGCAAGATATAATAGTTAGTACCATCTTGTAAACCTCAGTGCTTCCCATTGTTTCCCTGCAACACATATAAGGTAGTTAGTCATCAGGTTAAGTAAGGGTTCGCATGCTATCAGTAAAATATGTTGATGAAAAATAAGCACATTGAAGATTCATCAGATTAATTCAAGCCACATGGAAAACCCATTTATCCAAACCAAGCATGATTAAGAACTAGGAAATATAGCACTTGTATATGTTTCTCATGTATTAAGTGCAGCCAAATTCGATTTATTCCTCACATGGTATACAATATGAGAATGTAGCCACAACAATTGAACATCGCATTGCAGAATTGAACCAAGCAGTTAACTATACACCACAACAAATGAACCAAACGTTAATTGAGCACCACATTGCACAATATAACATACTCCTAATACAAGATCAGACAGTTAACCAAACCAAGCATGCTTAACAACTTGGAAATATAGCAATTGTATTTGTTTCTCATGTATTTAGTACAACCAAATTTGATTTATTCCTCACATGGTATACAATAACAGAATGCAGCCACAACAATTGAACATCGCATTGCAGAATTGAACCAAGCAGTTAACTAAACACCACAACAAATGGACCAAACGTTAACTGAGCACCACATTGCATAATATAACATACTCCTAATAGAAGATCAGACAGTTAACCAAACCAAGCATGCTTAACAACTTGGAAATATTGCACCCTGAAGAATTGAACATCGCATTTGCAGAATTGAACCAAGCAGTTAACTGAACACCACATTGCACGACATATAGAACATATACACTATAGTAGAAGATTGCATGGTAAAAGTAGATAGCACAATTCACTAAAATTTGTTAAGGAAAGGCAGTAGCTAGCAAACTAAACATGGGTCCTTATAGTGAGCTAATAAGACAAGCTACTCCTCATTGTCAGAGATATCGATGATGATTGGCTCCTTGGACATGGAAGAGGGCGAGGCCTCCGCATCGTGGGTGCCCTCATTGTAGTGGTGAGTTGCCCGAGCCGCTCCGGGCACCAACCTTCTGGCTCTCGAGATGAGGTAAGCACGTGCACGCCGAGAAAACTCCTTGTAGTCTTTGTCGAAGGCACCGATGGTCGCCTCGAGAAAAGGCCATGAACTGTCGTTTATAGCAGCGAACCGCGTCGCGGTGTCGGTGCGCAAGGCGTCAACGGTGGCCTCAACGGCGAGGTGCTCCTCCAAGATCTGGGGGTCGGCACGAATGGCAGCCATCGCGACCTCATCCGCGCGTGCGGCCGCGATCTGCTTCTTGACTGCCAAGTGCTCTTGAGATCCTGGCTATACTGCGTGCACCATGGCTTAGGGCGGTTCTTATTTGGTGGAGGGGTCGGTGATTTGGGTTGAAGGTGTTGCGCTCGCGCCGGCAGTTGGGGCATGTGGGATGTGGAAGGAGGAGGAGGAAGGGGGTCGGGTGTGGATTAGCTGCCTGGATAGGCGAGGCCGAGCAGTGTTAAGGAGCGTCGCCGGCGAGGAGGCGGCGCTGCAAGCAAGGAGTGAAGGTTTCAACTTGGAAAGGAAGGCGGAAACAAGGGAAATGTGGCTTTTGGTAAGGGGGAGGCGGCGGGGAGGTAGATATTTCCGCGGAAGCAGAAAATTTGGAATCGCTTCAGCCAAAAAACTGGCGCGCAAAGTGTCATCAGACACGGTCCCTTATTTAGAGCGGGCTATGGACTGTAGCCGTCGCACCTTCTCGCATAAGCCATATGCGCTCTATACTCCAATGGTGCTCCAAGATATTTTGTGCTGCATCTCACACGGTTGGTTATAATAAACTCTGTGGGATCTACTTGATTTTTCGTCTTGATTTGAATTACATAATGGGGTCACATCGGCCATGAACGGTGTTTGAATATCTAGACCTTTTATCTGCAATGATCATAAAAGAATTGGAATTATTCAGGGTTCGTTTGGACATTTTTATGCATTAAGTGAGTTTTCAATGCATTTATGTGCATAATTCAAATTTGAACTACATGCACATGCTCCAGTGCATATAAATTGGTTGAAAAATCAAATCTTTTGTCCTTGGGTGCATTCTTAGGTCCCATGCAAGAAATGGGAATGACTGTCAAACACCCAGCCACCGTCACTCGGCCGCAAACATTGAGATACCTGGTTTTTAAATTCTAGTAAATCCAAAACTCGTCTGAAATTCATGAAACTTGGCATGCTATCATGGAGCGGCATCAACATGGCGTGGTAAATTTTTCGTCCCATCTGGGGCAGGTTTGGGTATATGCTTCTCACAAACCAGAGCTTCTCATAACAAGCATGATGGTTTCGGTAGGGAACGCCCCACCTTTGGGGACGACACGATATCCATTGCCTCTTATTGCTTTCAAGATTTTTCTCGTGTGTCGGGGGAAATCGACATCTATGGAATCACTAGGATTCCTTCTACGGTTGGCGGGCGCGAGGTTGTGCAAAGAGCGGGTCTGATAGGAAGCACACGGATCATTTACCCTGGTTCGGGCCGCGAAGATACGTAATACCCTAGTCCTGCTTTGGTGGATGTATTTGAGTCTTCTTGTGTTCTTGAGCTAGCTACGGGGTGTAAATTTCCCAAAAGATCCGAATACTTCTCCTGGTCGCCTCAGGCCTCCTTTTATAGAGAAAAGGGGTTGCCACAGTGGCACACAAGAGGTGGAATGGTCTAGAGTCGATAAGCCTATCCTCTGGGACCGTCAGACAAATGCCTTTAATGTGCTGCCGACGTGCCCCCCCTTGCTTTATCGGGGACGGCAAGGAAGCACGTCCAAGCTGTCACCGCCTCGCCTGGCTTTGACACGCGTCCGAGCTGACGAGGCGTTGCTGCGCCACGTTGGCTGGCTGCTAGGCTGGCGCGGTGGTGGAGCCTTCACGAAGGGTTGCATGCCGCCACACAGGTGCTTGCTGAGTCGGTGTAGAGGCCGCCCGTCGCCACGCAGGTGCCTACCCAGCTAGTTGAGCTAGCAGCTGCTTGGGGACGGCAGTGGAGTCTTGGCTGGTGCGGGTCTGGCTGTGGCCCTGCTGATGCCCTCGGCAAGGGTCTTGCCGGGGGGCCTGGCAAGGGTCTTGGCGTGGCGCTGCGGTCGTCCCCGGCAAGGCGCTTGCCGGGGGTCTTGTGGATTTCCTCGGCTAGGGTCCCGCCGAGGGTCGCCGTCTTTTGGTCCTCATCTGATCCTGTGTATTTATGATCTTGACAAAGATCTGCATGCCACCACGGAGGCGCCTCCCGAGCCTTGGTCCCAATGTGGTTGAGGGCGTTGGAACCCTCGGGCTCAAGGAAGGTGTGCTCAGTTGGCGTCAGGCAAGTTGCCCCGGCAAGGCTCTTGCCGGGGCCGTGGAGGCTGCCCCGACAATGTTCTTGCGGGGGGGGGGGGATCCACCTCGCCCTCTTGCTCTTTGTGTTTCTGGTCTTGGCGTTGCCTCGGTTGTCTTGTGCTTCGGCTTCTCTCCGACTTCCCTCCTCTTCCCTGCTAAGTACGGTCGCGGCGCGCGGCTCTGGCTGCCCGTGCACAAGTGAAGGGGTCAAAAGGAGAGCCCCTTCTTTTGTACACCGACAGGAGCCCCCGGGTCTGGGCCACACATAAGTGCGACGCGTTGTTGGGCCAGGCCCAGAACGGTGCACGGGCAGGTGGGGCGGATTTTTACCGTAGTAACTATTTCGTCCGCTGCGCTTCCCCATGACCCGCGTTGAACGCGTGACGTGGTGGGTCGTGCGTGACGTGGGGGTCATGCATGGGGCGGTTCCCGCACGCATGCGTCACATCACAGTTAGTGGGAAAGGAGGCGGCTCGCGCCTTCCCCATAAAAAGAGGGAGACGCAGAGGCGAGGCTCATCTACTGGGTGGACTCGGGTCGCGGTTTTCAAGGCGCCCGTCCCCACGATCACGGGGTGGGGAACGGTCGCCTCACCCGTCCTTTCGATTCTGCTCGCTCGCCACGTGTCCCTCATGGAGGTGGCACGCGGTGGAGGCGGGAAATTGGGCCATCGCCGATTGGGGCAACGGGTCAGTCCTGATTCCCTGCGCTCCCGATGACCGAATTGGTCGAGTGGGGCGGCCGAGCCTCGACCCCGCCCCTTTATAAGAAGGGGGGAGGGGGATGGCACCCCCACATTCTTTCATCGTCCATCTCCTTCTACCTCCGCTCCTTTCTTCCATCTGCCATGGCGAGAGGGGGTGCCGGTCCTTCAACGGTGGCAGCGAGGGTCGCTGCTCGACAGCGCGTCCATCCTTCCCAAGAGCTCGCGGTGGTGGAGCCAGCCATGAGAGGAAGGGGGAGGGGGCGAGGCCGAGGTCGCAGTGGCGCTCGGGGAAGAGGTGGACGGGACGGCGCACCGGCCCCGCCTCCGCTGGCGATGCCTTCCCCGATGGAGGGCCACGTCGGGGACCAGCCCCGTGAATTCTTCATCTAGCTGCGCCGGCCACCACGTCATCGTCTTCGCCTCCCCACCCCATTTTCTCGGGAGATGGAGCTTGATCATCCCCAGACCCTCAGGTTGCACATGAGGGTCTACGGGAATGGTGGCACGCGGGTCGACGTCGGCTTCCCCGCTCCTCAGGTCATGTACCTCTGTCGCGGATGGAAGACGTTCGCTCGCATCCACAGCCTGATGGCGGGGCTCGTCCTCTACTTCAAGTTGATGGAGGACGGCCTGCTCTCCATCAAGGTCTTCGAAGATCTTGGAAGTCGCCTGAAGTGCTACGTGGAGAGCTCCTCCAACGATGAAGATTCCTCCTCGAGCGGGAGTGACAAGGAGGACAGCGACAGAAACGACGAGGGCGTCGAGCGGCGGGACGCCGACCTCGAATCTGACTAACCGCGTCGCCCTTCCCTCGGCCTCGCGTCCTGCCAAGGGCCTTCCTCGTCAAGCTCTCCATCGGTGTGTTCCCCATCGCCTCCTTGGGCGGCTGGCATAGGAGGGTCGGGAAGGACGAAGAAGGCGAGTGGCGGCCGTCAAGTTGTTGTACCTGGGCACCGACGCCTTCGTCGCGTATTGCCGGCCCGCTGCATCATCTTCCAGCTCCCCTCTCGGCACCGGGATGTTCTCTTGGTGCCTTCTGCCCATCGTACCTTGCGCAGGCGCTCTTTTTGCCCTCCCGTTGTCTTGTTCCACCTTCTGAGGAGAGGGACAAGAAAGGGATTACGGGCACCTTATCTCTTTTTAGTTTTTAAGCCTGCAGGCACTTGTTAGTTTTAAGACATGTAATCCCCTTGCTCATGTTTTTTATTCCGTACGAACTGTACCTGTATGGGATGTTTTTAATGAAAAAGGGTGCTTGTCGGGTTCTTTGTGCGTGAGTGAGGCCCATGCCAAGGAACGAATCCTTATTATTTTTAAGATAAACATTGTCGCCCGGCAACAGGCCTTGCCGTCCCCCCACTTCAGTCGACCATTCTCACGCTCTTGGCGGAGGCAGGGGCGAAGTAGAGTTAGGCCCCTCGTTCATTTTCTTGCCACCATGACTACGACCAAGTTCCAACCCAGGGGATAGCTCTTGGGTACAGGAAAAGGGGAGCACGGTGGTTTAAGAATATAAACAAGGTTTCACATGTCCCAGTTCCATACGGAAATGCATAACAGGGGATGAAAGACTTATCTGAATCCGCAGCCCCTGGTAACCTTGGCTTGCCATGGTTGGATCCTTGTGTCTTCAGCCCCCGGCAGTCTTGGCTTGCCGGGGCCGGAGCGCCGGTTTGTTCTCTTTCTTCCAAGTGGCTCAGCAGAAGTGTCCAACTGCCCTGCGAACCAAAGAGGACAGAAAGACGCACACTCGATCTCTAGGCTAGGGGTTAGTCACCGCTAAGCACTATTAACCCTAACCGAGGGACAGACTTAACCTAGCATGCATGCTATAACTTAGGGCGCAAGCGCTTCATTTATTTGTGCCCAAGGTCTGCGCCTGGCTTTGTACAGAGGGTTACATGCCTTGCCGGCAAAGCTTGTACAAAAGGTGGCTTGCCGGGAGGCCCGACAACCGCGCCTTATGGGTAAAACTTGCGAAGATGTTCGATGTTCCAGGAGTTGCTCACTGGGACAACATCTTCGGTCTCCAGGCGGACTGCGCCGGGCCTGGTGACTCGTATTTCCCGATAAGGGCCTTCCCACTTCGGCGTCAACTTGTTGGAATTCTTGGCTGATTGAACGCGCCGAAGAACAAGGTTGCCTTCCTCAAAACTTCGGGCATGAACCATGCGGCTATGGTAGCAGCGCAAGGCTTGCTGGTAGCGTGCTGCTCTCACAGCCGCCCGAAGACGATCTTCCTCAAGGAGCATTGCGTCATATTTCCGCAATTGCTCTTGCTCAAGCTCGTCGTAAGCGAGCACTCGAGGTGACCCGTATATGAGTTCCATGGGGAGAACTACTTCTGCCCTGTATACCAGGGCAAAGGGTGTCTGGCCGGTGGCTCGGTTTGGCGTCGTCCTGATCGACCAAAGAACCGCCGGCAACTCATCAATCCAGCGCCTTCCGCTCTTGTGCAGCCTGTCAAAAGTCTTTGTCCTCAGGCCTCGCAACACTTCAGCATTTGCCCTCTCCGCCTGGCCGTTGCTCCGTGGGTGTGCCACGGAAGCGAAATAGACCTTGCTGCCGAGGTCTTGGATGTATTGCATGAAGGTGTGGCTTGTGAACTGCGTCCCGTTGTCGGTGATGACTCTGTTTCGCACACCAAAACGGCACAGTAGCCCCTTGAAGAACTTGACGGCTGACTGTGCTGTCACCTTCCTCACTGCTTCCACCTCCGGCCACTTTGTGAACTTGTCAATCGCAACGTACAAGTACTCAAAGCCCCTGACAGCGCAGGGGAAAGGGCCCAGGATGTCGAGCCCCTAGACCGAGAATGGCCAGGAAAGAGGAATTGTTTGAAGGGCTTGAGCTGGTTGATGAAGCTTCTTCGAATGGAACTGACACGCTTCACACTTGGTTACTAGTTCCGTTGCATCCTGGAGGGTAGTGGCCTAGAAGAAACCCTGCCGGAATGCCTTGCTGGCAAGGGCCCTCGACCCTATGTGGGAGCCACATATGCCTCCATGTATCTCCGCCAACAGCTCCAATCCTTCCTCCCGGGGAATGCACTTCAATTTCACACTGTTCGGTCTCTTCCTGTACAAGATGTCATCGACAAACTGATACATAGCAGAACGACGGGCTACTCTCTCCGCTTCTTCCTGCTCCTCAGGAAGCTCCCCTGTTTGGTGGAATCAGACGGTATGCTATGCCCATGCCGGAGCCTGGGGCTCGACGGCAAGGACCAAAGACATTTCTTCTGCCATGGGAGCGGCCGTCTCTACGGCCAGGGCTTGACGGCCTGCCGGAGTCAGTCGCTCCTCGGCAGGCTCAGAATCCACGGCAACACCCTTGACGGCAACCCCCCGGGGCTCAGCAGGAAAGTACTTGCCGGGGCCTGATTTCCTCCATTTGTTCTGCTCCGTTGATGGTTCGACAGATGGTTGAGTTAACCGAAGCAAAAAAGTACCTGGTTCCACAGGTAGCTTGAATGCAGCGCGCTTTGACAGGTAATCGGCGATGTCGTTCTCCGCCCGGGGAACGTGCTCCGCTTGTATACCTTCAAAGCGCTCCTCCAGCTTCCTCACCTCATCTACGTAGGCCTCCATCAATGGGCTCTGATAATCTTTGTTGACTTGCCTGACGACAAGCTGCAAATCACCCGTGACGATGAGCTTCTTAACCCCGAGGTCTGCCGCGATCCTGAGACCGGCAAGCAACCCCTCGTACTCAGCAGTGTTGTTGGTGGACATCTCCGGTGGGTGCATCTGCATTACATACTTGAGGTGCTCTCCGGTGGGTGCGACGAGCAGCACACCAGCACCAGCGCCTTGCAGCAAGAAAGCCCCATCAAAGTACATGATACAGTTGTGACTTGCTTCCTTGCCGGGGAGAGTGGTCTCCTGGATTTCGTGTTCAGGCATTGAGGTCCATTCTGCAATGAACTCCGCCAAGACTCTGCTCTGGATTGTCGAAGTACTTTAAAACTTCAAACCAAAGCTTGATAACTCCAAGGCCCACTCCACAATCCTTCTGGTTGCGTCTGGGTTGTGCAGTATCTGTTGCAATGGGAGGAGGGTGACGACGGTGATTTCGTGTGCTTGGAAGTAGTGACGCAGCTTCCTCGAGGCCATAAGGAGGCCGAAGAGCAATTTCTGCACACCAGAGTACCTTGACCTAGCCCCCTGTAGGAGGGAGCTGACAAAGTAAACTGGGTGCTGCATCATCTTCTTCTTCTGCACCACTTCATTTGATTGCATGGGCCGTGTCCCGATGGCGTCAGACTCTGCCAGGGGCCTTGCCTTGCCGGCATCGGGCCCTGCCGAGGGAATCTCTGGCTTGCCATCCGCCAGTCCCGCCGTCGCCACTGCCTCTTCATCGACCTCCCTCTGCGCCACTAGTGCGGCGCTGACCACTTGATTTGTCACCACAAGATACAGCAGCAACGGCTCTTGTGGTTTAGGCACCACCAGTACCAGTGTAGAAGAGAGGTATTTCTTCACATCCTGCAGTGCTGCTTCGGCCTTCGGGGTCCACTCCACTGGGCCCGCCTTTTTCAAAATCTTGAAAAAGGGAAGGGCGCGCTCGGCAGACTTGGAGATGAATTGGCTCATGGCGACAATGCAACCAGTGAGCCAACGCACATCCTTGATCCACTTGGGCGCCTCAATCTGCTCGATAGACTTGATCTTGTCTGGGTTTGCCTCGATCCCACGCTGCGACACAAAGAACCCGAGAAGTTTGCTCAATGGAACGCCGAAGACACACTTCTCAGGGTTCAGCTTGAGGTTGATCTTGCGCAGGTTGGCAAACGTCTCTTCTAAGTCTTGTACAAGAGTTTCCTTGTCCTTGGTTTTGACCACTATCTCATCCATGTAAGCTTCCATATTTCTATGTAGATGGGGCTCAAAACCAATTTGGACCGCCCGTGCGAACGTCAAGCCAGCACTCTTCAACCCGAAAGGCATCCGTAAAAAGCAATACGTACCACATGGGGTGATGAATGTTGTCTTCTCTTCGTCTTCTCTTCTCATGAAGATGTGGTGGTAGCCCGAGTAGGCATCGAGGAATGATAACAGATCACACCCGGCCATGGAGTCAATAATCTGGTCGATTCTTGGCAACGGGAAGGGGTCCTTAGGACAAGCCTTATTGATATTTGTGTAGTCAATACACAGCCTCCACTTCCCGTTTGCCTTGCGCACCACCACCGGATTGGCCAACCACGTCGGATGGAGCACTCCCCTCACCAAGCCTGCTGCTTCCAACTTCCTGACTTCCTCTGTGATGAACTCCTGCCGTTCCAAAGCTTGCTTCCTGACCTTCTGCTTGACGGGTCGTGCATGGGGGCAGACATCAAGATGGTGCTCAATCACTTCCCTGGGAACGCCGGGGATGTCAGATGCTTGCCATGCAAACACATCGACATTCGCCCGCAGGAAAGTGATGAGCGCGCTTTCCTATTTGCTATCGAGGGTGGAGCTTATGGTGAAAGCCCCTCCCGTGCCATCCTCCTTGACGGACACCTTCTTGGTCTCTGATGGCGCAGCTCTGGATTTCTTGCTCTTGCCGATGGATCTCTCTGGCACGTCCTCGACGGTAGCACAACACTCCGAAGAGGTGCGCTTGCCGGAGTGGGTGCGAGAGGTCTTGCCGGTCTTCTTCTTCCCTCCTGGGGTTTCAGCGGCAGGAGCAAGTGCCTTGGTGGCAGCTGGCGCAACTGCTTCCCGATAGAGTAGGTCGGCGCAGATCAACGCATCCTTCTTGTCGCAAGGAACGGTGATGATGGTCATCGGCCCAGGCATCTTCAGCGTGTTGTAGGCGTAATGCGATGCCGCCATAAACTTGGCTAGTGCCGGGCGGCCGAGAATCCCATTATAGGGCAAAGGGATCTCGGCTACATCAAAGACAATCCTCTCCGTCCTATAGTTCAGCTCGCCAGATATCGGGGGAAATCGACATCTATGGAATCACTGGGATTCCTTCTACGGTTGGCGGGTGCGAGGTTGTGCAAAGAGCAGGTCTGACAGGAAGCACACGGATCGTTTACCCAGGTTCGGTCCGCGAAGATGCGTAATACCCTAGTCCTGCTTTGGTGGATGTATTTGAGTGTTCTTGTGTTCTCGAGCTATCTATGGGGTGTAACTTGCCCAAAAGATCCGAATCCTTCTCCTGGTCGCCTCGGGCCTATTTTTATAGAGGAAAGGGGTTGCCACAGTGGCACACAGGAGGTGGAAAGGTCTACAGTCGATAAGCCTACCCTCTAGGACCGTCAGACAAATGCCTTTAATGTGCTGCCGACGTGCCCCCCTTTGGTTTATCGGGGACGACAAGGAAGCACGTCCCAGCTGTCGCCGCCTCGCCTGGCTTTGACACGCGTCCGAGCTGACGAGGTGTTGCTGCGCCACGTTGGCTGGCTACTGTGCTGGCGCGGTGGTGGAGCCTTCACGAAGGGTCGCATCCCGCCACGCAGGTGCTTGCTGAGTCGGTGTAGAGGCCTACCGTCGCCACGTAGGTGCCTGCCCAGCTGGTTGAGCTAGCAGCTACTTGGGGACGACAGTGGAGTCTTGGCTGGTGCGGGCCTGGCTATGGCCCTGCTGATGCCCCCGGCAAGGGTCTTGCCGTGGCGCTGCGGTCGTCCCGGGCAAGGCGCTTGTCGGGGGTCTTGTGGATTTCCTCGGCTAGGATCCCGCCGAGGGTCGCCGTCTTCTGGTCCTCATCTGATCCTGTGTATTTATGATCTTGACAAAGATCTGCATGCCACCACGGAGGCGCCTCCCGAGCCTTGGTCCCAATGTGGTTGAGGGCGTTGGAACCCTCGGGCTCAAGGAAGGTGCGCTCAGTTGGCGTTTGGCAAGTTGCCCCGGCAAGGCTCTTGCCGGGGCCACGGAGACCGCCTCGGCAAGGGTCTTGCCGGGGGGGAAGTCCACCTCGCCCTCTTGCTCTTTGTGTTTCTGGTCTTGGCGTTGCCTCGGTTGTCTTGTGCTACAGCTTCTCTCCGGCTTCCCTCCTCTGCCCTGCTAAGTGCGGCCGCGACGCGCGGCTCTGACTGCCCGTTCACAAGTAAAGGGGTGAAAAGGAGAGCCCCTACTTTTGTACACCGACATCGTGTCGACATAGAACAATAGGAGTGTTGTGTTATTTTTTGTGATTTTACGGGGTTCGTTTGGACATTTTTATGCATTAACTGAGTTTTCAATGCATGTACGTGCATAATTCAAATTGAACTACATGCACATGCTCCAGTGCATATAAATTGGTTGAAAAATCAAATCTTTTGTCCTTGGGTGCATTCTTAGGTCCCATGCAAGAAATGGGAATGACTGTCAAACACCCAGCCACCGTCACTCGGCCGCAAACATTGAGATACCTGGTTTTTAAATTCTAGTAAATCCAAATCTCGTCTGAAATTCATGAAACTTGGCATGCTACCATGGAGCAGCATCAACATGTCGTGGAAATTTTTTTGTCCCATTTGGGGCAGGTTTGGGTATAGGCTTCTCACAAACCAGAGCTTCTCACAACAAGCATGATGGTTTCGGTAGGGAACACCCCACCTTTGGGGACGAAACGATATCCATTGCCTCTTATTGCTTTCAAAAATTTTCTTGTGTCAACATAGAACAACAGGAGTGTTGTGTAATTTTTTGTGATTTTTCGGGGTTCCTTTGGATATTTTTATGCATTATCTGAGTTTTCAACGCATTTATGTGCATAATTCAAATTTGAACTACATGCACATGCTCCAGTGCATATAAATTTGTTCAAAAATCAAATCTTTGTCCTTGGGTGCATGCTTAGGTCCCATGCAAGAAATGGGAATGAATGTCAAACACTAGGGCACCATTGATTGCCGGCAAAATATTGAGATGCCTTGTTTTTAAATTCTAGTAAATCCAAAACTCGTTTGAAATTCATGAAACTTGGCATTCTATCATGGAGCGGCATCAACATGCCGCGGTAAATTCTTTGTCCCATTTGGGGCAGGTTTGGGTATATGCTTCTAAAAAACCAGAGCTTCTCACAACAAGCATGATGGTTTCGGTAGGGAACACCCCACCTTTGGGGACGAAACGATATCCATTGCCTCTTATTGCTTTCAAAAAATTTCTCGTGTCAACATAGAACAACAGGAGTGTTGTGTTATTTTTTGTGATTTTTCGGGGTTCGTTTGGACATTTTTATGCATTAACTGAGTTTTCAATGCATTTATGTGCATAATTCAAATTTGAACTACATGCACATGCTCCAGTGCATATAAATTGGTTGAAAAATCAAATCCGTGTCCTTGGGTGCATGCTTAGGTCCCATGCAAGAAATGGGAATGAATTTCAAACACCAGGGCACCGTTGATTGCCGGCAAAACATTGAGATGCGTGGTTTTTAAATTCTTGTAAATCCAAAACTCATCTGAAATTCATGAAACTTGGCATGCTATCATGGAGCGGCATCAACATGCCGTGGTAAAGTTTTTGTCCCATTTGGGACAGATTTGGGTATATGCTTCTCACAAACCAGAGCTTCTCACAACAAGCATGATGGTTTCGGTAAGGAACGCCCCACCTTTGGGGACGAAACGATATCCATTGCCTCTTATTGCTTTCAAATTTTTTCTCGTGTCAACATAGAACAACAGGAGTGTTGTCTTATTTTTTGTTATTTTTCGGGGTTCGTTTGGACATTTTTATGCATTAACTGAGTTTTCAATGCATTTATGTGCATAATTCAAATTTGAACTACATGCACATGCTCCAGTGCATATAAATTGGTTGAAAAATCAAATCTGTGTCCTTGGGTGCATGCTTAGGTCCCATGCAAGAAATGGGAATGAATTTCAAACAGTAGGGCACCATTGATTGCCGACAAAACATTGAGATGCCTGGTTTTTAAATGTAGTAAATCCAAAACTCGTCTGAAATTCATGAAACTTGGCATGCTATCATGGAGCGGCATCAACATGCCGTGGTAAATTTTTTGTCCCATTTGGGGCAGGTTTGGGTATATGCTTCTCACAAACCGGAGCTTCTCACAACAAGCATGATGCTTTCGGTAGGGAACGCCCCACCTTTGGGGACGAAACCATATCCATTGCCTCTTATTGCTTTCAAAAAATTTCTCGTGTCAACATAGAACAACAGGAGTGTTGTGTTATTTTTTGTGATTTTTGGGGTTCGTTTGGACATTTTTATGCATTAACTGAGTTTTCAATGCATTTATGTGCATAACTCAATTTGAACTACATGCACATGCTCTAGTGCATATAAATTGGTTGAAAAATAAAATTTGTGTCCTTGGGTGCATGCAAGAAATGTGAATGAATTTCAAACACCAGGGCACCGTTGATTGCCGGCAAAACATTGAGATACTTTGTTTTTAAATTCTAGTAAATCTAAAACTCGTCTAAAATTCATGAAACTTGGCATGCTATCATTGAAGGGCACCCGACATGCTGTGGTATTTTTCGTGTCCATTTTGAGAGAAGGCGCACTCGAATAATGACAGCCAACAAAGGCATTTTGAAAAATAGCTGCCACTTTAATATCTCAAACGTTTGTATAATTCAAACCATGTGTGTTCTGTTAACCATTCACGTGGCGCCATGTACCCTGGTTTTAATGGCTATAGGAGGTGCCGTGTGGACAGCTTGACTGAACGGGAGGGGTGCGAGCGCATTCCGGTGCGCAGGCTCACTGGGAAGCATACAAGCTGTTCAACGCAGGATCTGTGCATCTATTCAACGCAAACGGTTCAGATTACGGTATGCAAATTAAAGCCAGACTTCGGTGCTAAGCCAAGAGACACTGTGATTTGTCAGAATATGCAGCTAAAAATCGATAGCACTATCTATTTTTTGCAACTAAAATTCAGTAATTAAGCATAGATTTCATTCATACTCCATCTGGTCCTTTTTACTCCGCGTATTAGATTTCTGTCAAGTCAAACTCAACCAAGTTTGACCAAATTTATATTAAATAATATAAACATCTACAATACCAATTATATATACTATGAAACTACATTTCATAATGAATCTAACATTATTGATTTGGTATTGTGAATGTTGATACTGTTTTCTATAAGTTTGGTCAAAGTAAAGATACTTTGACTTCGGACAAGTCTTATATGCGAACTAAAAAGGACCGGAGGGAGTACTAGAAATTAAGAAGTAGTTCTCACCGGGAAGCGAGACAGCCTTGGACCGCGGCCCGCCTCGCTCCCACTGGTCTATATTAATGGCGCCGCCGAGCGGTCGCACCCCCATCCTCGCCACACACACAATTCCTCTCTCTCCGCCCGCATCCTCGACGCTGCTCTGAGTCCTCAAAGCCGTCAGTGTACGAGGATGCCTCCGAAGCACCCCATCGGAGGGAGTGGCGACGCCGGGGCTGCTAAAGCACCGGAGCATGGCGTGATATGGAAAACAGAGGTTTCCGTCGCCGCCAACGAGGTGGAGAACGAGGCTGCCAACAAGCGGAGGCGGGTCGAGAAAGAACCATAAGCATTTCTCCTTTGGATTCATCTGTACTAGTTTGCTTAGGGATTTTTTCATCCAATCCAACCTCTTGTGAAGAAGGCTACATGTTTCTAGATTGTAATCAAATGCCCAGGTTAATCATGCCAGATCGAAGATGGCACATTGGTGCATTTTACAAATCCTGCAAACCAAATGGGCGTGTAGCAGTGTTCAAAACTACATGTAGGCACTAACACGTTCTCTTCTTTTGCAGATAATAATAGGCTCGGAGGTGGATAATGTTTATAACGACAATCACATCGAATGCCTGGATCTGCATCTCTCAAATATTACTTTGAACTCCTACCGAGGGACCTTACCGGAGATTACACTCGCCAAGTTCTTTCTTGCCAGAGCAAAGGTGCTGAGGGTACTAAGGTTGAACACGCATTTAATTAGGAAATATCAATGGTATGATTATCAGAGCCGGCAGGTACTGCGGAATGGAAGTTCCTCCAAAAATGCCAAACTTTGTATTGGAAGAGCATATGGCAAAGCAATTGGAAGTCATTGTGTCAAACCCATACATGAGTTGTCAGCGGCTGATCCCTTTTCAGAAATGACGCAGCTTGCAATGTTTGAATTTGGGTGTTGTAATCTTTGAATTTGAACCTTGCATTATTTATGGTATTTTTGTTATATTGAACCATTTCTGTTCTCTTGTCGCAACGCAAACAGTTCATCCGGGTGAAACGCATGTCGTATATCGCACACACCTTGATCTGGCTGACCGTTTCTTTTGTGTTGCCTAATCACAAACAATTCATCTGAGTGAACTGTATGCTGTACATCGCACACACCTTGATCTGGCTGACTGTTTCTTTTGTGTTTCCTAATCACAAACAGTTAATCCGAGTGAACCGTATGTTGTACATCGCACACACCTTCATCTGGCTGCCCGTTTCTTGTGTTCCTCCTCATCGAAAACGGTTAATTGAACTGAACCGTATGCCCTGAATCGCACACGCAACTAAAATATGAATAGTGTTTGATGCATCCGTCATCGCAAACGTTTTGCACCTTTTTTGACGGTTTTTTACACCACCGTTTGCGATTATTGCATCGCACACAGTTTTGTCGAAGGGTCTCTGATCGTAGTGTCGCGTTAGCAGCATCCTGCAGTAGTGTGATGCTATTGAAAAAATGTCGTGTCCTAAAGATATCAAAGGTATAAGAAGTTTCCTTGGTCATGCTGGTTTCCATAGGAGGTTTATTAAAGATTTCTCTAAAATTTCTAGGCCTCTTACTAATCTCGTGCAAAAAGATGTTCCATTTGTTTTTGATGATGTATGTTTAGAAGCATTTGAAATCCTTAAGAAAGCCTTAATTTCTGCACCTAGCAATTGTTCAACCACCTGATTGGAACCTACCCTTTGAAATTATGTGTGATGCTAGTGATTATGCTGTTGGTCCTGTTCTAGGACAAAGAGTTGATAAGAACTTAAATGTTATCCATTATGCTAGCAAAACTCTAGGCAATGCTCAAAGAAATTATGGTACCACTGAAAAAGAATTTTTATGAGTTGTGTTCGCTTGTGATAAATTCAGATCTTATATTGTTGATTCCAAAGTAATTGTTCACACTGATCATGCTGCTATTAAATACCTTATGGAAAAGATAGATGCTAAACCTAGACGCATTAGGTGGGTTCTCTTGCTACAAGAGTTTGATTTACATATTACTGGTAGGAAGGGAGCTGAGAACCCCGTAGCAGACAACTCGTCTAGGCTAGAAAATATTCTTGATGACCCACTACCTATTGATGAGAGCTTTCCAGATGAACAATTAGCTATCATAAATGCTTCTCGTAGTTCCCCATGGTATGCAGACTATGCTAATTATATTTTTGCTAAATTTATACCACCTAGTTTTACATACCAACGAAAGAAAAAATAATTCTATGATTTACTACATTACTTCTGTGATGACCCATACCTTTATAAAGAAGGAGTAGATGATGTTATTAGACATTGTGTACCTGAGCATGAACAGGAACAAATCCTATGCAAGTGTCACTTTGAGGCTTACGGAGGACACCATGCTGGAGACAGGACTGCGCACAAGGTATTACTATCTGGTTTTTATTGGCCTACTTTTTTCAAGGATGCTCATAAGTTTGTCTTATCTTGTGATGAATGTCAAAGAATTGGTAACATTAGTAGATGTTAGGAAATGCCTATGAATTATTCACTTGTTATTGAACCATTTGATGTTTGGGGATTTGATTATATGGGACCTTTTCCTTCCTTCGATGGGTGTACACATATTTTGGTTGCTGTTGGTTATGTTACTAAGTCGGTAGAAGCTATTCCAACTAGTAGTACTGATCATAACACCTCCATAAAAATGCTTAAAGAAGTTATTTTCCTGAGGTTTGGAGTCCCTAGATATTTAATGACTCGTGGTGGTTCACACTTTATTCATGGTGCTTTTCGTAAATTGCTTGCTAAATATGATGTTAGCCATAGAATTGCATCTCCTTATCACCCTCAGTCTAGTGGTCAAGTAGAATTAAGTAATAGAGAAATAAATTTGATCTTGCAAAAGACTGTTAATAGATCTGGGAAGAATTGGTCTAAGAAAAACGACGATGCATTATGGGTTATAGAACTTCTTATAAAAATCCTATGGGCATGTCTCCATATAAAATGGTTTATGGGAAAGCATGTCACTTACCTCTCGAATTAGAACATAATGCTTACTGTGCAATCAAAGAACCCAAATATGATTTCAAACTTGCTGGTGAGAAGAGGTTATTTGACATTAGCTCACTTGTTGAATGGAGAACCCAAGCCTATGAAAATGCCAAATTGTTTAAAGGAAAGGTTAAAAGATGGCATGAAAAAAGGATACAAAAGCGTGAATTTAATGTAGGTGACCATGTCTTGCTATACAATTCTCGTTTAAGATTTTTTGCAGGAAAACTTCTCTCCAAATGGGAAGGTCCTTGCATAATCAAAGAAGTTTATCGTTCCGGTGCCATCAAGATCAATAATGCCGACGGCAAAAACCCGAAGGTGGTGAATGGGAAAAGAATCAAACATTATATCTCAGGTACATCCATAAATGTTGAAACTAATATTATTCATACCATAACATTGAAGGAGTACATAAGGAAAACCTTCCAGAATGCTCAAGAATTGTCAGGACCCCGATTCTAAGTCACACCGATCTAGCCTGTAACACCTCATATCACTTTGCGGCCTCACGCACGGTACTCCCACGGGTGTCGCCTTACCATGGCCCGGGACCGTTTGCGCCTTTTGGCTCACGTATATGATAGTGTCGCTAGCATCCATATGACACAGAACCCGGGCCGACATGGCTAGTCGTGAACCCAAGCGGCACTAACATACGGGGACAGGCATACATGAATCAACATCGAACATGTCGGTCAGCAGCGCATGAATCCGGGCTGTAGCACTGGGCTAACAGGACTCCGGGAACCCGGGCTGTAGTAGGCTAGGCAGGACTCCGGATATCACCGCGTGACATTTACCCGAAGGGACAGACACAGGAACGATGTGAAACACATGCCGGCCAGTCAAGTGTCCGGAGCAGTAGTGCTGGGCTAGCAGGACTCCGGTGAACCGGGCTGTAGCGGACTACTATGGCTCATGGTAGCACTAGACTACATTTCCCCATAAGAGAGGCTGCCAAGGATAAACAACTAGATTGTCGGATCCCACACATACCAAGCATTTCAATCATACACACAATATGCTCGATATGTGTAAATACAACATGGCATCACAACAAAATTCTACAACTCAAAGTACTTTATTTAAAGGCTCCGGAGAGCCATACATAACATGTTCATACATATAGGGGTCACATGACCCGACACTCAAGTCATACAAACATACAAGCACATGTGGAAGCAAACTTGTCTGAGTACAGACACTGGAAAGAAAGAAGGCTTGACGAAGCCTGTCTATCTACATAGGCCCTTCACAAGCTCAGATCACCACCTGGGTGGCAAGTCACTCGTCAACATCGAGATCTACATAGAACCCATCGGAAGGGGCGGTGTTGTCATCTGAAAATAGTAATTAAAGCAACATGAGTACAAAGGTACTCAGCAAGTCTTACAAAAGATCCTACTATACATGCACATTCTCAAGAAGGTGGTGGAGTTATAGCAGCAAGCCAGCTTTGACTCTTGGCTAAGCTATCCTACGAGACACCACTTGTGAAATAGTTTTCGCACACGAGTCCACTAGTCACCATCTCAATACTCCACCGTGGATCCTCCCTCGTCATCCCACGAGAGAGAGCCATCCGCGGTACTCACACTTATCTTGAGTCTTTTAGTAGTCACCATTAACTTGTCTACGAACTGCATAAGCGACCAAGTAGTCCTTTACCGCGGACGCGGCTATTCGAATAGTTTTATACCCTGCAGGGGTGTACTTCGTCACACACGCTCTCACCACTTACCGCCGTTTACACGACATGTACTCGGCAACCTTCAAGCGGAAGCCCAACGTGGGTGTCGGCCACAGCCTACCTAAACACTCAAGTCTCTAGTCCAGGTTTATCGCCTATTCAGGTTCCATCCGCAGGGAGTCCGGCCGAGGTTTCCACATACGGCCCCGAACGATGTGTGCAGGGTTCCCGAGACACCAAACGAGCGCCCGGTACACCGTGCCACGTGCCTACCGCATCACAGCCCACCCCTCGGGTCAGCGCTGTCCACGGCCTCCAGCATACTACAAACACCAGAAACTACTTGCAACTCCTGGACAGAGGACAATGGTGATTAAGAAGCTGAGAGGGTCCATTGGTTTCGGGCCCAATGCATGGTAGTAGCTGATCTTAAATCACACATACAAATCTCAGTTCTCAAGGACGGCCTCAATGAAACAACCCACCATGTACTCCTACATGGCCTTTCATCGATACCTTTACCAAATCATGTTCAACACTTCACTCTCATTACCGACACAACATTTCACTCCGGTTCATCACCCCGATGAGCCAGACCTGACACGACTCTAAGCATAGCAAGCATAGCATGGTAGGAACACATACATGGCTCAATCAACTCCTACACATGCTAGTGGGTTTCATCTAGTTACTGTGGCAATGACAGGTCATGCAGAGGAAGTGGGTTCAACTACCGCAACACACAACAGTTTGAATCGCGTTGTCTTAGTGCAGTAAATGAGAGCAGAAGCGAGAAGATGGGTTTGTATCGAAATGATCAATGGGTTGCTTGCCTGACGGAGTGGTAGTCAAATACTGCCCTTCAGTTGGATACTCGTGAATATCCTCGGAGGCAGAACCTACCATGAAGAACACATCGAAACACAATCAATCATCAAGCAAAGTGCAACAATATGATGCATGCATGAGATATGGCAAAATGAGTGTATTGGGCTAATGCAACTAAGACCAGATGGGTTTGGACCATTTTGAATCAAAGATTCAAATTCCAAGCTCATAAGTGGCCCTTAATAGTGCTTTATCTTGTTCTGTACTAAACAGCAGGTTAGATTGCTTAAACATGCATGAAACCAGTACAGATGGATAGACTGGATTTTTCTGATCATTTTTCATATATAAATCTTTACATTTGGAGTTACAGATTAATTTCTATGATTTTTTGAAGTTTGTAATATTTTCTGGAATTTCCTGAATAATAATAAATCCAGAAAAATGAGTTATTGCGTCAGCACTGCGTCATGCTGACCTCAGCAGGTCAACTGACCCGGTCCAGGTGAAAATTGACCAACGGGGCCCACCGGTCAGTCACACAAGTGCTAATCCCGCGTTGGCTGACGCTTTGACTAGCTACGGGGCCCGCTGTCAGCGTCTAGGGGTGGTCCAGCTGGCGGGGATTAGTGCTAATGACGCCGCCACGTCGGCACTCGCCGGAGCACGGCCGGCGACGACCATAACACGCGGCGGAGGCTCACCGGAGTGGCTCGGAATGGCGCTACAGAGGGTGGTTTGCGACGGGGTTTGGCTCTACGGGGAGATGGAGGAGTGGCGCATCCACTGGAGCAAGTGAGAGAAGCTGGGGTGGCCGGAGCTCGCCGGAAAAGAGCTCGCGGCGGCGGCCGGCGTGCGGATGTGCGCGGGGTCGGCGTTATACCGCACGGCAGGGGCCACGGAGGGGTGCTACGGGCACGTGAGGACGGGCTGAGCACGGTGGTGTGCTCGGCTTCAAGCTACGTTCGCTCTAGCCACGGTGGCGACGAAGCGCAATGGCGGCGAGCTTCGGTGACGGTGGGGGATGGCGCTACGGCATGCAAACAAGACGGAGAAGAGGGGGGTTCCGGGGAGGAGCTCACAGCGATGCCGAAGAGGGGGTCAGCGAGCTCGGGGAGGTCCTGGCGGCGCCGAATCGACCGGAGATGGCTCGGGTGCCCGAGGTTGAAGACGAAGGCGGAGGCGGCGTTCGGGGGCGTCCGGCGTTGCCTGACTCAGTGGAGAGGATGAGGGCATTGAGACGGAGGTCGTGGACACGTCGGCGAGGCGAGGGGAGCACGGTGGGCGCGACTACGTCGGCGGGACGGCGACGGCTGCTTCGGCCATGGCGTGAGAGAGTGAGAGAGAGAAGCAGGGGGAAATGAGGTGTCGGGGCGGTCGAGCGGGCGACGTGGCGTCCATAGCGACATCCGGGAGAGCGGCGGGAAGCAGGAGGTGGCCGGCGTGTGCTCGCGCGCGGCGGCCACGCGCGCGCTGTCCTCCTGGCGGGAGGTAGGTGACGACTGGCAGAGGCCAGTCGGCTGGGCCTCTGCTGGGCCGTGGTGGGGCGCCAGGTAAAGTGGCCTCTGGCCTTTCTCTCTCTCCCCTTTTTCTTAATTAATTTGTTTTTCTAATTTTTTGTAAGTGTAGGGCTTTATTAAAAATACTAAACCGTTTCCAAAAATCCTACAAATAATTGTGGGCTCTGTTGGGATTATGCCTAACAGCCCTCACTTAAATCCAGAACTATTTGGGCATTTGAATTATTTTATAGCATTTAAATGCGCAAATGCAAATAGATAAAGAATTAATCCAGTGACCTTATGATGTCCTAGAAATTTGTGCATCACTTTTAGCAGTGGTTTAAGACCAAGGCAGAGGTGATGAACATTTTAGAAGGGCATTTCAGGTTCATTGAAAATAATTTAGTAAACCCTAGTTGTTATCAGGGGGGTGCTAGGGGTTTCTGTCATCCCCATTTCAAATTTTCTGGAAATGTAAACATGATGCAACACCCTAATGCATGACTAGCTAGGATGTGACAAGAACCCTGAAAAGGAATAGGTATGTGATATGGTAAGTAAACCGACTCCAAAAGTTTTTCAAAAGCAATTTCACTCCCTTTAGGAATATTTAGAAAATTAGGAAAATAAGTAGTAGTCCGAATCGCGCACGAGGAGGCGACAAGCCTTGGGGCGCGCCTCCCAATCTTGTGGCCACCTCGTGTGCCCTCTGGACTCAGTTTTCTCCCAGAATACTTGTTTTGCACGGTAAAAATTCATTATATAATCTCTCGAAGGTTTTGACCACCGTATCGCAGAGAAATCCTCTGTTCTTGTTTCGTGTTGTTTTTCTATCAGATCTGAAAATATGTCGTCTCAAGATTTGGAGGGAGAGAGCTATGTCACTGATTATATCGCAAACCCAAAGGTCTATGGGGAGGTGGATCATTATGGTTGGACCACGGATGAGGAGGAAGACGTCGACATGGAGAAAACTAGGGACGACAGCTCTGATGAAGATTAAGAGCCAGTACCTCAACCTGGTGCACGTGGAATTCAAGAAGTCAAGCCTTCCTAACAGAGGAGGCAAATCTAAGGTTCTATTTATCCCATCCCGCTTTTTGCAGGAAAGCAAGGCGACATTATGCAAAAGGATATTAAATCCTGAGCTAGAGAATGATGATCTAGGGGAGGAAAATTTTAGCCTTAGACGCAAGCTGGAGAAGAAGAATGCTACCACACCACCATCGCCACACCTCCGAAGAAATAGACTTCAGTACACGGGTATGGGAACTCCCCTTGGCTTAATTATGCCAAGCTTGGGGGAGGTGCCCCAGTATCGTATCACCATCACATCTTTATCTCACTGGTACGCGTCGGTGCTGTACAAACAGTTTTAACCCCTTTCCGCGACGGCGTTCGGAACCGTTGCCATGTGAGTGACGACGATAGGGGGTCCTTCCCACACGACCCGAAAACCGTCGGGGATATGCCCTCCTGGCACACACGCTCGGCAAAATGAGGTCGTGTGCGACCGGCGAGCCCTCAAATACGGAAATACGTACAATAGAGCTAAAACAATACAATTATACAGGCGAAATTATTTCCGGTCGCAAGTACATCTCACAGAGTCAGTCCCCACTAAACGTTTCCGTTCGTATGTACATCCCACACAGTCGCTCCAACTAAAATGTTTCCGTTCACAGGTACATCACAGTCGCTGATCTTGAGCAGCTTCATCAAGCCGTCGACCAGCTCCTGCTGCGTAGTCACGCCAGCGAGAATGTCGTCATCGCCGGTGAAGGACTTCAGGAACGCCAGCTCGTCGCAATGGCCGACGCTGCGAATGCGCTTGTGAGAGCCCTCGCATGCCCGTGAGAGCTTGTTCGAGGGCTCCGCGACGCGCCGGGACATCTCTGCTGCGGCTGCGGCTTCACGGCGGGTCCTCTCTAGTGCTTCTGCGGCCTTGGTCTTTGCTGCCTGGTTATATGTCCACCCTAAACTCCTACCGGTCATGGAGGAACGACTTGACAGGAAAGACCAGTTTTGTGGGTGATGAGGAGAGGAACTGTGAAGTAATTTTCGAGTGGGTAGTTTATATAGCCCGGTGCTAAGTGTGAACACATATTAGTTTGATAGGTGTGAACAGATTAGCAATTACTTATTGCGTTGTAATCTACAATGTGCCGAGAAACAAGGTCAAAATTTATTGATGGCAGAAGGTTGACCACGTGGTTGCTCGCCGTTGAGGCGGCCGCGGCGCGCTCTACTCGCGTCCGTCCGAGCGTTTTGCTCGCCATTGAGGTGGCCGCGGCGTGCTGCGTTCATCCAAGTCGGCTGTTTGCCACGTATCACACACATCTCGTTAAGTTGAACCATTTCTGCTGTGTTCCCTAATCAAAAAACAGTTCATTCGAGTGAAGCGTATGCCGTATATCACACACACTTTGATGTGGCTAACCGTTTCTGTTGCACTCCCTAATAGCAAACAGTTCATCAGAGCGAACTGTATGCCATATATCGCACACACAGTGATATGGCTGCCCGTTTCTGTTGTTCTGCCTCATCACAAACAGTTCAAATGGATTAGCTGTGTGCCCTGCATCGCACATGCAACTAAAATCTGAACCGTGTTTGATGGCTCCGCCATCGCAAATGTTTTGCACCTTTTTTGACGATTTTTTACATCCCCGTTTGTGATTAATGCATCACACACAGTTTCATGAAAGGGTCTCTGATCGTAGTGTCGCATTAGCAGCATCCTGCAGTAGTGTCTTTATCGTTTATCTTAGTTTAATCCTTTTGGTTATATCGTTATCTAGTAGAATAAAAGTTTTAGTATGATCTAGTCTTTGAGTTTTGCTTTGTGTTCCATCTATGTAATCGAGTGCGAGAGTTATATAATAAAGAGTAGTTTTGAGTTGAGGGATTTTCTTTCTTGTTTTGACCATGGAAAAGAAATTAAATAAAACAAATAAAAATATTATATAATAATCTTATGGTGAGTGATGACTTCACATATAAGATGCATGTCGCATGAAATTTGTTGAGTGTTTACAAACATAGTATTGGGCATTGTTGCAATTAATAGGAAGTGATAAAGAAAGAGAGGTTTCACATATAAATACACTATCTTGGACATCTTTTGTGATAACGAGTACTCATTAAAATATTACATGCTAATAAGCCGATGTTGGACAAGGAAGACAACATAATGGGTTATGTTTTCTTATATCCAAATAGAAGGTATAATGTCCTGGATCTTCCAACATGTTGAGCTTGCTTCTCATCCTATGCTAGCCAAAAATTCCGCACTAAGTAGAGATACTACTTGTGCATCCAAAAACCTTTAACCCAGTTTTGCCATGAGAGTCCACACTATATCTACCTATGGATTGAGTAAGATCCTTCAAGTAAGTTTTCATCGGTGCAAGCAATAAAATTTGCTCTCTAAATATGTATGATCTTTTAGTGTGAGGAAAATAAGCTTTATACGAACTTGTGACGGGGCAGAAATAAAAGCAACAGACTGCATAATAAAGTTCTCTATCACAAGCGGCAATATAAAGTGCCATTCTTTTGTATTAAGATTTCGTGCATCCAACCATAAAAGCGCATGACAACCTCTGCTTCCCTCTGTGAAGGGCCTATCTTTTACTATTACTTTCTACCTTTATGCAAGAGTCATGGTGACCTTCACCCTTCCTTTTATACTTTCTCTTTTTGGCAGGTACTATGTGTTAGGGAAGATCCAGACATATATATCCACTCGGATGTAGGTGTTCATAAATTATTATTGTTGACGTTACCCTTTAGGTAAATGGTTGGGAGGCAAAACTATAAGCCCCTATCTTCATATGTGTTTGATTGAAGCTTTGATCTCATACGTATCGCCTGAGTGTTAGCAATTATGAAATATTAAAGGATGGTTGGGTACGTAAACTTGCTAAAGAAAAGCTTTTAAATTGACTCTTTCTAATGTTATGATAAATTGCAATTGCTTCAATGACCGAGATCATAGTTTGTTCATTTTCAATAAAGTTTTTTGGTTCATACTTTACCTTGTGAACGAATTATCACTTTAATATAAGAAGTTATAGGACAATATATTGTTGTTCTAAAAGATGATCATGATGCCCTCATGTCTGTATTTTATTTTATCGACATCTCTATCTCTAAACATGTGGACATGATTATCGATTTTGGCTTTCGCTCGAGGACAAGCGAGGTCTAAGCTTGGGGGAGTTGATACGTCCATTTTGCATCATGCTTTTATGTTGATATTTATTGCATTATGGGCTGTTATTTCACATTATGGTACAATACTTATGCCTTTTCTCTCTTATTATAAGATTTACATGAAGAGGGAGAATGCCGGCAGCTGGAATTCTGGACCGGAAAGGAGCAAATCTGAGATACCTATTCTGCACAACTCCAAATGTCCTGAAACTTTATGGAGAATTATGGAATATATAAAAAATATTGGGCAAAGAAACAATGGAAGGGGATCCACCAGGTGGCCACAAGCCTGGGGGCGCGCCCTACCCCCCAGGGCTTGTGGCCCCCCTGGCCATCATCCGGTGCCCATCTTCTGCTATATGAAAGGTTTTAACCTAGAAAAAAAATAAGAAGGATGCTTTCGGGACGAAGCGCCACTGTCTCGAGGCGGAACCTGGGCAAAAGCATTCTAGGGCTCCGACAGAGTGATTTTGCCGGGGAAACTTCCCTCCGGGAGGGGGAAACCGAAGCCATCGTCATCACCATCCATCCTCTCATCGAGGGAGGGTCAATCTTAATCAACATCTTCACCAGACCATCTCCTCTCAAACCCTAGTTCATCTCTTGTATTCAATCTTTGTCTCAAAACCTTAGATTGGTACCTATGGGTTGCTAGTAGTGTTGATTACTCCTTGTAGTTGATGCTAGTTGGTTTATTTGGTGGAAGATCATATGTTCAGATCATTAATGATATTTATTACCCCTCTGATCATGAACATGAACATGCTTTGTGAGTAGTTACTTTGTTTCCGAGGACATGGGAGAAGTCTTGTTATAAGTAATCATGTGAGTTTGGTATTCGTTCGATATTTTGATGAGATGTATGTTGTCTTTCCTCTAGTGGTGTTATGTGAACGTCGACTACATGACACTTCGTTGTTTGGACCTAGGGGAAGGCATTGGGAAGTAATAAGTAGATGATGGGTTGCTAGAGTGACAGAAGCTTAAACTCTAGTTTATGCGTTGCTTCGTAAGGGGCTGATTTGGATCCACATGTTTCATGCTATGGTTAGATTTATCTTAATTCTTCTTTTTGTATTTGTGGATGCTTGCGAGAGGGGCTAATCATAAGTGGGAGGCTTGTCCAAGAAGAACAATACCCAAGCACCGGTTCACCCACATATCAAATTATCAAAGTAACGAACGCGAATCATATGAGCATGATGAAAACTAACTTGACAATAATTCCCATGTGTCCTCGGAGCGCTTTGCTTTATATAAGACTTCATCTAGGATTATCCTTTGCTACAAAAAGGATTGGTCCACCTTGATGCACCTTTTCTACACTTGTTACTTGTTACTCTTACGAATTATCTTATCACCAAACTATCTGTTATCAATAATTTCAGTGCCTGCAGAAAATACCTTGCTGAAAACCAGTTGTCATTTCCTTCTGCTCCTCGTTGGGTTCGACACTCTTACTTATCAAAAGGACTACGATTGATCCCCTATACTTGTGGGTCATCATATAGTAACAAGAGGGTAGTGTGTCTACATACCCTTGTAGGCCAAAAGTGGAAGCATATATAACACAGTTGATGTAGTCGTACTCTTCGCGATCCGATCGCGATCCAATCTGATCTATCACCAAACAGACGGCACCTCTGCGTTCAGCACATGTGCGACTCGGTAACATCTCCTCCTTCTTGATCTAGCAAGCAAGAGAGCAGAAGGAAATGACAATCGTTTTTCAGCAAAGTAATTTCTGCAAGCACTGAGATTGTCGGTAACAGGTAGTTTGATAGCAAGATAATTTGTAATGAGCAAGTAACGGTAACGGTAAATAAAGTGCAGCAAGGTAGCTGTCACGCCCAATATGCGATACTATCCTAAAGGTACTCGAAGGTCCCAACAAGGATAGAACCGCATATTGAAACGCTTTTGCAAGGTGGATATCATTACATCAACATTACATAATATATGGGGATACATACAAGGCATACAAATGCCGCAAGAATACAACAATACATCATACATAAGATCAACATCCGGCTACGGATGAATCATAAACAGAAACTCAAACGACAACCACCCTGCTAGCCCAGGCTGCCGACCTGGAACCTATCCCCTGATCGAAGAAGGAGAAGAAGAACTCCAAATCAAGAAACATCGCTCTCGCGTCATGATCATCGCAAAACCTATACCTGCAACTGGTGTTGTAGTAATCTGTGAGCCACGAGGACTCAGCAATCCCATTACCATGGGTATCAAAACTAGCAAAGCTTAAAGGGTGTGGAAAAGATAAGTCGTGAGGTTGCAGCAGCGACTAAGCATGTATGGTGGCTAACTTACGCAAATAAGAGCGAGAAGAGACGCAAAGGAACGGTCGTGAAACTAACAATGATCAAGAAGTGATCCTGAACTCCTACTTACGTCAAACATAACCCAGAAACCGTGTTCACTTCCCGGACTCCGCCGAGAAGAGACCATTACGGCTACACACGCGGTTGATGCGTTTTAATTAAGGTCCAGTGTCAAGTTCTCTACAACCGGATATTAACAAACTCCCATCTGCCACATAACCGCGGGCACGGCTTTCGAAAGATAATACCCTGCAGGGGTGTCCCAACTTAGCCCATTATAAGCTCTCATGGTCAATGTCGAGGATATAACCATTGGAATCACCCGCCCAGGAGGGCCGGGTTACTCATAATGGTCATCATGCGAAGCCCGGCACCAAACTTGAAGACGGCGGGTCAATCATGGGCTTAAGACCCAGAGGTGGCTTAAAGCCCGTAGTGTTAACCGCCGTTAGGGTGAAACTTGTAGTGTAAGGCAAGAATAGCTAAGAGTCCGAGCCGGACACTGTTATGAGCCGGCCGGGGCTCTGAGAGCCGCTGGGCGTCAACCTCTCTATATAAAGGGACGACCCGGCGGCGGTTTAGGGACAAGAAAGACAAGATCGATAACCAGGCAGGACGGTTTAGCTCCTGGTCATCGAAACCCTAATCAATACCACCTCAACTGGACGTAGGCTTTTACCTTCACCGTAAGGGGCCGAACCAGTATAACCCTCGTGTTCCTTGTCCCGTTTAACCCCTTTAAGCTTCCTAGCTGCGATGGCTCCACGACTAAGTCCTTGCACGAGGACATCTGCCGTGACAATTCCATGATAGTTGGCGCCCACCGTGGGGCTAGCGCACGGTGGATTTGAGTTCTTGAAGGGCAGCTTCGAAGGGCTCAAGGGATACGCTGTGGGCCGGATGACCAAGAGTCGTCGCGGCAAGCTCTACATCGACGGTGCAAACTGGGGCCTCGACGCTGGCTCAATTGAGTACGGGTACCGGGTCCCCTTCGGCGGAATTCATGTCTTCATTGGCAAGATTGGTGAGCCGGGCCCTGAGCCGGATCTCTGCGCCGATCTCATCGAGACGGCTCAGCGTGCACGACCCGCCCGGGCTCTACCTGCCTTGAAGCATGATTTTGTGGGATGTGTCCATGGAGGACTCTCTGAAGGATTTGGATCTGGTGATGAGACGGCCGCCGGCTCTGACGGCGAGTCGTCTACGGATGAGTCAAACTCGTGGTATCAACTTCAAGATGGCAGGCTCAGGGGTTGTTCCGATGGCGACAGCATTCCGGACCCCTTTGAACCGCCGAGCCGGGTTGGAATCTTCATGGCCGGCGCACAACCTGTTCAAAACCCCGCCTCCGGGTCAGGAAGCCCGGTGCCTTCGCCGGCTCAGGTGCTGATGGATCTCACAGACAAGATGACGGTCCTGTTGACCGCTACAGTGGCTCCGGCGGATCAAGTTCAACACGACGCGGAGGTGGCACAGTTAAAGTTGGATCTAGCAAAGGCCAAGGAGGATCTGGCGGCGGAGGGGATCAGGATGGCTGCAGAGAGGGTGGCTCTCGACGCCCAGACTCAGTTGATTCAGGCACAGTCCTTCCGGCTCACGATGGATCAGAACGCGTCCAATGAGGTCATGAGAAGGAGGCATCAAAAGGCCCAATCTCGACTCCCTCCGGTTTACGATCCTCGAAACCTCTTCAACACGCCGGGTGCAGGGTCTAGTAACCCGCCGGAGATCATAGTGCCCGGGGCTGGGACGCTAATTCAGCCGCAAGTGATGGGACCTCCTCGGGTGAACCCTGCCCCGCCTCAGTACGTGCCAATACCACCAGGTCATTATGCCAACCCGTTGGAAAACATGGTCGCCGCGGCGGCACGGCTGGCGGCTCTCCCAATTGATGGTGACTCTCCAACGGCGGTTGAAACCCGCCGGGTCAGAGAACTCCTTCAGACAGCTCTGGCGCAGCAAGAGGCGTACTCTTATAGCCGGGACAGGATCCATTCAACCCCTCGTCCAGGCCGGAGCCCGAGTTATAGCAGACACATGGTCTCAGCGACCGGCTCAAGCAATGTCCGACGCCATGACTTGCCACCTGGCCACGGCCCGGCTCATAACGGAGCCTTTCACGCAGCAGACCAAGACAGAGCACGGCAAGAGGCGGAGCAGGTGGCTCAGTTGACGGCTTACCAGCCACCCCCAGCTTATCCGATGGCTTCCGTCGACGTGGGTATCCCTACGAGGACTGGAGGTGTCCCTTGTCTAGTGCCGGCTCTCCGCAATGAATGTTTGCCCAAGGATTTCAAAGGGCCTAGGAAGGTGCCTAATTACACGGCTGGTTTACAACCCGGAGCCTGGATCGAGAGTTACGAGATGGCCATGGAATTGCTGGAGGTCAGCGAGGCGGCGATGGCCAAGTACTTCACCATGATGTTAGATGGGACTGCCCGCACTTGGTTGAAAGGGCTGCCACCGAATTCTATCGGGTCTTGGGCTGAGTTGAAAGCCCGGTTCATCCAAAACTTCAAAGATACCTGTAGGCAGTCTATGTCAATTGTGGATTTGACTAACTATAAACAGCAGGAGGGTGAGTCTACGACACATTGGGTTCGCCGGGTCAAAGAGATAATACATTCATCTGATAAGATGGATGCCGGCTCTGCAGTCTTAATGTTGGAGCAGAATTGTCGTTTCCTGCCCCTGAAGATGAAACTCGGGCGGCTCAAGCGCGATTGCAATGATACGGGTATGCTGATGGCGGCTCTCGTCAAGTACGCCAACTCTGATAGTACCAAGGACCCCGCGTCAGATGATGAAAGGACAGGGAAGGGAAAGAAGAACGGCAATGGCAAGGGTCCTCAGCATAACCCGGCGAACCAAGGAGGTAACAAGCGTAAGGCTGATGGCAGCATGGAGTTTGTGGCCAATGCCAGCTCGCAGGGTAACAACCAGCGACGTAAGGGGAGGCCACCTCCCCGAGCCGGCGGTTCAGTCCCCACGCTTGAGCAACTATTGAATGAGCCTTGTCCAAGGCATGGCTCTAGGGAGAAGCCAGCTACACATCTATGGAAAGATTGCGCGATCATGAAGGCCTTTAAGAATTCCAATGCCTTTAATGGCAAAAATGGCTCGGGCGGCGGCTCAGGCGCCGGCGGCTTTCATGGCCCGGGCGGCGGCTCAAATTCCAATCCTCAGAATGTTCAAGGGGGCTTTAATCAGCACTCCGGCCAGGGTCATCAACAGCAACAGGGGGGATACCAGACCAATCCAAAGCAGCTCAATGGTGGATAGTATCATGTGTTTACCACCAGTCTATGTAAGCGAGATCAGAAGCTTCATAATAGGGCTGTGAATGCTGTTGAGCCGGCGGTTCCATGCTATTTAAGATGGTCTGAGCAGCCTATTGTGTGGAGTAGGGAGGATCACCCTCCCCGGGTTGATAATCCGGGTCACCTGGCCCTGGTGGTGGCTCCTCAAGTGGGAGGATAAAAGTTCACTAAGGTGCTCATGGATGGAGGCAGCAGCATCAACATCCTCTATTATGAGACCTTCCGTCATATGGGGTTGATTGATAAGAACCTCAGCCAGTCCAATACTGTTTTCCATGGTGTGGTGCCTGGTAAGTCGGCTTATCCAATTGGTAAGATTGAACTGGAAGTGGCCTTTGGAGATGAGTACAACTACAGGGTGGAAAAATTGACCTTTGAGGTGGTCAAGATAAGACGTCAGTATCATGCTATATTTGGGCAGCCGGCTTACGCCAAGTTCATGGCACGGCCGTGTTATGTATACTTGCAGCTCAAGATGCCGGGTCACAAAGGGACCATTACGGTTCATGGCAGCCGAAAGATAGCCTTGGAGTGTGAGGAAGGTGACGCGGCTTATGCAGAATCTGTTTGTGCAACAGAGGAGCTGAAGTTTTACAAGGACAATGTTGACCCAACAGATATGGCATCTCTGAAAAAGCCGACCACGGAGCATGAGCCGGCAATGAAATTTAAGTCAGCTGATGAGACTAAACTTGTTGATTTCGTTCCAGGTGACTCATCTCAGCAGTTTAGCATCAGTGCCAATCTGGATCCAAAATAGGAAAGCGCGCTCATCGAGTTCATCCGTGAGAATAGGGACATTTTCGCATGGAAACCTTCTGACATGCCAGGTGTACCTAGAGAACTCGCTGAGCACACTCTCAATATTGATCCGAAATTTAAGCCGGTCAGGCAATTCCTTCGGCGGTTTAATGAGGAGAGGCGGAAAGCCATTGGTGAGGAGGTGGCCCGGCTCTTGGCGGCCGGGTTTATTGTCGAAGTCTTTCATCCAGAATGGTTAGCTAACCCGGTGCTCATGCTCAAGAAGAATGGCACCTGGCGGATGTGTGTGGACTACACGGACTTAAACAAAGCGTGTCCGGCTGATCCTTTTGCTCTCCCCCGTATTGATCAAATCATTGATGCTACGGCGGGTTGTGAGCGCTTAAGTTTCTTGGATGCTTATTCTGGATACCATCAGATTAAAATGGTAGTTAAGGAACAGGAGAAGACGGCGTTCATCACTCCCTTTGGAGCCTTCTGTTATGTGTCTATGCCTTTTGGACTCAAGAGTGCACAGGCGACTTACCAGCGTTGTGTGCAGAATTGTCTTCATAACCAGATTGGGCGCAATGTTCATGCCTATGTGGATGATATCGTGGTTAAATCCAGGGAGAAGGAGACCCTGGTCGATGACCTTAGAGAAACCTTTGATAATCTCTGGGTTTACAAGATGATGCTGAACCCGGCCAATTGTGTTTTTGGTGTTCCTGCAGGTAAGCTCTTGGGTTTCCTGGTTTCTAACAGAGGCATTGAAGCTAACCCGGAAAAAATCAAGGCAATCACCTCTCTGGCTAAGCCGGCATGTATAAACGACGTCCAGCGTCTAGCAGGCCGCATTGCTGCTTTGAGCCGGTTTATAAGCCGTTTGGGTGAAAAGGCCATGCCACAGTACCAGTTGATGAAGAAAACTGATGATTTTGTCTGGAATGATGCTGCTAATACTGCTTTTGAGGATTTGAAGAGACAGCTGGCTGAGCCCCCAGTCCTTGCTGCTCCGGTTGACAAGGAGCCCTTATTACTGTATGTAGCTGCTAACACACGAGCCGTCAGTGTGGCTGTGGTGGTGGAGCGCAAGGAAGAGGGTAAGGAGTACCCGGTTCAGCGGCCGGTTTACTACATCAGTGAAGTGCTCATCGAGTCCAAACAGCTGTATCCACATTGGCAGAAGCTTGTTTATGGTGTGTTCATGGCAAGCCGGAAGCTTAAGCATTATTTCCAGGGTCACCCTATCACTGTGGTTAGTTCTGCTCCCCTTGGAGATATCATCCAAAACAGAGAAGCCACGGGAAGAGTGGCTAAGTGGGCTATAGAGCTTGGGCCTCATGGTCTGAAATACGTACCATGCACTGCTGTTAAATCTCAAGCTTTGGTGGATTTCATCAACGATTGGACAGAGCTGCAGGTTCCTGAGGAAAAGCCGGATAACACATATTGGACTATTCACTTTGATGGGTCTAGGCAATTGGAGGGCTCGGGGGCTGGAGTTGTATTGACTTCCCCCAAAGGTGACAAGTTTCATTATGTGCTACGGTTGCTGTTTCCTTGTACTAACAATGCGGCTGAGTACGCGGCCTTACTCCATGGTCTTCGGATGGCTAAGGAGATGAGCTTGAGCCGGGTAAGGTGCTTTGGCGATTCAGATTTAGTGGCTCAACAAGTATCAGGCAAGTGGGATTCCAAGGACCCTCTCATGGCGGCTTATCACCGTGAAGTTGATGCCATTGCTGGACACTTTCAGGGTTACCAAGTAGAGCACATCGATTGCAGGAAGAACGAGGCGGCTGTTGCACTAAGCCGGCTGGGCTCTCAGCGAAAGCCGGTGCCGCCTAATACTTTCTTGGACATCTTGCATAACCCTTCTGTCAAGTTACCTACAGAGGAAGACTTGGCTGTCCCTGACCCAGAAGCACAGTTGGTGGCGGCTCTCCACATCACCCCAGACTGGACAGTACCATACTTGGCTTACATGACCCGGGGAGATTTGCCTGAGGATGAAACTTTGGCCAGACAAATAACCCGGTGGTCTAAGTCAATGGTTATTATCAATGGCGAGCTGCATCGTCGCAGTGTTACTGGAACTTTCCAGCGTTGCGTTTCCCCTGAGGAAGGCCAAGATATTTTGCGTGAGATTCACGAGGGGGATTGTGGCCATCATGCCGGCTCAAAATCTCTTGTGGCCAAGGCTTTTCGTCATGGTTTTTATTGGCTGACGGCTCATGCTGATGCAGAGGACTTGGTCAGTAAATGTGATGGTTGTGAGAGGTTCTCGCGACGGGCTCATGTGCCGGCTCAGGAGCTGAGGATGATTCCAATCACTTGGCCATTTGCGGTCTGGGGGCTTGATATGGTTGGGCCTTTTAAAAGGTCCAAGGATAAGAAGACCCACCTTTTGGTGGCAGTTGACAAGTTCACAAAGTGGGTTGAGGCAGAGCCAGTTAGCAAGTGTGACGCGGCCACAACAGTTCAGTTCATGAAAAGGGTGATATTTCGCTTTGGTTTTCCACACAGCATTATAACTGACAATGGTACCAATCTGTCTAAGGGCGCCATGGAGGAGTTTTGTCAGCGAGAGCATATTCGACTTGATGTTTCGTCAGTGGCTCACCCTCAATCCAATGGACAAGCTGAGAGAGCTAATCAGGAGATTTTGAAGGGCATAAAGCCCCGGCTTTTGGTCCCTTTGCAACGGACGCCGGGTTGTTGGGTGGAGGAGTTACCCTCCGTGTTATGGAGCATCAATACTACTCCTAACAGATCTACGGGTTACATGCCGTTCTTCATGGTTTATGGAGCGGAGGCAGTCCTCCCTAGCGACATCCGTCATGACTCACCTCGAGTGGCGGCTTATGTTGAGGCGGATAATGAGCGGGCGCGCCAAGATGCTCTTGACTTGTTGGACGAACAGCGTGATGTGGCAGCAGCTCGCTCGGCGATTTACCAACAAGACCTGCGCCGTTATCACAGCCGCCGGGTTAAGTCCCGGGTCCTCCAGGAAGGTGATCTGGTGCTCCGGCTCATCCAAGATCAAACAGATGCACATAAGTTATCCCCGCCTTGGGAAGGGCCCTTTGTGGTCAGCAAGAACTTGCACAACGGGTCATACTACCTTATCGACGTTCGGGAGCACAAAGATTCACGCACGTCGGAGGAAGAGACCTGTCGGCCGTGGAACATAGCTCAGCTTCGGCCTTATTACACTTGAGCCACCGGCTCTCATAATGTACATATTTCTATAGACATGTATATATTATGATAAATAATAAAGAAGGACCTCTGTCCTTTTCTCCTTCCAAGGTAAACGTGTTATTTCCATTACAATATCACATGGTCACTTGGAGGCGGATCCGGCTTATGATCGTATTCGAATCTAGCCGTAAACAATATGATCATTTGGGGGCTTCCTGTTCAAACATAGGTCGTATTCGAACCAAAGAGAACATAGCTATCGATACCCACTTGATTGGCAAATTGCCGAGCTCATTGGGGAGTTTTCTTTGATCATATTTGAATCATAGCTCAACCCCCTTTGGGAACCGACGTGGATCGTATTCGAATCAGCGTCGTTAAACAACTCTTAAGGTCATTTGGGGGCTTCCTGTTCAAACATGGGTCGTATTCGAACCAAAGAGAACATAGCTGTCGGTACCCTCTTGATTGGCATCGCCAAAACCACTGGGGGCTATATGATCGCATTCGAATCTTAGCTTAACCCCTTTGGGACGGTTCTCTGGTCGTATTCGAACCGGAAGCCCCTAAGTTTTGATCTTCTGACTTACAACAAGTTCTTTTGGTCACATCAGTAGTGTGCAAGGGCGGCTTTTACTTCGCCGGCTTAATTTTGATTCACAACGTTGATAACACACAGTAAAGTATTCTTGATGAAGGTAAACCGGAGTTGAGATCTTCAACTCATTATTCGGGTTACATAAACCGGAAGTATACTTGAAGGCTTGTAAGTATGCTATATGATTACGTCAAAGATATAATTGAGGGCCAGTCTTTGGTGACTTTTGTTCATATTCCGGGTTATATATATAAGGTCTATGATTCTCAGTGCGGTAAGCCGCCTAGGGACTTGTGACTTGTTTTCTATGCAGGATGGTTAAAGACAGCTATTCGAGCTTAAGGAAAATAACTGATCGATTATAACCCGGAGGAATAAGAAGAAGCAGCTTCAATGGAGTTAAGCATTCAACACGTGCACGATGGCACGACAAAGTTAAGTGTTTGTCCTACTCTATTACAAGACTCCCCGAGTCCAAAAAGTGAGGCATTGTTTTAAGGTGTAACCATGAGCCACCTAAAAGTCAAGGTGCTTGTTGAGTTGAAGCTTCCGGCTCATCCCTCTCCGCTCCTCCGGCTGATTCCATGACCTGGAAGGTTGATGATTTCCAATCAATGCCGCTCAAAGCCTCAAATTGAGCCTCGTCATCAATTAACCCCGCCGGGTCAACTTCTGGGGCAAAGGTGTGCTTACGAGTCGGCGGGATCAAGCTGATGGCTTCATAACGTGGAGTGGGGATCCTTTCATTTTCCGCGTCGTAGCCCGGCTGGTACTTGGTAAGGTCGGTGTCATTCCCAATCAGGGTGGCCACCGGGCGCACGATCTTCACACAGGCAGCAAAGTCTTTTTGGTCGAAGGGGGTGCCGTCTTCCTTCAGGCTGGGGTATCCAAGCGCGATGTCGGCCGAGTCTAGCTCTGGAAGAAAAGCCTTGGCCCGTCTCAAAGCAGCTATCGCTCCGGCTCTTGCAGAGGCCCGTCTTAGCTCTTGGAAGCGCTGAGGAAGAACGGCAAGCCGCCTAAGTACGTCCGCCAGGTGAGTCGGAACCTCGTTGGACAGGGCCACAACGGCTAACGCGCGCTGTGACCCGGTATAGAGTTGCTCAACCAAGGTGTACACGGCCTTCAGCTTTGTCAGAACATTCTGGTTAAGGTTGGAGCTTCTGGGACCTGTTTAAACAAAGTCAGGTATGCCGGAGACAGTAGGGGGACTTATGAGACATAAAGAATGAAAACTTGGTAAAAGCTTGCAGAATGACTTACCGAAGATTGCGGAGACCATCTGTGACACATGGCGCTTTAAGCCGGAGAGTTCGGCGGTTCTCTCAGTTAGAGCAGCCTATGCTTTTTCGGCCCGGCTCAGCAAGGCGGCTCTCTCTTCGGCCCAAGTCTTCCTCTCTGTCTCAAATTTCTTCTTCACCTTTTCTTGTGTAGCAACACTGAACTCAAATTTGGCATTGGCCTTCCGGGTCTCAGTTTCCTGAGTCTTCAGGCGGTTCTTTAGCTCAGAGATTTCAGCTTCAAATTTTTTGCAGGCAGCCTGTACAAATTCCGGGTGACAGTTTGAGTAATTATTATGAAACATTAAAGTCCCAAGCACCTTGCAAGCAAAGACACTTGGCACTTGGGGGCTAATGTATGCTGAAAGATTCTGTTTCTAATTGCTGGTTAATGAAGGTCAGCCGGAAGTTAAGTCTACAACATATTCTATCATAAGTAATAGACTTGGGGGCTAGTATGGTAAGGATGACTATGGAGTAAGCAAGAGAGTTGTACCTCAGATTTCTGCTGTATCTGCTTCACCATGTCAATCTCCAAGTCCCGGCTGTTGTGCACTTGACCAATATAACTTGAAACAATGTCTCCAATGCTCAAATTCGCATAGTCAGTGATCTCCAGCCTGGCCCTGCGGCGCTCTAGCAACTCTTCCTTGGCAGAGCATTTTGCCAGTGCAGTGGGTCTCCCCGGCTCGACAAATTCTGTCCGGGTGATTACAATGTTCGGGTCATCGGCCGGCTGAGCTGGGATGGAGTTCTCCGGGTTAGTTGAAGCCTCTATGACTGGCTCGTCAGTTGGAGCGGTGGCTTCAGGAGCTGAGGCAGATGGCGGTTCTTGCGCTGAAGCTTCCGGTTCAGTCAGGACCGGTTCTTCGACCGGTTTATTCTTCTTTGCCCTCTTGCTGAGCTTTGCTTGAGCACTGAAAGGACAAAAGGTTAGTACAAAAGCATGAGTAAAGATAAGCACAACATAAGATGATCATCATTACCCGGGTGCGGTCTTGAAAGCCGGCAGGTTCGATTGCATAGAATCACCAGAGGAAGGTGAAGTTTCCTGATAATTTGAATCAGAAGAATTGAGCGGTTGACGAGTAACACCCGCCAAAGGATGAAAAGGATATAAGTTGGAGATAACCTCGGTCCGGCGCTTCCTTGATGCTTCAGGTAAGCCGGAGGAGAGGTCTGCATCCTTGTTGGTCCGGGTGTGCCGCCGGCTCTCATGAATCTGTCGCTTCAAAAGAAATTGAGGATCTTGATAAGCTAAAGGATGTGAAAATCTTACTTTCCGGGTTACTCTTCGGACTTTCAGCCTTGGCAAGGGCTCCGAGTCGGAGGAAAGTGTAGTTACCTCTTCAGTCACCGGGTTACTCGCTCCGGTGTCCTCCTGCTGATAATCAGTATCGATAAGGCGGATAGGAATAAATAAGAAACAAAAGAAGAGCCTAAAGATTCAAGGGTTACCTCTGACTCGGAGCTGTCACTTAGCTGAAGCAGCTCTGAGGCAGTAGGCCTGCTTCCCTTCTTGTGGGGAGCGGCTCTCCTGGCGGCTTTCTTAGCCTTCCTGGATTTTTGAGCCGCCTCATGGTCATATTTGACCTTCCAGAACATGTCATTAGCCTAAAAAATACAACAAAGATTTCTTAAAGTTCAGATGAAAACTATTAAAAGGAAAACCAAGGTGTTCAGGTCAGTGGCTTACCGCCGGAGCCGGGTTAGCTTGGCAGAAGGGGTTTAAGCCGGTCCTCCCACAGTCGGCTAAGATCTCATTCAGGAGAGACTTGGTCATGTCGTCCATGACGTCCTCAGGAAGATCGTTGGGGCTGTGCCGCAGAGGGTCATCCTTTCGACCCGTGTAGTCACACATTAAGCCGGGGCGGCGGCTCAAGGGGATCACACGCCAAGAGATCCAGACCCGGACCAGATCAATGCCGTTGAGGCCATTTCCCAGGAGAGCCTTGATCTTATTGATGGTGGGGATCAGAGGTTGACGCTCAGCTTGAGATAGTTTGTCCGGCAGGGGGTGATTTGGCTCCAGACGCAGGGCACGAAAGCCGGGCAGAGGGCTCTCGTCAGCCGGAGAAATATCCTGGCAGTAGAACCATGTCTGGTTCCAGTCCTTTGGATGGCTTGGCGGCTCAGCATCAGGAAAGAGGCAATCTCTCCATCGTTGTATGGAGATTCCACCAAGTTCCAAGCTCGGCCCGTTGGCACACTCGTTCTGGCGGTTCAGATAAAACAGCTCCCTAAAGAGCAATAGGTTGGGCTCTTCTCCAAGATAGACTTCGCAGAATACTTGAAAATTGCAAATATTCGACACGGAATTGGGTCCTATGTCTTGCGGCCGCAGATCGAAGAAGTTCAGAACATATCTAAAGAATTTTGAGCCGGGCGGTGCGAAGCCCCGGCTCATGTGATCAGCAAATATCACCACCTCGCCATCTCTAGCTTGAGGTCTTTCCCCTGACGGGTCAGGGGCACGGTAAGACATGACCTCCTTCTTGGGCAGGTAACCCGTCTTCACGAAATCAGCTAAAGTTTCATCAGTGACATTGGATCTCATCCAGTTGCACGTGATGGGTGCCTTGGGAGCCTTAGGTGGCATTGTGACAAACGAAAGCCTATGACAAAAGGAGATGTCCGGTTCAATTATAAGCCGGAGGAGGTTTACAGTTCAGTATTCAAGATGGCGGCTTATGAAGGGGCCTAATGATATATGGCTAATTCTTTCGGGTTATCTAAGCCGCTGTGGGCATCGTGAGTAATTCAAGTTGTCTAAAACTTTATCATAAATGAGCCGGAAATTTTACAACGCGTGGCCTCTTTTAAGCCCGAAATGTGAGCCGCCATAGCTAAACAGATGCAATTTTTGACTAAGTGTGGCGCAAACAAGTTTCACAGATCGCAGTAATTATTTTGGATCAAACGGTCGGCTAAAAAGAAAAATTTCTAGACCTAGAACTGACACAGAGGAAGTTCATAGGCTCGAACGGGGCTTCTGTGCAGTAGAAAGGATCTATGTGCATTTGGGACGGGTGCGAAACAGCAACCGCAGCAGTTCTATACTGTCTAAAGATCAAGAAGGGGTGTTAACAGTGGAATCTATCAAGTGTTCGTGACGAACGGCGACGAACACCGACGAACTCGAAGGTCACTAATGCGGATCTGAGGAACAGGGAGGAGAAAGCTTACAGATGCAGAGTTACTGCGGAGGTTCGTCGCGTTTTTCTGGTCACGTCAGGTTGATGCAGCGGCCTGAGTTGGTGAAGACGAGGAGACCCGCGGCGGCGGCGGTGGAGCTCGAGCGGCAGTACAGTAGCGAGAGGAGGAAGACGATGGAGGCGAAAAGTGAATGAAGCCTCATGGGCCGGGCTTATTTATAAGGTGCGGCCAATAAGTGGGCGCAAGAAACGAGGAGGCCACGACGTGATTATCGTGCCACGAAAACGCCTCGATTTCCGGGATAGCCATTAAAGATAAGATCCCTTGGGATATGGTGGAATAAAAAATGAACTTAATGGAAGATGACGTCACGGCGGGTTACCAGGAATCCAGAAGATGACGTCACGGCGGGTTATAACCTTCGCACGAATATAAGCCGGAAGATTTTTTCTCTCAAAGGAATTGAAGATTGACATGAACCGGTTCAAATCAATCTGGGGCCTAATGTCGAGGATATAACCATTGGAATCACCCGCCCAGGAGGGGCCGGGTTACTCATAATGGTCATCATGCGAAGCCCAGCACCAAACTTGAAGACGGCGGGTCAATCATGGGCTTAAGACCTGGAGGTGGCTTAAAGCCCGTAGTGTTAACCGCCGTTAGGGTGAAACTTGTAGTGTAAGGCAAGAATAGCTAAGAGTCCGAGCCGGACACTGTTATGAGCCGGCCGGGGCTCTGAGAGCCGCTGGGCGTCAACCTCTCTATATAAAGGGACGACCCGGCGGCGGTTTAGGGACAAGAAAGACAAGATCGATAACCAGGCAGGACGGTTTAGCTCCTGGTCATCGAAACCCTAATCAATACCACCTCAACTGGACGTAGGCTTTTACCTTCACCGTAAGGGGCCGAACCAGTATAACCCTCGTGTTCCTTGTCCCGTTTAACCCCTTTAAGCTTCCTAGCTGCGATGGCTCCACGACTAAGTCCTTGCACGAGGACATCTGCCGTGACAATTCCTCGACAGTCAACGAAGGATATTCCTTCTCCCGGGAAGACCCGATCAGTCTCGGAATCCCGGTTACAAGACATTTCGACAATGGTAAAACAAGACCAGCAAAGCTGCCCGAATGTGCCGACAAATCCTGATAGGAGCTGCACATATCTCGTTCTCAGGGCACACCGGATTGTCCAAGCTTCCGGTAGGCCAGCCCAGAGTTGCCCCTGGTGGCCACCGGCGACTGACAGGTTGGACCAACACTCGAAGGAGCACTGGCCCGGGGGGTAAATAAAGATGACCCTCGAGAGCGCGACTCCCAAGGGAAAAAGGCTAGGAGAGGCAAATGTAAAACCAAGGTTGGGCCTTGCTGGAGGACTTTTATTCAAAGCGAACTGTCAAGGGGGTCCCATAAATCACCCAACCGCGTAAGGGATGCAAAATCAAGGAACATAACACCGGTATGACGGAAACTAGGGCAGCAAGAGTGGAACAAAACACCAGGCATAAGGCCGAGCCTTCCACCCTTTACCAAGTATATAGATGCATTAATAATATAAGAGATATTGTGATATCCCAACATAAACATAATCCAACATGGAGCAATCTTCATCTTCACCTGCAACTAGCAACGCTATAAGAGGGGCTGAGCAAAGCGGTAACATAGCCAAACAACGGTTTTCTAGGAAGGGTGACAAAGGTTAGGGGTTCATGGCAATTTGGGAGGCTTGAAGGGCAAGTGAATAGGTTGCGCAGCATAGCGATAGAACGAAGCAACTAGCATAGCAATGATAGTAATGAGATCCAAGGTGACGGTCATCTTGCCTGAAATCCCGCTAGGAAGAAGAACGAGTCCATGAAGAAGATGAAGCCACGAAGACGAACGAATCCTCACGATCGCAACGACACGGGAACTATCGAGAAGAAGCACAGAACAAGGTAAACACACCACACATGAACAAAGCATGATGCTCAATCAAGAATGATGCATGACAAGGCTACATGAAGCTACTCATGACAAGAGATCATGCATACAAGATCAACACATCACATCAAGTTTAAATGAGGCCGGAAACAGCATATAACAAATCCGGTAAGTCCTCATATGCAAATTTCGAAATTGGTCCAGAACTGAATAAGCATTAAGTTGAAGTTGTTAAACAGCAAGTTAAAGAGCACCATGATGATCTACACGAAATTCTAGTCAAGTTACCTATAAAGTTCATTAGATTCGGAGCTACGGCCTAAAAGATATGAGCAAAACAAGTTAAACATGGCATTGATGCAAAATGCATACAAACATCAAGCAAACACCACAAAACAAGGATGCAACATGATAGTATGAAACTACATGCAAATCTAAGCAAGTTTCATATAGAGCATGCTCGAAACGGAGCAACGGTGCAACACATACACTCCAAACAAGACATGGCAACAATCTGTCCAAAACAGCAACTAGGCATAATGCAAGCATCAAAACAATATGCTACAGCAACTCAACGTGAAAACAAAAGGCATGGAAATGATTTACAGGTAAAGCACAACAAAACATGAACACTGAGATATCTCCAGAAATCACTAGAACATGCTCAAAAGGACATGGCAAGACTGCAAATAATAACAGGTTCACAGACTTGGCAGAAATTACTGGACATGACAGAAATAACATCAGGTAGCAATGTTCAGCGCACAAAATCAACATGCTACAGGAACTTAACATGGCAACACAAGGCATGAAAGTATTCTACTAAATGCATATGACAAAAGTCCCTTACTGACCATAAGCCAAAAAGGACCACAAGATATGATGGGAACCATGTAAACATAGCAAGTTTCGTTAACAGGTTTCAGACTTGGCAGAAAACAGAGCATGACAGAAACAGACATTATGAGGGCATCTTGGTGAGCTTGATGCACTCATCACAAAGCAATGCATGACAAAACAAGCATACCTACAGCAAGACGGCATGTTTAAGAAGCTATCCATGGCAAGAGCAATTACATAGCATGAAAGGATCAACTACAACAAGCTTGGCAAAATTGAATAACACGTAAACAATCTGCCAGGAACATTTTATAGCAAAAGTAGAGCAAGATTGGATAATGCTACGACACTCCATAATTGCAAACAAGGGCATGGATGGATCAGCTACAACAATATCTACAAAACATCCTTACTGAACATCTCCAAAATATGCACGGATCTCTCTGTAGAATCAAGTTTACATGGCAACAAAATAACAGCAGACAAAGACTTGAGAAAATACCGAGTCCCTGAAATCAGAAACATTACGAAGCCTAGTTTGCATGCTTGTCCTAGTCACCACAGAGATCACAAAAATACATGGCATATACTGCTGGAAAGATGGCCTGGCATACAACAAAACACATGTAGAGCTCATGCCCATAAGATGCACAGATTAAACGATACGAAAATAACAAATCCTCAAATTCTGATAAGTAACAGCAGATAACAACAACTAGCACTCTTGCACCAGAGATTCGGGCATCAAGATGGACTCTAATGAACATGGCACAATGGAAAACAATGAAGAGCATCTTGAGACGAACATTTCGATGTATTATATGCATGAAACAGAGCAGCATGCATGGAGTTATAGCATGATGAAAAGTGCACCAGAATGTAAAAGTTTCATGACTTAGAGAAATTCAACCTCGGGGAAAAAAATCAACGGGGCACGAGAACCGAGGCTCGCCGGCGCGGGGCTCGCCGGAGATGGCGGGGAAGGAGGCGGGGCTCGCCGGAGATGGCGGATCCGGGCCGGATCTCGCCGGATCCGGCCGGATCCCAGCGCGGGGAGGCGGAGGAGGGCGAGGCAGACGGGCGGCCATGGCGCGGGGCGGCGCCCGCGGCTGGCGGCGCGGCGGCGGAAGGGGCGGCCGGGGTG